>NC_091167.1:6377546-6677546 GCF_040958095.1 Procambarus clarkii | reverse complement strand
CTGTTGTAGTGTTCATTATTGCAGTGTTCATTGTTGTACCGTTTGTTGTTGTAGTGTTCATTGTTGTAATGCTCATTGTTGTAGTGTTTATTGTTGTAGTATTTGTTGTTGTAGTGTTCGTTGTTGTACTGTTCATTGTTGTAGTGTTCGTTATTTTAGTGTTCATTGTTGTAGTGTTTGTTGTTGTAATGTTCCTTGTTGTAGTGTTCGTTGTAGTAATGTTCATTGTTGTAGTGTTCTTTGTTGTAGTGTTTGTTGTTGTAGTGTTGGTTGTTGTAGTGCTTGTTGTTGTAGTGTTTGTTGTTGTAGTGTTTGTTGTTGTAGTGTTTGTTGTTGTAGTGTTTGTTGTTGTAATGTTGATTGTTGAAGTGTTCATTGTTGTAGTGTTTGTTGTTGCAACGCTTGTTTTTGTAGTGTTTGTTGTTGTACTGTTTGTTGTTGTAGTGTTTGTTGTTGGAGTGTTTGTTGTTGTAGTGACTGTTGTTGTAGTGCTTGTTTTTGTAGTGTTTGTTGTTGTAGTGTTCATTGTTGTAGTATTCCGTTCTTATAGTGTTCGTTGTTGTAGTGTTCATTGTTGTAGTGTTCGTTTTTGTAGTGTTCATTGTTGTAGTGTTTGTTGTTGTAATGTTTATTGTTGTAGTGTTCGTTGTTGTAGTGTTCATTGTTGTTGTGTTCGTTGTTGTAGTGTTCGTTGTTGTAGTGTTCATTGTTGTAGTGTTCATTGTTGTAGTGTTCGTTGTTGTAGTGTTCATTGTTGTAATATTCGCTGTTGTAGTGTTCATTGTTGCAGTGTTCATTGTTATACTGTTTGTTGTTGTAGTGTTTGTTGTTGTAATGTTTGTTGTTGTAATGTTCATTATGTATTGTTCATTGTTGTAATGATCATTGTTGTAGTGATCATTGTTGTAGTATTTGTTGTTGTAGTGTTCGTTGTTGTAATGTTCATTGTTGCAGTGTTCATTGTTGTAGTGTTCATTGTTGTAATGTTCATTGTTGTAATGTTCATTGTTGAAGTGTAGTTATTTTAGTGTTTGTTGTTGTAGTGTTCGTTGTTGTAGTTTTTGTTGTTGTAATGTTCATTGGTGTAGTGTTCATTGTTGTAGTGTACGTTGTTGTAGTGTTCGTTGTTGTAATATTCGCTGTTGTAGTGTTCATTGTTGCAGTGTTCATTGTTGTATTGTTTGTTGTTGTAGTGTTCAATGTTGCAGTGTTCATTGTTGTAATGTTTGTTGTTGTAATGTTCATGATTGTTTTGTTCATTGTTGTAATGATCATTGTTGTAGTGATCATTGTTGTAGTATTTGTTGTTGTAGTGTTCGTTGTTGTAATGTTCATTGTTGTAGTGTTCATTGTTGTAGTGTTCATTGTTGTAATGTTCATTGTTGTAATGTTCATTGTTGAAGTGTTAGTTGTTTTTAGTGTTTGTTGTTGTAGTGTTTCGTTGTTGTAGTGTTTGTTGTCGTAATGTTCATTTTTGTAGTTTTCGTTGTTGTAGTGTTCATTGTTGTTGTGTTCGTTGTTGTAGTGTTCATTGTTGTAATGTTCGTTGTTGTAGTGTTCATTGTTGTAGTGTTCATTGTTGTAATGTTCATTGTTGTAATGTTTCATTGTTGAAGTGTTAGTTGTTTTAGTGTTTGTTGTTGTAGTGTTCGTTGTGGTAGTGTTTGTTGTCGTAATGTTCATTTTTGTAGTTTTCGTTGTTGTAGTGTTCATTGTTGTTGTGTTCGTTGTTGTAGTGTTCATTGTTGTAGTGTTCGTTGTTGTAGTGTTCATTGGTTGTAGTGTTCGTTGTTGTAGTGTTCATTGTTGTAGTGTTCGTTATTTTAGTGTTCATTGTTGTAGTGTTTGTTGTTGTAATGTTCATTGTTGTAGTGTTCATTGTTGTAGTGCTTGTTGTTGTAATGTTCATTGTTGTAGTGTTTGTTGTTGTAATGATCATTGTTGTAGTGTTCATTGTTGTAGTGTTAGTTGTTGTAGTGTTCGTTGTTGTAATGCTTGTTGTTGTAATGTTCATTGTGTAGTGTTCTTTGTTGTAGTGTTCATTGTTATGTTTTGTTTTTGTAGTGTTCATTGTTGTAGTGTTCGTTGTTGTAGTGTTCATTGTATTAGTGTTAGTTGTTGTAGTGTTCATTGTTGTAATATTCGCTGTTGTAGTGTTCATTGTTGCAGTGTTTCATTGTTGTACTGTTTGTTGTTGTAGTGTTTATTGTTGTAATGCTCATTGTTGTAGTGTTTATTGTTGTAGTGTTTGTTGTTGTAGTGTTCGTTGTTGTAGTGTTCATTGTTGTAGTGTTCGTTGTTTTAGTGTTCATTGTTGTAGTGTTTGTTGTTGTAAAGTTCCTTGTTGTAGTGTTCGTTGTTGTAATGTTCATTGTTGTAGTGTTTCTTTGTTGTAGTGTTTGTTGTTGTAGTGTTTGTTGTTGTAGTGTTTGTTGTTGTAGTGTTTGTTGTTGTAGTGTTTGTTGTTGTAGTGTTCGTTGTTGTAGTGTTCGTTGTTGTAGTGTTCGTTGTTGTTGTGTTCGTTTTTGTAGTGTTCATTGTTGTAGTGTTCGTTGTTGTAGTGTTTATTGTTGTAGTGTTCGTTGTTGTAGTGTTCATTGTTATTGTGTTCGTTTTTGTAGTGTCATTGTTGTAGTGTTCGTGTTTGTAGTGTTCATTGTTGTAGTGTTCGTTGTTGTAGTGTTTGTTGTTGTAACGCTTGTTTTTTGTAGTGTTTGTTGTTGTAGTGTTGTTGTTGTAGTGTTTGTTGTTGTAGTGTTTGTTGTTGTAGTGATTGCTGTTGTAGTGTTTGTTGTTGTAGTGTTTGTTGTTGTAGTGTACGTTGTTGTAGTTTTCGTTGTTGTAGTGTTCGTTGTTTGTAGTGTTAATTGTTATAGTGTTTCATTGTTGTAGGATTTGTTGTTGTAGTGTTCGTTGTTTTAGTGTTCATTGTTGTAGTGTTCATTGTTGTAATGTTCATTGTTGTAATGTTCATTGTTGTAATGTTCATTGTTGTAATGTTCGTTGTTGTAGTCTTTGATGTTGTAGTGTTCGTTGTTGTTGTGTTCGTTTGTTGTAGTGTTCGTTGTTGTAGTGTTCGTTTTTTGTAAACGTTCATTGTTGTAGTGTTCATTGTTGTAATGTTCATTGTTGTAATGTTCATTGTTGAAGTGTTCGTTGTTTTAGTGTTCGTTGTTGTCGGGTTCACTGTTGTAATGTTCGTTGTTGTAATGTTCATTGTTGTAGTGTTCGTTATTTTAGTGTTCATTGTTGTAGTCCTTGTAGTTGTAATGCTCATGTTGTAGTGTTCGTTGTTGTAATGATCATTGTTGTAGTGTTCTTTGTTGTAGTGTTAGTTGTTGTAGTGTTCGTTGTTGTAATGTTTGTTGTTGTAATGTTCATTGTTGTAGTGTTCGTTGTTGTAGTGTTCATTGTTGTTGTTTTCGTTTTTGTAGTGTTCATTGTTGTAATGTTCATTGTTGTAATGTTCATTGTTGTAATGTTCATTGTTGTAATGTTCGTTGTTGTAGTCTTTGATGTTGTAGTGTTCGTTGTTGTTGTGTTCGTTGTTGTAGTGTTCGTTGTTGTAGTGTTCGTTTTTGTAACGTTCATTGTTGTAGTGTTCATTGTTGTAATGTTCATTGTTGTAATGTTCATTGTTGAAGTGTTCGTTGTTTTAGTGTTCGTTGTTGTCGGGTTCACTGTTGTAATGTTCGTTGTTGTAATGTTCATTGTTGTAGTGTTCGTTATTTAGTGTTCATTGTTGTAGTCCTTGTAGTTGTAATGCTCATTGTTGTAGTGTTCGTTGTTGTAATGATCATTGTTGTAGTGTTCTTTGTTGTAGTGTTAGTTGTTGTAGTGTTTGTTGTTGTAATGTTTGTTGTTGTAATGTTCATTGTTGTAGTGTTCGTTGTTGTAGTGTTCATTGTTGTTGTTTTCTTTTTTGTAGTGTTCATTGTTGCAGTGTTCATTGTTGTACTGTTTGTTGTTGTAGTGTTCATTGTTGTAATGCTCATTCTTGTAGTGTTTATTGTTGTATTGTTTGTTGTTGTAGTGTTCGTTGTTGTAGTGTTCATTGTTGTAGTGTTCGTTTTTTAGTGTTCATTGTTGTAGTGTTTGTTGTTGTAGTGTTCCTTGTTGTAGTGTCGTTGTAGTAATGTTCATTGTTGTAGTGTTTGTTGTTGTAGTGTTTGTTGTTGTAATGTTGATTGTTGAAGTGTTCATTGTTGTAGTGTTTGTTGTTGCAACGCTTGTTTTTGTAGTGTTGTTGTTGTACTGTTGTTGTTGTAGTGTTTGTTGTTGGAGTGTTTGTTGTTGTAGTGACTGTTGTTGTAGTGCTTGTTTTTGTAGTGTTTGTTGTTGTAGTGTTCATTGTTGTAGTATTCGTTCTTATAGTGTTCGTTGTTGTAGTGTTCATTGTTGTAGTGTTCGTTTTGTAGTGTTCATTGTTGTAGTGTTTGTTGTTGTAATGTTTATTGTTGTAGTGTTCGTTGTTGTAGTGTTCATTGTTGTTGTGTTCGTTGTTGTAGTGTTCGTTGTTGTAGTGTTCGTTGTTGTAGTGTTCATTGTTGTAGTGTTCGTTGTTGTAGTGTTCATTGTTATAATATTCGCTGTTGTAGTGTTCATTGTTGCAGTGTTCATTGTTATACTGTTTGTTGTTGTAGTGTTCGTTGTTGTAGTGTTCATTGTTGTAATGTTTGTTGTTGTAATGTTCATTATTGTATTGTTCATTGTTGTAATGATCATTGTTGTAGTGATCATTGTTGTAGTATTTGTTGTTGTAGTGTTCGTTGTTTTAATGTTCATTGTTGTAGTTTTCATTGTTGTAGTGTTCATTGCTGTAATGTTCATTGTTGTAATGTTCATTGTTGAAGTGTTAGTTGTTTTAGTGTTTGTTGTTGTAGTGTTCGTTGTTGAAGTTTTTGTTGTTGTAATGTTCATTGGTGTAGTGTTCATTGTTATAGTGTTCGTTGTTGTAGTGTTCGTTGTTGTAGTGTTCATTGTTGTAATATTCGCTGTTGTAGTGTTCATTGTTGCAGTGTTCATTGTTGTACTGTTTGTTGTTGTAGTGTTCAATGTTGTAGTGTTCATTGTTGTAATGTTTGTTGTTGTAATGTTCATGATTGTTTTGTTCATTGTTGTAATGATCATTGTTGTAGTGATCATTGTTGTAGTATTTGTTGTTGTAGTGTTCGTTGTTGTAATGTTCATTGTTGTAGTGTTCATTGTTGTAGTGTTCATTCTTGTAATGTTCATTGTTGTAATGTTCATTGTTGAAGTGTTAGTTGTTTTAGTGTTTGTTGTTGTAGTGTTCGTTGTTGTAGTGTTTGTTGTCGTAATGTTCATTTTTGTAGTTTCGTTGTTGTAGTGTTCATTGTTGTTGTGTTCGTTGTTGTAGTGTTCAATGTTGTAATGTTCGTTGTTGTAGTGTTCATTGTTGTAGTGTTCGTTGTTGTAGTGTTCATTTTTGTAATATTCGCTGTTGTAGTGTTCATTGTTGTAGTGTTCATTGTTGTACTGTTTGTTGTTGTAGTGTTCATTGTTGTAATGCTCATTGTTGTAGTGTTTATTGTTGTAGTGTTTGTTGTTGTAGTGTTCATTGTTGTAGTGTTCTTTGTTGTAGTGTTGTTGTTGTAGTGTTTGTTGTTGTAGTGTTTATTGTTGTAGTGTTCGTTGTTGTAGTGTTTGTTGTTGTAGTGTTCTTTGTTGTAGTGTTTGTTGTTGTAGTGTTTGTTGTTGTAGTGTTTGTTGTTGTAGTGTTTGTTGTTGTACTGTTTGTTGTTGTAGTGTTTGTTGTTGTAGTGCTTGTTTTTGTAGTGTTGTTGTAATGTTCGTTGTTGTAGTGTTCGTTCTTGTAGTGTTCGTTGTTGAAGTGTTAATTGCTACAGTGTTCATTGTTGTAGTATTTGTTGTTGTAGTGTTCGTTGTTGTAGTGTTCATTGTTGTAGTGTTCGTTATTTTAGTGTTCATTGTTGTAGTTCTTGATGTTGTAATGTTCATTGTTGTAGTGTTCGTTGTTGTAATGATCATTGTTGTAGTGTTCTTTGTTAGTGTTAGTTGTTGTAGTGTTCGTTGTTGTAATGTTTGTTGTTGTAATGTTCTTTATTGTAGTGTTCTTTGTTGTAGTGTTCATTGTTATTGTTTTTGTTTTGTAGTGTTCATTGTTGTAGTGTTCGTTGTTGTAGTGTTCATTGTTGTAATATTCGCTGTTGTAGTGTTCATTGTTGCAGTCTTCATTGTTGTACTGTTTGTTGTTGTAGTGTTCATTGTTGTAATGCTCATTGTTGTAGTGTTTATTGTTGTAGTGTTTGTTGTTGTAGTGTTCGTTGTTGTAGTGTTCGTTGTTGTAGTGTTCGTTGTTTTAGTGTTCATTGTTGCAGTGTTTGTTGTTGTAAAGTTCCTTGTTGTAGTGTTCGTTGTTGTAATGTTCATTGTTGTAGTGTTCTTTAATGTAGTGTTTGTTGTTGTAGTGTTTGTTGTTGTAGTGTTTGTTGTTGGTGTTCGTTGTTGTAGTGTTCGTTGTTGTAGTGTTCATTGTTGTTGTGTTCGTTTTTGTAGTGTTCATTGTTGTAGTGTTCGTTGTTGTAGTGTTCATTGTTGTAATATTCGCTGTTGTAGTGTTCATTATTGCAGTGTTCATTGTTGTACTCTTTGTTGTTGTTGTGTTCATTGTTGTAATGCTCATTATTGTAGTGTTTATTGTTGTAGTATTTGTTGTTGTAGTGTTCGTTGTTGTAGTGTTCATTGTTGTAGTGTTCGTTATTTTAGTGTTCATTGTTGTAGTGTTCTTTGTTGTAGTGTTGGTTGTTGTAGTGCTTGTTGTTGTAATGTTCCTTGTTGTAGTGTTCGTTGCAGTAATGTTCATTGTTGTAGTGTTCTTTGTTGTAGTGTTCTTTGTTGTAGTGTTGGTTGTTGTAGTGCTTGTTGTTGTAGTGTTTGTCGTTGTAGTGTTTGTTGTTGTAGTGTTTGTTGTTGTAGTATTTGTTGTTGTAGTGTTTGTTATTGTAATGTTGATTGTTGAAGTGTTCATTGTTGTTGTGTTTGTTGTTGCATCGCTTGTTTTGTAGTGATTGTTGTTGTAGTGTTTGTTGTTGTAGTGTTTGTTGTTGTAGTGTTTGTTGTTGTAGTGACTGTTGTTGTAGTGCTTGTTTTTGTAGTGTTTGTTGTTGTAGTGATCATTGTTGTAGTATTATTGTTGTAGTGTTCGTTGTTGTAATGTTCATTGTTGTAGTGTTCATTGTTGTAGTGTTCATTGTTGTAATGTTCATTGTTGTAATGCTCATTGTTGAGTAGTGCTTGTTTTTGTAGTGTTTGTTGTTGTAATGTTCGTTGTTGTAGTGTTCGTTGTTGTAGTGTTCGTTGTTGTAGTGTTAATTGTTATATTGTTCATTGTTGTAGTATTTGTTGTTGTAGTGTTCGTTGTTGTAGTGTTCATTGTTGCAGTGTTCGTTGTTGTAGTGTTCATTGTTGTAATGTTTGTTGTTGTAATGTTCATTATTGTATTGTTCATTGTTGTAATGATCATTGTTGTAGTGATCATTGTTGTAGTATTTTTTGTTGTAGTATTTTTTGTTGTAGTGTTCGTTGTTGTAATGTTCATTGTTGTAGTGTTCATTTTGTAGTGTTCATTGTTGTAATGTTCATTGTTGAAGTTTTCGTTCTTTTAGTGTCCGTTGTTGTCGTGTTCATTGTTGTAATGTTCATTGTTGTAGTGTACGTTGTTGTAGTGTTCATTGTTGTAATGTTCATTGTTGTAATGTTCGTTGTTATAATGTTCGTTGTTATAATGATCGTTGTTGTAGTGTTCGTTGTTGTAATGTTTATTGTTGTATTGTTCGTTGTTGTGGTGTTCGTTGTTGTAATGTTCGTTGTGTAGTGTTCGTGTTGTAGTGTTCTTTGTTGTAGTGTTCATTGTTGTCATTTCCGTTGTTGTAATGTTCGTTGTTGTAATTTTCGTTGTTCTAATGATCGTTGTTGTAGTGTTCGTTGTTGTAATGTTCATTGTTGTATTGTTCGTTGTTGTGTGTCGTGTTTGTGATGTTCGTAGTTGTTGTGTTCGTTGTTGTAATGTTCGTTGTTGTAGTGTTCATTGTCGTAATTTTCGTTATTGTAGTGTTCGTTGTTGAAGTGTTCATTGTTGTAGTGTTCGTTGTTTAGTGTTCGATGTTGTGGTGTTCGTTGTCTAGGTGTTCGTTGTTGTAGTGTTCGTTGTTGTTGTGTTCATTGTTGTAATGTCATTCTTGTAATGTTCATTGTTTTAGTGTCATTGTTGTAATGTTCATCGTTGTAGTGTTCGTTTTTTTAGTGTTCGTTTTTGTTGTGTTCGTTGTTGAAGTGTTCGTTGTTGTAGTGTTCGTTGTTGTGGGGTTCATTGTTGTAATTTTCATTGTTGTAATGTTTATTGTTGTAATGTTCATTGTTGTAATGTTCGTTGTTATAGTCTTCGATGTTGTAGTGTTCGTTGTAGTTGTGTTCGTTGTTGTAGTGTTCATTGTTGTAATGCTCATTGTTGTAGTGTTTAGTGTTGTAGTGTTTTTGTTTTAGTGTTCGTTGTTGTTGTGTTCATTGTTGTAGTGTTCGTTATTTTAGTGTTAATTGTTGTAGTGTTTGTTGTTGTAATGTTCATTGTTGTAGTGTTCGTTGTTGTAATGTTCATTGTTATAGTGTTCTTTGTTGTAGTGTTTGTTGTTGTAGTGTTTGTTGTAGTGTTTGTTGCTGTAGTGTTTGTGTTGTAGTGTTTGTTTTTGTAACGTCCATTGTTGTAGTGTTCATGGTTGTAATGTTCATTGCTATAATGTTCAATGTTGAAGTGTTCGTTGTTTTAGTGTTCGTTGTTGTAGTGTTCATTGTTGTAATGTTCATTGTTGTAATGTTCATTGTTGTAATGTTCGTTGTTGTAGTGTTCATTGTTGTAGTGTTAGTTATTTTAGTGTTCATTGTTGTAGTGTTGTTGTTGTAATGTTCATTGTTGTAGTGTTCGTTGTTGTAATGTTCATTGTTGTAGTGTTCTTTGTTGTAGTGTTTGTTGTTGTAGTGTTCGTTGTTGAAGTTTTTGTTGTTGTAATATTCATTGTTGTAGTGTTAGTTGTTGTAGTGTTCACTGTTGTGTTCGTTTTTGTAGTGTTCATTGTTGTAGTGTTCGTTGTTGTAGTGTTCATTGTTGTAGTGTTCGTTGTTGTAGTGTTCATTGTTGTAATATTCGCTGTTGTAGTGTTCATTGTATCAGTGTTCATTGTTGTAATGCTCATTGTTGTAGTGTTCTTTGTTGTAGTGTTTGTTGTTGTAGTGTTCATTGTTGTAATGCTCATTGTTGTAGTGTTTATTGTTGTAGTATTTGTTGTTGTAGTGTTCGTTGTTGTAGTGTTCATTGTTGTAGTGTTCGTTATTTTAGTGTTCATTGTTGTAGTGTTCTTTGTTGTAGTGTTAGTTGTTGTAGTGCTTGTTGTTGTAATGTTCCTTGTTGTAGTGTTCGTTGCAGTAATGTTCATTGTTGTAGTGTTCTTTGTTGTAGTGTTCTTTGTTGTAGTGTTGGTTGTGTAGTGCTTGTTGTTGTAGTGTTTGTCGTTGTAGTGTTTGTTGTTGTAGTGTTTGTTGTTGTAGTGTTTGTTGTTGTAGTGTTTGTTATTGTAATGTTGATTGTTGAAGTGTTCATTGTTGTTGTGTTGTTGTTGCATCGCTTGTTTTTGTAGTGATTGTTGTTGTAGTGTTTGTTGTTGTAGTGTTTGTTGTTGTAGTGTTTGTTGTTGTAGTGACTGTTGTTGTAGTGCTTGTTTTTGTAGTGTTTGTTGTTGTAGTGATCATTGTTGTAGTATTTGTTGTTGTAGTGTTCGTTGTTGTAATGTTCATTGTTGTAGTGTTCATTGTTGTAGTGTTCATTGTTGTAATGTTCATTGTTGTAATGCTCATTGTTGAGTAGTGCTTGTTTTTGTAGTGTTTGTTGTGTAATGTTCGTTGTTGTAGTGTTCGTTGTTGTAGTGTTCGTTGTTGTAGTGTTAATTGTTATATTGTTCATGTTGTAGTATTGTTGTTGTAGTGTTCGTTGTTGTAGTGTTCATTGTTGCAGTGTTCGTTGTTGTAGTGTTCATTGTTGTAATGTTTGTTGTTGTAATGTTCATTATTGTATTGTTCATTGTTGTAATGATCATTGTTGTAGTGATCATTGTTGTAGTATTTTTTGTTGTAGTATTTTTTGTTGTAGTGTCGTTGTTGTAATGTTCATTGTTGTAGT
Source organism: Procambarus clarkii (assembly GCF_040958095.1). NCBI lineage: Eukaryota > Metazoa > Arthropoda > Malacostraca > Decapoda > Cambaridae > Procambarus > Procambarus clarkii. The sequence goes on along the minus strand of NC_091167.1, from coordinate 6,667,339 downwards.
GTTCATTTTTGTAGTGTTCATTGTTGTAATGTCATTGTTGAAGTTTTCGTTCTTTAGTGTCCGTTGTTGTCGTGTTCATTGTTGTAATGTTCATTGTTGTAGTTACGTTGTTGTAGTGTCATTGTTGTAATGTTCATTGTTGTAATGTTCGTTGTTATAATGTTCGTTGTTATAATGATCGTTGTTGTAGTGTTCGTTGTTGTAATGTTATTGTTGTATTGTTCGTTGTTGTGGTGTTCGTTGTTGTAATGTTCGTTGTTGTAGTGTTCGTTGTTGTAGTGTTCTTGTTGTAGTGTTCATTGTTGTCATTTTCGTTGTTGTAATGTTCGTTGTTGTAATTTTCGTTGTTCTAATGATCGTTGTTGTAGTGTTCGTTGTTGTAATGTTCATTGTTGTATTGTTCGTTGTTGTGGTGTTCGTGTTTGTGGTGTTTCGTAGTTGTTGTGTTCGTTGTTGTAATGTTCGTTGTTGTAGTGTTCATTGTCGTAATTTTCGTTATTGTAGTGTTCGTTGTTGAAGTGTTCATTTTTGTAGTGTTCGTTGTTTTAGTGTTCGATGTTGTGGTGTTCGTTGTCTAGGTGTTCGTTGTTGTAGTGTTCGTTGTTGTTGTGTTCATTGTTGTAATGTTCATTCTTGTAATGTTCATTGTTTTAGTGTTCATTGTTGTAATGTTCATCGTTGTAGTGTTCGTTTTTTTAGTGTTCGTTTTTGTTGTGTTCGTTGTTGAAGTGTTCGTTGTTGTAGTGTTCGTTGTTGTGGGGTTCATTGTTGTAATGTCATTGTTGTAATGTTTATTGTTGTAATGTTCATTGTTGTAATGTTCGTTGTTATAGTCTTCGATGTTGTAGTGTTCGTTGTAGTTGTGTTCGTTGTTGTAGTGTTCATTGTTGTAATGCTCATTGTTGTAGTGTTTAGTGTTGTAGTGTTTGTTGTTTTAGTGTTCGTTGTTGTTGTGTTCATTGTTGTAGTGTTCGTTATTTAGTGTTAATTGTTGTAGTGTTTGTTGTTGTAATGTTCATTGTTGTAGTGTTCGTTGTTGTAATGTTCATTGTTATAGTGTTCTTTGTTGTAGTGTTTGTTGTTGTAGTGTTTGTTGTAGTGTTTGTTGCTGTAGTTTGAGTTGGTGTGTGTTTTTGTAACGTCCATTGTTGTAGTGTTCATGGTTGTAATGTTCATTGCTATAATGTTCAATGTTGAAGTGTTCGTTGTTTTAGTGTTCGTTGTTGTAGTGTTCATTGTTGTAATGTTCATTGTTGTAATGTTCATTGTTGTAATGTTCGTTGTTGTAGTGTTCATTGTTGTAGTGTTAGTATTTTTAGTGTTCATTGTTGTAGGTTTGTTGTTGTAATGTTCATTGTTGTAGTGTTCGTTGTTGTAATGTTCATTGTTGTAGTGTTTTTGTTGTAGTGTTTGTTGTTGTAGTGTTCGTTGTTGAAGTTTTTGTTGTTGTAATATTCATTGTTGTAGTGTTAGTTGTTGTAGTGTTCACTGTGTGTTCGTTTTTGTAGTGTTCATTGTTGTAGTGTTCGTTGTTGTAGTGTTCATTGTTGTAGTGTTCGTTGTTGTAGTGTTCATTGTTGTAATATTCGCTGTTGTAGTGTTCATTGTATCAGTGTTCATTGTTGTAATGCTCATTGTTGTAGTGTTCTTTGTTGTAGTGTTTGTTGTGTAGTGTTCATTGTTGTAATGCTCATTGTTGTAGTGTTTATTGTTGTAGTATTTGTTTGTTGTAGTGTTCGTTGTTGTAGTGTTCATTGTTGTAGTGTTCGTTATTTTAGTGTTCATTGTTGTAGTGTTTCTTTGTTGTAGTGTTAGTTGTTGTAGTGCTTGTTGTTGTAATGTTCCTTGTTGTAGTGTTCGTTGCAGTAATGTTCATTGTTGTAGTGTTCTTTGTTGTAGTGTTCTTTGTTGTAGTGTTGGTTGTTGTAGTGCTTGTTGTTGTAGTGTTTGTCGTTGTAGTGTTTGTTGTTGTAGTGTTTGTTGTTGTAGTGTTTGTTGTTGTAGTGTTTGTTATTGTAATGTTGATTGTTGAAGTGTTCATTGTTGTTGTGTTTGTTGTTGCATCGCTTGTTTTTGTAGTGATTGTTGTTGTAGTGTTTGTTGTTGTAGTGTTTGTTGTTGTAGTGTTTGTTGTTGTAGTGACTGTTGTTGTAGTGCTTGTTTTTGTAGTGTTTGTTGTTGTAGTGATCATTGTTGTAGTATTTGTTGTTGTAGTGTTCGTTGTTGTAATGTTCATTGTTGTAGTGTTCATTGTTGTAGTGTTCATTGTTGTAATGTTCATTGTTGTAATGCTCATTGTTGAGTAGTGCTTGTTTTTTGTAGTGTTTGTTGTTGTAATGTTCGTTGTTGTAGTGTTCGTTGTTGTAGTGTTCGTTGTTGTAGTGTTAATTGTTATATTGTTCATTGTTGTAGTATTTGTTGTTGTAGTGTTCGTTGTTGTAGTGTTCATTGTTGCAGTGTTCGTTGTTGTAGTGTTCATTGTTGTAATGTTTGTTGTTGTAATGTTCATTATTGTATTGTTCATTGTTGTAATGATCATTGTTGTAGTGATCATTGTTGTAGTATTTTTTGTTGTAGTATTTTTTGTTGTAGTGTTCGTTGTTGTAATGTTCATTGTTGTAGTGTTCATTTTTGTAGTGTTCATTGTTGTAATGTTCATTGTTGAAGTTTTCGTTCTTTTAGTGTTCGTTGTTGTCGTGTTCATTGTTGTAATGTTCATTGTTGTAATGTTCGTTGTTATAATGTTCGTTGTTATAATGATCGTTGTTGTAGTGTTCGTTGTTGTAATGTTTATTGTTGTATTGTTCGTTGTTGTGGTGTTCGTTGTTGTAATGTTCGTTGTTGTAGTGTTCGTTGTTGTAGTGTTCTTTGTTGTAGTGTTCATTGTTGTCATTTTCGTTGTTGTAATGTTCGTTGTTGTAATTTTCGTTGTTCTAATGATCGTTGTTGTAGTGTTCGTTGTTGTAATGTTCATTGTTGTATTGTTCGTTGTTGTGGTGTTCGTGTTTGTGGTGTTCGTAGTTGTTGTGTTCGTTGTTGTAATGTTCGTTGTTGTAGTGTTCATTGTCGTAAAATTTCGTTATTGTAGTGTTCGTTGTTGAAGTGTTCATTGTTGTAGTGTTCGTTGTTTTAGTGTTCGATGTTGTGGTGTTCGTTGTCTAGGTGTTCGTTGTTGTAGTGTTCGTTGTTGTTGTGTTCATTGTTGTAATGTTCATTCTTGTAATGTTCATTCTTGTAATGTTCATTGTTTTAGTGTTCATTGTTGTAATGTTCATCGTTGTAGTGTTCGTTTTTGTTGTGTTCGTTGTTGAAGTGTTCGTTGTTGTAGTGTTCGTTGTTGTGGGGTTCATTGTTGTAATGTTCATTGTTGTAATGTTTATTGTTGTAATGTTCATTGTTGTAATGTTCGTTGTTATAGTCTTCGATGTTGTAGTGTTCGTTGTAGTTGTGTTCGTTGTTGTAGTGTTCATTGTTGTAATGCTCATTGTTGTAGTGTTTAGTGTTGTAGTGTTTGTTGTTTTAGTGTTCGTTGTTGTTGTGTTCATTGTTGTAGTGTTCGTTATTTTAGTGTTAATTGTTGTAGTGTTTGTTGTTGTAATGTTCATTGTTGTAGTGTTCGTTGTTGTAATGTTCATTGTTATAGTGTTCTTTGTTGTAGTGTTTGTTGTTGTAGTGTTTGTTGTAGTGTTTTGTTGCTGTAGTGTTTGTTGTTGTAGTGTTTGTTTTTGTAACGTCCATTGTTGTAGTGTTCATGGTTGTAATGTTCATTGCTATAATGTTCAATGTTGAAGTGTTCGTTGTTTTAGTGTTCGTTGTAGTAATGATTCATTGTTGTAGTGTTCATTTTTGTAGTGTTCATTGTTGTAATGTTCATTGTTGAAGTTTTCGTTCTTTTAGTGTCCGTTGTTTGTCGTGTTCATTGTTGTAATGTTCATTGTTGTAGTGTACGTTGTTGTAGTGTTCATTGTTGTAATGTTCATTGTTGTAATGTTCGTTGTTATAATGTTGCGTTGTTATAATGATCGTTGTTGTTAGTGTTCGTTGTTGTAATGTTTATTGTTGTATTGTTCGTTGTTGTGGTGTTCGTTGTTGTAATGTTCGTTGTTGTAGTGTTTCGTTGTTGTAGTGTTCTTTGTTGTAGTGTTCATTGTTGTCATTTTCGTTGTTGTAATGTTTCGTTGTTGTAATTTTTCGTTGTTCTAATGATCGTTGTTGTAGTGTTCGTTGTTGTAATGTTCATTGTTGTATTGTTCGTTGTTGTGGTGTTCGTGTTTGTGGTGTTCGTAGTTGTTGTGTTCGTTGTTGTAATGTTCGTTGTTGTAGTGTTCATTGTCGTAATTTTCGTTATTGTAGTGTTCGTTGTTGAAGTGTTCATTGTTGTAGTGTTCGTTGTTTTAGTGTTCGATGTTGTGGTGTTCGTTTGTCTAGGTGTTCGTTGTTGTAGTGTTCGTTGTTGTTGTGTTCATTGTTGTAATGTTCATTCTTGTAATGTTCATTGTTTTTAGTGTTCATTGTTGTAATGTTCATCGTTGTAGTGTTCGTTTTTTTAGTGTTCGTTTTTGTTGTGTTCGTTGTTGAAGTGTTCGTTGTTGTAGTGTTCGTTGTTGTGGGGTTCATTGTTGTAATGTTCATTGTTGTAATGTTTATTGTTGTAATGTTCATTGTTGTAATGTTCGTTGTTATAGTCTTCGATGTTGTAGTGTTCGTTGTAGTTGTGTTCGTTGTTGTAGTGTTCATTGTTGTAATGCTCATTGTTGTAGTGTTTAGTGTTGTAGTGTTTGTTGTTTTAGTGTTCGTTGTTGTTGTGTTCATGTTGTAGTGTTCGTTATTTTAGTGTTTAATTGTTGTAGTGTTTGTTGTTGTAATGTTCATTGTTGTAGTGTTCGTTGTTGTAATGTTCATTGTTATAGTGTTCTTTGTTGTAGTGTTTGTTGTTGTAGTGTTTGTTGTAGTGTTTGTTGCTGTAGTGTTTGTAGTTGTAGTGTTTGTTTTTGTAACGTCCATTGTTGTAGTGTTCATGGTTGTAATGTTCATTGCTATAATGTTCAATGTGAAGTGTTCGTTGTTTTAGTGTTCGTTGTTGTAGTGTTCATTGTTGTAATGTTCATTGTTGTAATGTTCATTGTTGTAATGTTCGTTGTTGTAGTGTTCATTGTTGTAGTGTTAGTTATTTTAGTGTTCATTGTTGTAGTGTTTGTTGTTGTAATGTTCATTGTTGTAGTGTTCGTTGTTGTAATGGTCATTGTTGTAGTGTTCTTTGTTGTAGTGTTTGTTGTTGTAGTGTTCGTTGTTGAAGTTTTTGTTGTTGTAATATTCATTGTTGTAGTGTTAGTTGTTGTAGTGTTCACTGTTGTGTTCGTTTTGTAGTGTTCATTGTTGTAGTGTTCGTTGTTGTAGTGTTCATTGTTGTAGTGTTCGTTGTTGTAGTGTTCATTGTTGTAATATTCGCTGTTGTAGTGTTCATTGTATCAGTGTTCATTGTTGTAATGCTCATTGTTGTAGTGTTCTTTGTTGTAGTGTTTGTTGTTGTAGTGTTCATTGTTGTAATGCTCATTGTTGTAGTGTTTTATTGTTGTAGTATTTGTTGTTGTAGTGTTCGTTGTTGTAGTGTTCATTGTTGTAGTGTTCGTTATTTAGTGTTCATTGTTGTAGTGTTCTTTGTTGTAGTGTTAGTTGTTGTAGTGCTTGTTGTTGTAATGTTCCTTGTTGTAGTGTTCGTTGCAGTAATGTTCATTGTTGTAGTGTTCTTTGTTGTAGTGTTCTTTGTTGTAGTGTTGGTTGTTGTAGTGCTTGTTGTTGTAGTGTTTGTCGTTGTAGTGTTTGTTGTTGTAGTGTTTGTTGTTGTAGTGTTTGTTGTTGTAGTGTTTGTTATTGTAATGTTGATTGTTGAAGTGTTTCATTGTTGTTGTGTTTGTTGTTGCATCGCTTGTTTTTGTAGTGATTGTTGTTGTAGTGTTTGTTGTTGTAGTGTTTGTTGTTGTAGTGTTTGTTGTTGTAGTGACTGTTGTTGTAGTGCTTGTTTTTGTAGTGTTTGTTGTTTGTAGTGATCATTGTTGTAGTATTTGTTGTTGTAGTGTTCGTTGTTGTAATGTTCATTGTTGTAGTGTTCATTGTTGTAGTGTTCATTGTTGTAATGTTCATTGTTGTAATGCTCATTGTTGAGTAGTCCTTGTTTTTGTAGTGTTTGTTGTTGTATGTTCGTTGTTGTAGTGTTCGTTGTTGTAGTGTTCGTTGTTGTAGTGTTAATTGTTATATTGTTCATTGTTGTAGTATTTGTTGTTGTAGTGTTCGTTGTTGTAGTGTTCATTGTTGCAGTGTTCGTTGTTGTAGTGTTCATTGTTGTAATGTTTGTTGTTGTAATGTTCATTATTGTATTGTTCATTGTTGTAATGATCATTGTTGTAGTGATCATTGTTGTAGTATTTTTTGTTGTAGTATTTTTTGTTGTAGTGTTCGTTGTTTGTAATGTTCATTGTTGTAGTGTTCATTTTGTAGTGTTCATTGTTGTAATGTTCATTGGTTGAAGTTTCGTACTTTTAGTGGTTCGTGTTGTCGTGTTCATTGTTGTAATGTTCATTGTTGTAATGTTCGTTGTTATAATGTTCGTTGTTATAATGATCGTTGTTGTAGTGTTCGTGTGTTTGTAATGTTTATTGTTGTATTGTTCGTTGTTGTGGTGTTCGTGTTTGTGGTGTTCGTGTTTGTGGTGTTCGTAGTTGTTGTGTTCGTTGTTGTAATGTTCGTTGTTGTAGTGTTCATTGTCGTAAAATTTCGTTATTGTAGTGTTCGTTGTTGAAGTGTTCATTGTTGTAGTGTTCGTTGTTTTAGTGTTCGATGTTGTGGTGTTCGTTGTCTAGGTGTTCGTTGTTGTAGTGTTCGTTGTTGTTGTGTTCATTGTTGTAATGTTCATTCTTGTAATGTTCATTCTTGTAATGTTCATTGTTTTAGTGTTCATTGTTGTAATGTTCATCGTTGTAGTGTTCGTTTTTGTTGTGTTCGTTGTTGAAGTGTTCGTTGTTGTAGTGTTCGTTGTTGTGGGGTTCATTGTTGTAATGTTCATTGTTGTAATGTTTATTGTTGTAATGTTCATTGTTGTAATGTCGTTGTTATAGTCTGCGATGTTGTAGTGTTCGTGGTAGTTGTGTTCGTTGTTGTAGTGTTCATTGTGTAATGCTCATTGTTGTAGTGTTTAGTGTTGTAGTGTTTGTTGTTTTAGTGTTCGTTGTTGTTGTGTTCATTGTTGTAGTGTTCGTTATTTTAGTGTTAATTGTTGTAGTGTTTGTTGTTGTAATGTTCATTGTTGTAGTGTTCGTTGTTGTAATGTTCATTGTTATAGTGTTCTTTGTTGTAGTGTTTGTTGTTGTAGTGTTTGTTGTAGTGTTTGTTGCTGTAGTGTTTGTTGTTGTAGTGTTTGTTTTTGTAACGTCCATTGTTGTAGTGTTCATGGTTGTAATGTTCATTGCTATAATGTTCAATGTTGAAGTGTTCGTTGTTTTAGTGTTCGTTGTAGTAGTGTTCATTGTTGTAATGTTCATTGTTGTAATGTTCATTGTTGTAATGTTCGTTGTTGTAGTGTTCATTGTTGTAGTGTTAGTTATTTTAGTGTTCATTGTTGTAGTGTTTGTTGTTGTAATGTTCATTGTTGTAGTGTTCGTTGTTGTAAGTGTTCATTGTTGTAGTGTTCTTTGTTGTAGTGTTTGTTGTTGTAGTGTTCGTTGTTGAAGTTTTTGTTGTTGTAATATTCATTGTTGTAGTGTTAGTTGTTGTAGTGTTCACTGTTGTGTTCGTTTTTTGTAGTGTTCATTGTTGTAGTGTTCGTTGTTGTAGTGTTCATTGTTGTAGTGTTCGTTGTTGTAGTGTTCATTGTTGTAATATTCGCTGTTGTAGTGTTCATTGTATCAGTGTTCATTGTTGTAATGCTCATTGTTGTAGTGTTCTTTGTTGTAGTGTTTGTTGTTGTAGTGTTCATTGTTGTAATGCTCATTGTTGTAGTGTTTATTGTTGTAGTGCTTGTTGTTGTAGTGTTTGTTGTAGTGTTTGTTGTTGTAGTGTTTGTTGTAGTAGTGTTTGTTGTTGTAGTGTTTGTTGTTGTAATGTTGATTGTGAAGTGTTCATTGTTGTAGTGTTTGTTGTTGTAGTGTTTGTTGTTGTAGTGTTTGTTGTTGTAGTGATTGTTGTTGTAGTGCTTGTTTTTGTAGTGTTTGTTGTTGTAATGTTCGTTGTTGTAGTGTTCGTTGTTGTAGTGTTCGTTGTTGTAGTGTTAATTGTTATATTGTTCATTGTTGTAGTGTTTGTTGTTGTAGTGTTCGTTGTTGTAGTGTTTATTGTTGCAGTGTTCGTTGTTGTAGTGTTCATTGTTGTAATGTTTGTTGTTGTAATGTTCATTATTGTATTGTTCGTTGTTGTAATGTTCATTGTTGTAGTGTTCATTTTTGTAGTGTTCATTGTTGTAATGTTCATTGTTGTAATGTTCATTGTTGAAGTTTTCGTTCTTTTAGTGTTCGTTGTTGTCGTGTTCATTGTTGTAATGTTCATTGTTGTAGTGTACGTTGTTGTAGTGTTCATTGTTGTAATGTTCATTGTTGTAATGTTCGTTGTTATAATGTTCGTTGTTATAATGATCGTTGTTGTAGTGTTCGTTGTTGTAATGTTTATTGCTGTATTGTTCGTTGTTGTGGTGTTCGTTGTTGTGGTGTTCGTTGTTGTAGTGTTCGTTGTTGTAGTGTTCATTGTTGTAATGTTCGTTGTTGTAGTGTTCGTTGTTGTAGTGTTCTTTGTTGTAGTGTTCATTGTTGTCATTTTCGTTGTTGTAATGTTCGTTGTTGTAATTTTCTTTGTTCTAATGATCGTTGTTGTAGTGTTCGTTGTTGTAATGTTCATTGTTGTATTGTTCGTTGTTGTGGTGTTCGTGTTGTGGTGTTCGTAGTTGTTGTGTTCGTTGTTGTAATGTTCGTTGTTGTAGTGTTCATTGTCGTAGTTTTCGTTGTTGTAGTGTTCGTTGTTGAAGTGTTCATTGTTGTAGTGTTCGTTGTTTTAGTGTTCGATGTTGTGGTGTTCGTTGTCTAGGTGTTCGTTGTTGTAGTGTTCGTTGTTGTTGTGTTCATTGTTGTAATGTTCATTCTTGTAATGTTCATTGTTTTAGTGTTCATTGTTGTAATGTTCATCGTTGTAGTGTTCGTTTTTTTAGTGTTCGTTTTTGTTGTGTTCGTTGTTGAAGTGTTCGTTGTTGTAGTGTTCGTTGTTGTGGGGTTCATTGTTGTAATGTTCATTGTTGTAATGTTTATTGTTGTAATGTTCATTGTTGTAATGTTCGTTGTTATAGTCTTCGATGTTGTAGTGTTCGTTGTAGTTGTGTTCGTTGTTGTAGTGTTCATTGTTGTAATGCTCATTGTTGTAGTGTTTAGTGTTGTAGTGCTTGTTGTTTTAGTGTTCGTTGTTGTTGTGTTCATTGTTGTAGTGTTCGTTATTTTAGTGTTAATTGTTGTAGTGTTTGTTGTTGTAATGTTCATTGTTGTAGTGTTCGTTGTTGTAATGTTCATTGTTGTAGTGTTCTTTGTTGTAGTGTTTGTTGTAGTAGTGTTGTTGTAGTGATTGTTGTTGTAGTGTTTGTTGTTGTAGTGTTTGTTGTTGTAATGTTGATTGTTGATGTGTTCATTGTTGTAGTGTTTGTTGTTGTAACGCTTGTTTTTGTAGTGTTTGTTGTTGTAGTGTTTGTTGTTGTAGTGTTTGTTGTTGTTGTGATTGTTGTTGGAGTGCCTGTTTTTGTAGTGTTTGTTGTTGTAGTGTTCGTTGTTGTAGTGTTCGTTGTTGTAGTGTTCGTTGTTGTAGTGTTCATTGTTGCAGCGTTCGTTGTTGTAGTGTTCATTGTTGTAATTTTTGTTGTTGTAATGTTCATTATTGTATTGTTCATTGTTGTAATGATCATTGTTGTAGTGATCATTGTTGTAGTATTTTTTGTTTTAGTGTTCGTTGTTGTAGTGTTCATTGTTGTAGTGTTCATTTTTGTAGTGTTCATTGTTGTGGGATATTTGGGCTTGATTCTGATTAATTAATAATTAAAGTAGTAAATTAAATTACGAAGGACCACCCGCTTTTAAAGTAAAGAGGGAAACCGAGAATTTCAGATCATTAGATTAATTCTAGAGAAAATCAGTGACTATGGATATGACTAGAAAGTATGATCATAAGAATAAATAATGGGCTGTATTATTAAAGAAACAAACCTCAAACACCTACATTGGGGGGTTATTACTGGAGGTCAGTACGTCCAGGAATCAGTGTGGTTCGTTCACTAATTCAATTAATAATAATCTAATCCTATAAATAATGCTGAATATAATATTATTCATATAAAGAAGAACATGAATATGAGCATAGTAATGAGTTACAGTAAATCACACATTAATATTCAACATTCTGAATACATCAAATTGCAAGGTTATGAATAAAAAGAAATAAGCCTTAGCTGGTAGTAGATTCCTTTAGATAACCATGGTAGTCCTCTTAATCTCCAAGTCTGGTACAATGACGAATGGCACGGTTAACATGGAGAAGACAGCATGAGGAATTCGTCTCTCGAGCTGCAAGATAAATAACTACCAGTAGCAATTGATTTAACTACTCAATTCATATTCAAGATTATTGATATCTACAGATGGAATTCTAATCACCTGTTATTAGGTGTTATCTCGCCGCGTGACGAACAATCACCCCGCTATTAATAAACCTGTAAATGATGCATCAAATAAAGGGTACTTAGCTGTGGGCACTGTATAAGTATTAAGATTGCCGTAATTTCGCATCCCAGGCTCCGGTGAACCTATCATGGATTGATGCGTTTCAAACTGGCTGATCACGTGTCGTCAGGAACCAAGTCTAGGGGTCCCGCATTTAACACCAGCACTAGTTGAAGATATTATCTGCAAGGTCGTTCACGCCTTACAGTGGCGGCTTTCATCTGCGGATGAATAACACCTGCCCGATTTGCTGGGCAACGGCGTCGTTTATGAGTACGGTAAGCACAGTTTTGCCTCCTTCCGGCTCTGCACGTGTCCGCGTTCCGACCGACTCACCGACTGAAGGGGATGGCGTCCCTCCAACCCACGCCGAGTCGACGTTCATAACACAAATTATTGTCTTGAACATTAATATTTCTCGCATTCGCGCTTGAAACTCTAAAGACTGGACGGGTTTATTATTTAGAGGAACGAAATATTATTATTTAACTATTTAAGAATAGTAAATATATAAGGGAGAGGAATTAATGTCTCCCCATGGCATTCATTGTTGACGTTAACACTATCGCGAGGTAGACGCTATAATTCTAACGCTCTATTCGGCTTTTAGTTAGAGAACAATTCGTCTGCAATCAGTTGTCATACAGAATGCTTTAATTATGGAGAATCGTATTTAATTCTCACACAAATTGGATATAATGTGTTTTACTGTAAAGAAATCTGACGCAATACTGGCATCAGGTGACGTGAGAATTCTAGCCTAATGCACAGATGAATTATTAGTACAGGAGAATTCTACGAGTTGTTAATTTTACTTACTACAATATTTAGTATGGTTAGTAATAAGTAATGAGAATACAACAATGCTGTATTCGATGTTGGAAATATCCAACATAACTCCGGGGGGGATTCCCAGGGTCGCAGTGTACTGTGTTGTACTGACCTATCCCGAAGTGATATTAAGGTTAATACATTAGTAGGTTAATATGTTAGTATGTTAGTACACACATAACGAACGTCCCGGATTTATCAAGGACTTACAAGAACTTGAGTCTTGCTATTTACATGTCAACTGAAACATGTTGTTTGTAGCCTACACAATATTTATAGAATTCAACTCTCCCAATTTAAACTAACAGAATCTACGGTGATGCGATATCCTGGGTCATAGTGACGTGTAATGTTTCGTTACGTGATATCACATCGTAGCATCATCACAGTTTACTCAGTGGGATGTGAAAGAAATTACTCTTGTTCAGAGTTGTAATAGGCTTGTAGTTTCCCTTAGTGGAAACATGCATGAAATATTGAAACATTAAATGATTAAGTTATCGGTAATCAGGAACACTCTAAAGCTCACAATAAACTCAACAACTAGGGTCGCAGTGACATGTAATGGTGTATTACGTAGCTGCTGAATCGTAGGTAAACTCAGAATAAGTTCCTAAGAACTGATAACACTATTGTATGATTATACAGTAAAGTGTTATTAGTCATTTAAGATCAAGGAGACTATGACACTACAGTAAGGTCACTGTCTAGGGTCGCTGTGACTTGTAACTATTGAGTTACTAGACAATAACATCACGCAGTATCACGATCACCCCAAATTCAAATGAGGAAATTGAATTTAATGTGCACTGCCGTGCAGTAGTCATGCTGACTGATGGTACAAATAATTTGCTAACTAGCTAAAATAATAGAAAAGTAGAGAACTGAAAGGTTTATTCATTAAAATCAAGGAAAATTCTGAGTCGACAGTGAGATTAGTAGCCTAGTCATTCTGACTTATGAGCTAATTAAATGGCAGCTCATAGGCTTGACACTGTAAACTGGTTAGTACGAAATCACCTTTACATGAATTTGAGTTTATTAAATCAGTCTCTATAAGTATAGTCAACTGTAATTAATGGTGAGTACAGATTAGGCTAGTACTCAGTTGACACTACTAAAGTCCCTAATCCTACCTAAATAAATGGTTTGAATTTTTAACCTACCTAAGTAAGGGACTAAGCTAATTGTGAGCAAAAATGTACTCGAATTAACATGGTGAGCAGTATTGAGCTCATTAACAGGTCGAGTTATATTAAACTCGTGAACATGGTGAGCTACAGTGAGCTCGTCAGCAGTGCTGACAGGGTGAGTTACAGTGAACTCGTCAACAGTGTTGACAGGGTGAGCTACAGTGAGCTCGTTAGCTAGTGCTAACAGGGTGAGTTGCAGTGAACTCGTCAACAGTGTTGACAGGGTGAGCTGCATTGAGCTCGTCAGCAGTGCTGACAGGGTGAGCTACATGGAGCTCGTTAACAGTTAACAGGGTGAGTTACATGGAACTCGTCAACAGTGTTGACAGGGTGAGCTGCATTGAGCTCGTCAGCAGTGCTGACAGGGTGAGCTACATGGAGCTCGTTAACAGGGTGAGTTACATGGAACTCGTCAACAGTGTTGACAGGGTGAGCTGCATTGAGCTCGTCAGCAGTGCTGACAGGGTGAGCTACATGGAGCTCGTTAACAGTTAACAGGGTGAGTTACATGGAACTCGTCAACAGTGTTGACAGGGTGAGCTGCATTGAGCTCGTCAGCAGTGCTGACAGGGTGAGCTACATGGAGCTCGTTAACAGGGTGAGTTACATGGAACTCGTCAACAGTGTTGACAGGGTGAGCTGCATTGAGCTCGTCAGCAGTGCTGACAGGGTGAGCTACATGGAGCTCGTTAACAGTTAACAGGGTGAGTTACATGGAACTCGTTAACAGTGTTGACAGGGTGAGCTGCATTGAGCTCGTCAGCAGTGCTGACAGGGTGAGCTACATGGAGCTCGTTAACAGTTAACAGGGTGAGTTACATGGAACTCGTCAACAGTGTTGACAGGGTGAGCTGCATTGAGCTCATCAGCAGTGCTGACAGGGTGAGCTACATGGAGCTCGTTAACAGTTAACAGGGTGAGTTACATGGAACTCGTCAACAGTGTTGACAGGGTGAGCTGCATTGAGCTCGTCAGCAGTGCTGACAGGGTGAGCTACATGGAGCTCGAATTAACGAGGTGGAGTTTTGTCATTCAGTTATCATGGCGAGCAATATTAAGCTCGTGCGCATGGTGAACGAGCACTCATATTATTACGTTAATTCTAAGGTGAGCTATGTTAAGCTCATGAAGCATGTTAATTAACAATGCTAATGTTTAACGGTAATGCATTAAACATATTAGTTCTCTGGAAATTCACTTACATGTTAGTAAGTTTGCAAGTTTGTTCGTGTTGCGCTCCTACACTAAATAAGCAGAAACGAAAGAAAACAACTCAAACAATTAATGCAAGTATTTATCACTAACTCTTAGTGCAGAAACCATGGTATTAAGAAGGTTTTCTTGGCAAACCTTTAAGCGCAAGTATAGTGGACCAGTGGTCCTAGTGAATTTTATCACTAAATTCAGGAAATGCCAGTGGCATTGAGTGCTAGATTCTCTAGCCTAACATTATTAATTCCTAGGGAGTACTAGATTCTCTAGCCTAACATTACAATTTAACTAGGAAGACTGAGTGTGGTCAATTACTACTTGTCGAGAATAATTCTAGGTCTGCAGTGAATTCAATGGTTTGGTCACTGTGACTTGTACTTGTTTGAGTACGGACCATTGGTTTTCACTGAGAGCTATGAAACATCTCGGCGAGTATCAATTGTACAACATTCAATCTGAGTTTATTACTCAGCTGTGTTTCTCCCTTTAGCTTGTTGCTGGAGAATTGATTTACTGCTGACTAATTTATTATTGTTGGCAGGTTTAGGCTTGTTCACATTCAGAACTTTACCAGTAAGTAAGTAGCCTCCTGCAGATTGGAGCATATTCATTCCCAATCGTTTAACATGTCCAGTTATGAACTGGTAATAGTAGTCGGCTCCTACTAGTACATCTACATTGTTAAGGCGGTCAGACATTAATTTGTTGTCAGCCAAATTAATTTCACGTTCCTGCAGGAAGTGGACTGTGTACCCCAGACCCTTAATATTTAAGTCTAAAGGTATTTGATCTACAACAATGGCTTGGACAGCCTTGGCTTGACTACCTAGTCGTACAAGCGGTTGAACAACTGAATATTCATGGGTTCCTCGATTTATCATGAACCCTGACAAGTTTAATTTTACTTGTCCTATTGGTTGTAAATTAAGTGCCTCTGCTGCTCTTTGAGTAATGAAAGTTCTCTGGGAACCTTGATCAAATAGTCACGTATGGTGATCTTGGCTCCTCTGTTCTTCACTTGAAGTTGGGCAGTAGGTAAGGCAGCATCCACTTGAGATGCTTGTGAAGTTACGCTGTACACATCTCGCACCTTGCAGCACTGTACTTGTGTAGATTCTCTACGTCCTATTCTAGGATTGACATAATTAGTCCTAACTAATTTGCACAGTGCAGCATGATGCTTGCCCCTTCTACACCTATTGCAGGTGTTCAGTGGGGTGTCACAGCTGTTAACATTATGTGGTTTGAGACACCTAGTACATTTGTGTAACTGTTTGAGTCGTCTGACTCTTGTGTCTCCATTAGGATAATTAGTACATTTGTACAGAGAATGTTTTTGATTGCAAAACAAGCACATTCTCCATCATGCAGATCGTTTAGGGGTTACCGGTTTAGGTAAAACAGGATTCGCAGGTTGTGATGGTTTGCTGCTTGCATTTGCTTGTTATTTATTCTCTTGTGAGTACTTGGTGTACTCTGGGGAACCATTAACAGGCTCGTGGGAGTGCTCTTGGGACTATTAGGTCTCTTAGGAGCACCTGTGAAGTTATTAGCAGTGCTCTTTGGACCATTAGGTCTCTTAGGAGCGCCTGTGGGACTCTTAGGTCTCACCGATGAATCAGTGTTTGACTGATTTTGGTTACATGGATTATTAGCAGTGCTCTTTGGACTATTAAGTCTCTTTGGAGCACCTGTGGGACTCTTAGGTCTCACTGAGGAATCAGTATTTGACTGATTGTTGTTACATTGAGTATTAGCACCTTGGTTACCTAGTGACAGTGTCACTTTAGAAGTTTCAGGTAAGGAAACTGATGTAGGTACAGTTTTGGTGCATTCAGATTTAGCATTAATTGCTTGGTCTGCTGTATGATTGCTCATATTACGCAAACCTGTAAATATATCCTGCATTGACAGGGTATTACCATTCTGGCATACATATAATTTATTAAGTGTGTCACCAGACAATTTTCTCTGGATGATAATTTTAGTCATCCACTCAGTAGTTGGGTGATCCACCTCTTTACTGAAAGAGTTTATCAGTGACTCAAGCTGAAAACTAAAGTCTTGTAAAGAGTCAACTGATTGCTCTGGTGAAGATAAATTTAATAATTGCTGTACAAGGTTTATAATAGTCTTCTCATTGTTAGCACTTACTTTAGAAGGCTGTTGAGAGCACTTGTGACCATTACTTGTGTTGCTTAAGGCTTCTTGTTTAGCCTCAGCTTTGATTACAGCTTCGGCTGCTGCTGCAGCATTAGCTTTATAATTTTCTGGTTCAGATTCACTGATCATTGCAGCTTCACTTGTTTCATCTGCAGCTTCACTTGTTTTCTCTGGGTTCTGGTGATAAGCTAGTTAATTCAGTAGCATTATGTATTGAACTTATAGAATCCAGGGAACATTGAGAAGAGTGGTCTGAAATTTGATCAGACTTTGTAAACAAATCATCACATGAAGTTGTATTAGATGAGAGGTTAGAAAATGAAGGTTGAACTTCAGTTGTTGATCCTGTATAGTGATCAGCATTGATTAGAGGATTCTCCTCGTCTTGATTTAGCTCAAGTATTTCATCTGAGCTGAGTGTTAACTTGGATACAGGTCTATTAATGATCTGATCCACCCACTAGGGAATATCTTGTCTCGCAAGCACCTCCTTATATCGGTCTAAACTGGTTTGAATAGAATGTTCATAGTTATCGAGATCAGATTCTGTTAGACGTGAGTGGTCTGAGACAGTATGACCGGCCTGGAGTAAATTCCTGTGGGTCTCGATTACAGTCTTGATATAGTCATATTTTTGGCTGGCGATCCTTATGGAACTTGCTAGTCTATAGACGTCACCTGGGTCAGTTTCGACACAGAAATGACATTTCATAAGCAGTTTCCCTAAAGGACCTTGAAGAGCTGTCAAGAATCTTGCGTTCCTTTCTAAAGGATTCATTCTTGCGGTAAATTGAGCCTGATAGGGCTTATGTAGCTAGTGGTATAGCTATGTTGTCTGCTCCTTGATGCAGAGTAGGTATAATTATTGACAGCCTAATATTTCTTGAGGCTGGTCGTAATTTACCTCATTTAGAGGTTAGCTACCTATCTAATAATAAGCAACTAAGATTTGAGTGGTACCTTGGTCTCACTACAGGTGTTCCTCAGCTTAGCTCTTCTAAATCAGCCTCGGATGGGTAGTAGACTACAGTAACACTCAAAGACATACATAGAAATATGCAATAAAATAATTACACAATAAATGGTTAATCCCACCCTTGATAGGGTCAGCACAAAAGAATAATATATGTGTCACTAACTAGCTCAAGCCTAGTCGTGCAGAATTTCTACTTGAGAAACTACAACTATATTTAGTCTGTGCTTGTGCCAGATTCAACACAATCACAGCCTAAATTGCTACCTACTGAAGGTTGGCAAAGATTATATTATGGTGCAGTAATGTGCAAATAATTGTGTTGTATTTTTGTTTTTTTTTGTATTTATTGTTTATATACACTTGTGTAATTATGTGTATAAGAAATTAAATGAACACAAAGAATTAATTGTGTTTGGCAAGTATTCTACTGCCGTAAATATTATCTAACTCCTGAATGTACTCCTAATTGTGGAATAAAATATTATCAGGGTTAGTAATGATTAACTAATATGAGATCAGTAATTTATATTAGTATACTGGATTCCTAAATGTTAATGATCCACTGACTTGAGTGAATCAGTAATTATAACATGGATTCAGGCTATGATGGGACAGTCTGCTGACAGCCACATTGAAACATTGGTATAGCCTAAATGGTTAACACTTAATTGGTGTTAGTGATTAATATAAGGTTATGAGCTGTTGCTCTTGGTGACCTAAGGGTTCTACTTCAGTATGAAGTGTAGGTCTAAATGTTGTGGGTAATTAGTTATGACCCACTAAAGCTATGTAAAGGTAGCTGTTAGTGTGATCTAGGCTAACTGATGTGTTACACTGTTAGTCGACACAATTAATTAAATAGTTAGTCTAGCTTCTATCACACAAGGATTAGTTATTAATGGTTAATATTTTAATTATAAATTTAATGCCTATCCGGTTCGATAAGGACCATAATGTGGGATATTTGGGTTTGATTCTGATTAATTAATAATTAAAGTAGTAAATTAAATTACGAAGGACCACCCGCTTTTAAAGTAAAGAGGGAAACTGAGAATTTCAGATCATTAGATAAAATTCTAGAGAAAACCAGTGACTATGGATATGACTAGAAAGTATGATCATAAGAATAATTAATGGGCTGTATTATTAAAGAAACAAACCTCAAACACCTACATTGGGGGGTTATTACTGGAGGTCAGTACGTCCAGGAATCAGTGTGGTTCGTTCACTAATTCTATTAATAATAATCTAATCCTATAATAATGCTGAATATAATATTATTCATATAAAGAAGAACATGAATATGAGCATATAATGAGTTACAGTAAATCACACATTATATTAAACATTCTGAATGTATCAAATTGCAAGTTATGAAAAAAGAAATAAGCCTTAGCTGGTATAGATTCCTTTAGATAACCTGGTAGTCCTCTTAATCTCCAAGTCTGGTACATGACGAATGGCACGGTTAACATGGAGAAGACAGCATGAGGAATTCGTCTCTCGAGCTGCAAGATAAATAACTACCAGTAGCAATTGATTTAACTACTCAATTCATATTCAAGATTATTGATATCTACAGATGGAATTCTAATCACCTGTTATTAGGTGTTATCTCGCCGCGTGACGCAATCACCCCGCTATTATTAAACCTGTAAATGATGCATCAAATAAAGGTACTTAGCTGTGGGCACTGTATAAGTATTAAGATTGCCGTAATTTCGCATCCCAGGCTCCGGTGAACCTATCCTGGATTGATGCGTTTCAAGCTGGCTGATCACGTGTCGTCAGGAACCAAGTCTAGGGGTCCCTTATTTAACACCAGCACTAGTTGAAGATATTATCTGCAAGGTCGTTCACGCCTCACAGTGGCGGCTTTCATCTGCGGATGATAACACCTGTCCTATTTGCTGGAATGGCGTCTTTTATGAGTACGGTAAGCACAGTTTGCCTCCTTCGGCTTGCACGTGTCCGCGTCGACCGACTCACCGACTGAGGATGGCGTCCCTCCAACCCACGCCGAGTCGACGTTCAACACAAATTATTGTCTTGAACATTAATATTTCTCGCATTCGCGCTTGAAACTCTAAAGACTGGACGGGTTTATTATTTAGAGGAACGAAATATTATTATTTAACTATTTAAGAATAGTAAATATATAAGGGAGAGGAATTAATGTCTCCCCATGGCATTCATTGATGACGTTAACACTATCGCGAGGTAGACGCTATAATTCTAACGCTCTATTCGGCTTTTAGTTAGAGAACAATTCGTCTGCAATCAGTTGTCATACAGAATGCTTTAATTATGGAGAATCGTATTTAATTCTCACACAAATTGATATAATGTGTTTTACTGTAAAGAAATCTGACGCAATACTGGCGTCAGGTGACGTGAGAATTCTAGCCTAATGCACAGATGAATTATTAGTACAGGAGAATTCTACGAGTTGTTAATTTTACTTACTACAATATTAATATGGTTAGTAATAAGTAATGAGAATACAACAATGCTGTATTCGATGTTGGAAATATCCAACAATTGTTCTAATGTTCATTGTTGTAATGTTCATTGTTGAAGTGTTCGTTCTTTTAGTGTTCGTTGTTGTCGTGTTCATTGTTGTAATGTTCATTGTTGTAGTGTACGTTGTTGTAGTGTTCATTGTTGTAATGTTCATTGTTGTAATGTTCGTTGTTATAATGTTCGTTGTTATAATGATCGTTGTTGTAGTGTTCGTTGTTGTAATGTTTATTGTTGTATTGTTCGTTGTTGCGGTGTTCGTTGTTGTGGTGTTCGTTGTTGTAGTGTTCGTTGTTGTAGTGTTCATTGCTGTAATGTTCGTTGTTGTAGTGTTCGTTGTTGTAGTGTTCTTTGTTGTAGTGTTCATTGTTGTCATTTTCGTTGTTGTAATGTTCGTTGTTGTAATGTTCGTTGTTCTAATGATCGTTGTTGTAGTGTTCGTTGTTGTAATGTTCATTGTTGTATTGTTCGTTGTTGTGGTGTTCGTGTTTGTGGTGTTCGTAGTTGTTGTGTTTGTTGTTGTAATGTTCGTTGTTGTAGTGTTCATTGTCGTAGTTTTCGTTGTTGTAGTGTTCGTTGTTGAAGTGTTCATTGTTGTAGTGTTCGTTGTTTTAGTGTTCGATGTTGTGGTGTTCGTTGTCTAGATGTTCGTTGTTGTAGTGTTCGTTGTTGTTGTGTTCATTGTTGTAATGTTCATTCTTGTAATGTTCATTGTTTTAGTGTTCATTGTTGTAATGTTCATCATTGTAGTGTTCGTTTTTTTAGTGTTCGTTTTTGTTGTGTTCGTTGTTGAAGTGTTCGTTGTTGTAGTGTTCGTTGTTGTGGGGTTCATTGTTGTAATGTTCATTGTTGTAATGTTTATTGTTGTAATGTTCATTGTTGTAATGTTCGTTGTTATTGTCTTCGATGTTGTAGTGTTCGTTGTAGTTGTGTTCGTTGTTGTAGTGTTCATTGTTGTAATGCTCATTGTTGTAGTGTTTAGTGTTGTAGTGCTTGTTGTTGTAGTGTTCGTTGTTGTTGTGTTCATTGTTGTAGTGTTCGTTATTTTAGTGTTAATTGTTGTAGTGTTTGTTGTTGTAATGTTCATTGTTGTAGTGTTCGTTGTTGTAATGTTCATTGTTGTAGTGTTCTTTGTTGTAGTGTTTGTTGTTGTAGTGTTTGTTGTAGTGTTTGTTGTTGTAGTGTTTGTTGTTGTAGTGTTTGTTGTTGTAATGTTGATTGTTGATGTGTTCATTGTTGTAGTGTTTGTTGTTGTAACGCTTGTTTTTGTAGTGTTTGTTGTAGTGTTTGTTGTTGTAGTGTTTGTTGTTGTAGTGAATGTTGTTGTAGTTCTTGTTTTTGTAGTGTTTGTTGTTGTAGTGTTCGTTCTTGTAGTGTTCGTTGTTGTAGCGTTCGTTCTTGTAGTGTTCGTTGTTGTAGTGTTAATTGTTATAGTGTTCATTGTTGTAGTATTTGTTGTTGTAGTGTTCGTTGTTTTAGTGTTCATTGTTGCAGTGCTCGGTGTTGTAGTGTTCATTGTTGTAATTTTGTAGTTGTAATGTTCATTATTGTATTGTTCATTTTTGTAATGATCATTGTTTTAGTGATCATTGTTGTAGTATTTTTTGTTGTAGTGTTCATTGTTGTAGTGTTCATTGTTGTAGTGTTCATTGTTGTAATGTTCATTGTTGTATTGTTCATTGTTGAAGTGTTCATTCTTTTAGTGTTCGTTCTTTTAGTGTTCGTTGTTGTCGTGTTCATTGTTGTAATGTTCATTGTTGTAGTGTACGTTGCTGTAGTGTTCATTGTTGTAATGTTCATTGTTGTAATGTTCGTTGTTGTAATGTTCGTTGTTGTAATGATCGTTGTTGTAGTGTTCGTTGTTGTAATGTTTATTGTTGTATTGTTCGTTGTTGTGGTGTTCGTTGTTGTGGTGTTCGTTGTTGTAGTGTGGTTGTTGTAGTGTTCATTGCTGTAATGTTCGTTATTGTAGTGTTCGTTGTTGTAGTGTTCTTTGTTGTAGTGTTCATTGTTGTCATGTTCGTTGTTGTAATATTCGTTGTTGTAATGATCGTTGTTGTAATGATCGTTGTTGTAATGTTCGTTGTTGTAATGTTCATTGTTGTATTGTTCGTTGTTGTGGTGTTCGTTGTTGTGGTGTTCGTAGTTGTTATGTTCGTTATTGTAATGTTCGTTGTTGTAGTGTTCATTGTCGTAGTTTTCGTTGTTGTAGTGTTCGTTGTTGAAGTGTTCATTATTGTAGTGTTCGTTGTTTAAGTGTTCGATGTTGTGGTGTTCGTTGTCTTGGATTTCGTTGTTGTAGTGTTCGTTGTTGTTGTGTTCATTGTTGTAATGTTCATTGTTGTAATGTTTATTGTTGTAATGTTCATTGTTGTAATGTTCGTTGTTATAGTCTTCGATGTTGTAGTGTTCGTTGTTGTTGTGTTCGTTGTTGTAGTGTTCATTGTTGTAATGCTCATTGTTGTAGTGTTTAGTGTTGTAGTGCTTGTTGTTGTAGTGTTCCTTGTTGTTGTGTTCATTGTTGTAGTGTTCGTTATTTTAGTGTTAATTGTTGTAGTGTTTGTTGTTGTAATGTTCATTGTCGTAGTGTTCGTTGTTGTAATGTTCATTGTTATAGTGTTCTTTGTTGTAGTGTTTGTTGTTGTAGTGTTGTTGTAGTGTTTGTTGCTGTAGTGTTTGTTGTTGTAGTGTTTGTTTATGTAACGTTCATTGTTGTAGTGTTCATGGTTGTAATGTTCATTGCTATAATGTTCAATGTTGAAGTGTTCGTTGTTTTAGTGTTCGTTGTTGTCGTGTTCATTGTTGTAATGTTCATTGTTGTAATGTTCATTGTTGTAATGTTCGTTGTTGTAGTGTTCATTGTTGTAGTGTTAGTTATTTTAGTGTTCATTATGGTAGTGTTTGTTGTTGTAATGTTCATTGTTGTAGTGTTCGTTGTTGTAATGTTCAATGTTGTAGTGTTCTTTGTTGTAGTGTTTGTTGTTGTAGTGTTCGTTGTTGAAGTTTTTGTTGTTGTAATGTTCATTGTTGTAGTGTTAGTTGTTGTAGTGTTCACTGTTGTTGTGTTCGTTTTTGTAGTGTTCGTTGTTGTAGTGTTCGTTGTTGTAGTGTTCATTGTTGTAGTGTTCGTTGTTGTAGTGTTCATTGTTGTAATATTCGCTGTTGTACTGTTCATTGTATCAGTGTTCATTGTTGTAATGCTCATTGTTGTAGTGTTCTTTGTTGTAGTGTTTGTTGTTGTAGTGTTCATTGTTGTAATGCTCATTGTTGTAGTGTTTATTGTTGTAGTGCTTGTTGTTCTAGTGTTCGTTGTTGTTGTGTTCATCGTTGTAGTGTTCGTTATTTTAGTGTTCATTGTTGAATTGTTTGTTGTTGTAATGTTCATTGTTGTAGTGTTCGTTGTTGTAATGTTCATTGTTGTAGTGTTCTTTGTTGTAGTGTTTGTTGTTGTAGTGTTCGTTGTTGAAGTTTTTGTTGTTGTAATGTTCATTGTTGTAGTGTTAGTTGTTGTAGTGTTCACTGTTGTTGTGTTCGTTTTTGTAGTGTTCATTGTTGTAGTGTTCGTTGTTGTAGTGTTCATTGTTGTAGTGTTCGTTGTTGTAGTGTTCATTGTTGTAATATTCGCTGTTGTACTGTTCATTGTTTCAGTGTTTATTGTTGTAATGCTCATTGTTGTAGTGTTCTTTGTTGTAGTGTTTGTTGTTGTAGTGTTCATTGTTGTAATGCTCATTGTTGTAGTTTTATTGTTGTAGTGCTTGTTGTTGTAGTGTTCGTTGTTGTTGTGTTCATCGTTGTAGTGTTCGTTATTTTAGTGTTCATTGTTGAAGTGTTTGTTGTTGTAATGTTCATTGTTGTAGTGTTCGTTGTTGTAATGTTCATTGTTGTAGTGTTCTTTGTTGTAGTGTTTGTTGTTGTAGTGTTTGTTGTAGTGTTTGTTATTGTAGTGTTTGTTGTCGTAGTGTTTGTTGTTGTAGGTGTTGTTTGTAATGTTGATTGTTGAAATGTTCATTGTTGAAGTGTTTGTTGTTGTAGTGATTGTTGTTGTAGTGTTTGTTGTTGTAGTGATTGTTGTTGTGTGTGTTTTTGTAGTGTTTGTTGTTGTAGTGTTCGTTGTTGTAGTGTTCGTTGTTGTAGTGTTCGTTGTTGTAGTGTTAATTGTTATATTGTTCATTGTTGTAGTATTTGTTGTTGTAGTGTTCGTTTTTGTAGTGTTCATTGTTGCAGTGTTCGTTGTTGTAGTGTTCATTGTTGTAGTGTTCATTTTTGTAGTGTTCATTGTTGTAATGTTCATTGTTGTAATGTTCATTGTTGAAGTGTTCGTTCTTTTAGTGTTCGTTGTTGTCGTGTTCATTGTTGTAATGTTCATTGTTGTAGTGTACGTTGTTGTAGTGTTCATTGTTGTAATGTTCATTGTTGTAATGTTCGTTGTTATAATGTTCGTTGTTATAATGATCGTTGTTGTAGTGTTCGTTGTTGTAATGTTTATTGTTGTATTGTTCATTGTTGTAATGTTCGTTGTTGTAGTGTTCGTTGTTGTAGTGTTCTTTGTTGTAGTGTTCATTGTTGTAATGTTCGTTGTTGTAGTGTTCGTTGTTGTAGTGTTCTTTGTTGTAGTGTTCATTGTTGTAATGTTCGTTGTTGTAGTGTTCGTTGTTGTAGTGTTCTTTGTTGTAGTGTTCATTGTTGTCATTTTCGTTGTTGTAATGTTCGTTGTTGTAATGTTCGTTGTTCTAATGATCGTTGTTGTAGTGTTCGTTGTTGTAATGTTCATTGTTGTATTGTTCGTTGTTGTGGTGTTCGTGTTTGTGGTGTTCGTAGTTGTTGTGTTCGTTGTTGTAATGTTCGTTGTTGTAGTGTTCATTGTCGTAGTTTTCGTTGTTGTAGTGTTCGTTGTTGAAGTGTTCATTGTTGTAGTGTTCGTTGTTTTAGTGCTCGATGTTGTGGTGTTCGTTGTCTAGGTGTTCGTTGTTGTAGTGTTCGTTGTTGTTGTGTTCATTGTTGTAATGTTCATTCTTGTAATGTTCATTGTTTTAGTGTTCATTGTTGTAATGTTCATCATTGTAGTGTTCGTTTTTTTAGTGTTCGTTTTGTTGTGTTCGTTGTTGAAGTGTTCGTTGTTGTAGTGTTCGTTGTTGTGGGGTTCATTGTTGTAATGTTCATTGTTGTAATGTTTATTGTTGTAATGTTCATTGTTGTAATGTTCGTTGTTATTGTCTTCGATGTTGTAGTGTTCGTTGTAGTTGTGTTCGTTGTTGTATTGTTCATTGTTGTAATGCTCATTGTTGTAGTGTTTAGTGTTGTAGTGCTTGTTGTTGTAGTGTTCGTTGTTGTTGTGTTCATTGTTGTAGTGTTCGTTATTTTAGTGTTAATTGTTGTAGTGTTTGTTGTTGTAATGTTCATTGTTGTAGTGTTCGTTGTTGTAATGTTCATTGTTGTAGTGTTCTTTGTTGTAGTGTTTGTTGTTGTAGTGTTTGTTGTAGTGTTTGTTGTTGTAGTGTTTGTTGTGTAGT
Source organism: Procambarus clarkii (assembly GCF_040958095.1). Taxonomy (NCBI): domain Eukaryota; kingdom Metazoa; phylum Arthropoda; class Malacostraca; order Decapoda; family Cambaridae; genus Procambarus; species Procambarus clarkii. Next base: position 6,642,198 of record NC_091167.1, on the reverse strand, counting down.
GTTTGTTGTTGTAATGTTGATTGTTGATGTGTTCATTGTTGTAGTGTTTGTTGTTGTAACGCTTGTTTTTGTAGTGTTTGTTGTTGTAGTGTTTGTTGTTGTAGTGTTTGTTGTTGTAGTGAATGTTGTTGTAGTTCTTTTTTTGTAGTGTTGTTGTTGTAGTGTTCGTTCTTGTAGTGTTCGTTGTTGTAGCGTTCGTTCTTGTAGTGTTCGTTGCTGTAGTGTTAATTGTTATAGTGTTCATTGTTGTAGTATTTGTTGTTGTAGTTTCGTTGTTTTAGTGTTCATTGTTGCAGTGCTCGGTGTTGTAGTGTTCATTGTTGTAATTTTTGTAGTTGTAATGTTCATTATTGTATTGTTCATTTTTGTAATGATCATTGTTTTAGTGATCATTGTTGTAGTTTTTTGTTGTAGTGTTCATTGTTGTAGTGTTCATTGTTGTAGTGTTCATTGTTGTAGTGTTCATTGTTGTAATGTTCATTGTTGTATTGTTCATTGTTGAAGTGTTCGTTCTTTTAGTGTTCGTTCTTTTAGTGTTCGTTGTTGTCGTGTTCATTGTTGTAATGTTCATTGTTGTAGTGTACGTTGTTGTAGTGTTCATTGTTGTAATGTTCATTGTTGTAATGTTCGTTGTTTTAATGTTCGTTGTTGTAATGATCGTTGTTGTAGTGTTCGTTGTTGTAATGTTTATTGTTGTATTGTTCGTTGTTGTGGTGTTCGTTGTTGTGGTGTTCGTTGTTGTAGTGTTCATTGTTGTAGTGTTCATTGTTGTAATGTTCGTTGTTGTAGTGTTCGTTGTTGTAGTGTTCTTTGTTGTAGTGTTCATTGTTGTCATTTTCGTTGTTGTAATGTTCGTTGTTGTAATGTTCGTTGTTCTAATGATCGTTGTTGTAGTGTTCGTTGTTGTAATGTTCATTGTTGTATTGTTCGTTGTTGTGGTGTTTGTGTTTGTGGTGTTCGTAGTTGTTGTGTTCGTTGTTGTAATGTTCGTTGTTGTAGTGTTCATTGTCGTAGTTTTCGTTGTTGTAGTGTTCGTTGTTGAAGTGTTCATTGTTGTAGTGTTCGTTATTTTAGTGTTCGATGTTGTGGTGTTCGTTGTCTAGGTGTTCGTTGTTGTAGTGTTCGTTGTGTTGTGTCATTGTTGTAATGTTCATTCTTGTAATGTTCATTGTTTTAGTGTTCATTGTTGTAATGTTCATCGTTGTAGTGTTCGTTTTTTTAGTGATCGTTTTTGTTGTGTTCGTTGTTGAAGTGTTCGTTGTTGTAGTGTTCGTTGTGTGGGGTTCATTGTTGTAATGTTCATTGTTGTAATCTTTATTGTTGTAATGTTCATTATTGTAATGTTCGTTGTTATAGTCTTCGATGTTGTAGTGTTCGTTGTAGTTGTGTTCGTTGTTGTAGTGTTCATTGTTGTAATGCTCATTGTTGTAGTGTTTAGTGTTGTAGTGCTTGTTGTTGTAGTGTTCGTTGTTGTTGTGTTCATTGTTGTAGTGTTCGTTATTTTAGTGTTAATTGTTGTAGTGTTTGTTGTTGTAATGTTCATTGTTGTAGTGTTCGTGTTGTAATGTTCATTGTTGTAGTGTTCTTTGTTGTAGTGTTTGTTGTTGTAGTGTTTGTTGTAGTGTTTGTTGTTGTAGTGTTGTTGTTGTAGTGTTTGTTGTAGTGTTTGTTGTTGTAGTGTTTGTTGTTGTAATGTTGATTGTTGATGTGTTCATTGTTGTAGTGTTTGTTGTTGTAACGCTTGTTTTGTAGTGTTTGTTGTTGTAGTGTTTGTTGTTGTAGTGTTTGTTGTTGTAGTGAATGTTGTTGTAGTTCTTGTTTTTGTAGTGTTTGTTGTTGTAGTGTTCGTCTTGTAGTGTTCGTTGTTGTAGCGTTCGTTCTTGTAGTGTTCGTTGTTGTAGTGTTAATTGTTATAGTGTTCATTGTTGTAGTATTCATTGTTCATTTTGTAATGATCATTGTTTTAGTGATCATTGTTGTAGTATTTTTGTTGTAGTGTTCATTGTTGTAGTGTTCATTGTTGTAGTGTTCTTTGTTGTAGTGTTCATTGTTGTAATGTTCATTGTTGTATTGTTCATTGTTGAAGTGTTCGTTCTTTTAGTGTTCGTTCTTTTAGTGTTCGTTGTTGTCGTGTTCATTGTTGTAATGTTCATTGTTGTAGTGTACGTTGCTGTAGTGTTCATTGTTGTAATGTTCATTGTTGTAATGTTCGTTGTTGTAATGTTCGTTGTTGTAATGATCGTTGTTGTAGTGTTCGTTGTTGTAATGTTTATTGTTGTATTGTTCGTTGTTGTGGTGTTCGTTGTTGTGGTGTTCGTTGTTGTAGTGTTGGTTGTTGTAGTGTTCATTGCTGTAATGTTCGTTATTGTAGTGTTCGTTGTTGTAGTGTTCTTTGTTGTAGTGTTCATTGTTGTCATGTTCGTTGTTGTAATATTCGTTGTTGTAATGATCGTTGTTGTAATGATCGTTGTTGTAGTGTTCGTTGTTGTAATGTTCATTGTTGTATTGTTCGTTGTTGTGGTGTTCGTTGTTGTGGTGTTCGTAGTTGTTGTTCGTTATTGTAATGTTCGTTGTTGTAGTGTTCATTGTCGTAGTTTTCGTTGTTGTAGTGTTCGTTGTTGAAGCGTTCATTATTGTAGTGTTCGTTGTTTAAGTGTTCGATGTTGTGGTGTTCGTTGTCTTGGATTTCGTTGTTGTAGTGTTTGTTGTTGTTGTGTTCATTGTTGTAATGTTTATTGTTGTAATGTTTATTGTTGTAATGTTCATTGTTGTAATGTTCGTTGTTATAGTCTTCGATGTTGTAGTGTTCGTTGTTGTTGTGTTCGTTGTTGTAGTGTTCATTGTTGTAATGCTCATTGTTGTAGTGTTTAGTGTTGTAGTGCTGTTGTTGTAGTGTTCCTTGTTGTTGTGTTCATTGTTGTAATTCGTTATTTTAGTGTTAATTGTTGTAGTGTTTGTTGTTGTAATGTTCATTGTTGTAGTGTTCGTGGTTGTAATGTTCATTGTTATAGTGTCTTTGTTGTAGTGTTGTTGTTGTAGTGTTTGTTGTAGTGTTTGTTGCTGTAGTGTTTGTTGTTGCAGTGTTTGTTTTTGTAACGTTCATTGTTGTAGTGTTCATGGTTGTAATGTATATTGCTATAATGTTCAATGTTGAAGTGTTCGTTGTTTTAGTGTTCATTGTTGTCGTGTTCATTGTTGTAATGTTCATTGTTGTAATGTTCATTGTTGTAATGTTCGTTGTTGTAGTGTTCATGTTGTAGTGTTCGTTGTTGTAGTGTTCATTGTTGTAGTGTTCGTTGTTGTAGTGTTCATTGTTGTAATATTCGCTGTTGTACTGTTCATTGTATCAGTGTTCATTGTTGTAATGCTCATTGTTGTAGTGTTCTTTTTGTAGTGTTTGTTGTTGTAGTGTTCATTGTTGTAATGCTCATTGTTGTAGTGTTTATTGTTGTAGTGCTTGTTGTTGTAGTGTTCGTTGTTGTGTGTTCATCGTTGTAGTGTTCGTTATTTTAGTGTTCATTGTTGAAGTGTTTGTTGTTGTAATGTTCATTGTTGTAGTGTTCGTTGTTGTAATGTTCATTGTTGTAGTGTTCTTTGTTGTAGTGTTTGTTGTTGTAGTGTTTGTTGTAGTGTTGTTATTGTAGTGTTTGTTGTCGTAGTGTTTGTTGTAGTAGTGTTTGTTGTTGTAATGTTGATTGTTGAAGTGTTCATTGTTGTAGTGTTTGTTGTTGTAGTGATTGTTGTTGCAGTGTTTGTTGTTGTAGTGATTGTTGTTGTAGTGCTTGTTTTTGTAGTGTTTGTTGTTGTAGTGTTCGTTGTTGTAGTGTTCGTTGTTGTAGTGTTCGTTGTAGTGTGTTAATTGTTATTGTTCATTGTTGTAGTATTTGTTGTTGTAGTGTTCGTTGTTGTAGTGTTCATTGTTGCAGTGTTCGTTGTTGTAGTGTTCATTGTTGTAATGTTTGTTGTTGTAATGTTCATTATTGTATTGTTCATTGTTGTGATGATCATTGTTGTAGTGATCATTGTTGTAGTATTTTTTGTTGTAGTGTTCGTTGTTGTAATGTTCATTGTTGTAGTGTTCATTTTTGTAGTGTTCATTGTTGTAATGTTCATTTTTGTAATGTTCATTGTTGAAGTGTTCGTTCTTTTAGTGTTCGTTGTTGTCGTGTTTATTGTTGTAATGTTCATTGTTGTAGTGTACGTTGTTGTAGTGTTCATTGTTGTAATGTTCATTGTTGTAATGTTCGTTGTTGTAATGTTCGTTGTTATAATGATCGTTGTTGTAGTGTTCGTTGTTGTAATGTTTATTGTTGTATTGTTCGTTGTTGTGGTGTTCGTTGTTGTGGTGTTCGTTGTTGTAGTGTTCGTTGTTGTAGTGTTCATTGTTGTAATGTTCGTTGTTGTAGGGTTCGTTGTTGTAGTGTTCTTTGTTGTAGTGTTCATTTTTGTCATTCGTTGTTGTAATGTTCGTTGTTGTAATGTTCGTTGTTCTAATGATCGTTGTTGTAGTGTTCGTTGTTGTAATGTTCGTTGTTGAAGTGTTCATTGTTGTAGTGTTCGTTGTTTTAGTGTTCGATGTTGTGGTGTCGTTGTCTAGGTGTTCGTTGTTGTAGTGTTCGTTGTTGTTGTGTTCATTGTTGTAATGTTCATTGTTGTAGTGTTCGTTGTTGTTGTGTTCATTGTTGTAATGTTCATTCTTGTAATGTTCATTGTTTTAGTGTTCATTGTTGTAATGTTCATCGTTGTAGTGTTCGTTTTTTTAGTGTTCGTTTTTGTTGTGTTCGTTGTTGAAGTGTTCGTTGTTGTAGTGTTCGTTGTTGTGGGGTTCATTGTTGTAATGTTCATTGTTGTAATGTTTATTGTTGTAATGTTCATTGTTGTAATGTTCGTTGTTATAGTCTTCGATGTTGTAGTGTTCGTTGTAGTTGTGTTCGTTGTTGTAGTGTTCATTGTTGTAATGCTCATTGTTGTAGTGTTTAGTGTTGTAGTGCTTGTTGTTGTAGTGTTCGTTGTTGTTGTGATCATTGTTGTAGTGTTCGTTATTTTAGTGTTAATTGTTGTAGTGTTTGTTGTTGTAATGTTCATTGTTGAAGTGTTCGTTGTTGTAATGTTCATTGTTGTAGTGTTCTTTGTGTAGTGTTTGTTGTTGTAGTGTTTGTTGTAGTGTTTGTTGTTGTAGTTTGTTGTTGTAGTGTTGTTGTTGTAATGTTGATTGTTGATGTGTTCATTGTTGTAGTGTTTGTTGTTGTAACGCTTGTTTTTGTAGTGTTTGTTGTTGTAGTGTTTGTTGTTGTAGTGTGGTTGTAGTGTGAATGTTGTTGTAGTTCTTGTTTTTGTAGTGTTTGTTGTTGTAGTGTTCGTTGTTGTAGTGTTCGTTGTTGTAGCGTTCGTTCATGTAGTGTTCGTTGTTGTAGTGTTAATTGTTATAGTGTTCATTGTTGTAGTATTTGTTGTTGTAGTGTTCGTTGTTAGTGTTCATTGTTGCAGTGCTCGGTGTTGTAGTGTTCATTGTTGTAATTTTTGTAGTTGTAATGTTCATTATTGTATTGTTCATTTTTGAAATGATCATTGTTTTAGTGATAATTGTTGTAGTATTTTTTGTTGTAGTGTTCATTGTTGTAGTGTCATTGTTGTAGTGTTTATTGTTGTAGTGTTCATTGTTGTAATGTTCATTGTTGTATTGTTCATTGTTGAAGTGTTCGTTCTTTTAGTGTTCGTTCTTTTAGTGTTCGTTGTTGTCGTGTTCATTGTTGTAATGTTCATTGTTGTAGTTTACGTTGCTGTAGTGTTCATTGTTGTAATGTTCATTGTTGTAGTGTTCGTTGTTGAAGTTTTTGTTGTTGTAATGTTCATTGTTGTAGTGTTAGTTGTTGTAGTGTTCACTAATGTTGTGTTCGTTTTTGTAGTGTTCATTGTTTTAGTGTTCGTTGTTGTAGTGTTCATTGTTGTAGTGTTCGTTGTTGTAGTGTTCATTGTTGTAATATTCGCTGTTGTACTGTTCATTGTATCAGTGTTCATTGTTGTAATGCTCATTGTTGTAGTGTTCTTTGTTGTAGTGTTTGTTGTTGTAGTGTTCATTGTTGTAATGCTCATTGTTGTAGTGTTTATTGTTGTAGTGCTTGTTGTTGTAGTGTTCGTTGTTGTTGTGTTCATCGTTGTAGTGTTCGTTATTTTAGTGTTCATTGTTGAAGTGTTTGTTGTTGTAATGTTCATTGTTGTAGTGTTCGTTGTTGTAATGTTCATTGTTGTAGTTCTTTGTTGTAGTGTTTGTTGTTGTAGTGTTTGTTGTAGTGTTTGTTATTGTAGTGTTTGTTGTCGTAGTGTTTGTTGTTGTAGTGTTTGTTGTTGTAATGTTGATTGTTGAAGTGTTCATTGTTGTAGTGTTTGTTGTTGTAGTGATTAATGTTGTAGTGTTTGTTGTTGTAGTGATTGTTGTTGTAGTGCTTGTTTTTGTAGTGTTTGTTGTTGTAGTGTTCGTTGTTGCAGTGTTCGTTGTTGTAGTGTTCGTTGTTGTAGTGTTAATTGTTATATTGTTCATTGTTGTAGTATTTGTTGTTGTAGTGTTCGTTGTTGTAGTGTTCATTGTTGCAGTGTTCGTTGTTGTAGTGTTCATTGTTGTAATGTTTGTTGTTGTAATGTTCATTATTGTATTGTTCATTGTTGTGATGATCATTGTTGTAGTGATCATTGTTGTAGTATTTTTTGTTGTAGTGTTCGTTGTTGTAATGTTCATTGTTGTAGTGTTCATTTTTGTAGTGTTCATTGTTGTAATGTTCATTTTTGTAATGTTCATTGTTGAAGTGTTCGTTCTTTTAGTGTTCGTTGTTGTCGTGTTCATTGTTGTAATGTTCATTGTTGTAGTGTACATTGTTGTAGTGTTCATTGTTGTAATGTTCATTGTTGTAATGTTCGTTGTTGTAATGTTCGTTGTTATAATGATCGTTGTTGTAGTGTTCGTTGTTGTAATGTTTATTGTTGTATTGTTCGTTGTTGTGGTGTTCGTTGTTGTGGTGTTCGTTGTTGTAGTGTTCGTTGTTGTAGTGTTCATTGTTGTAATGTTCGTTGTTGTAGTGTTCGTTGTTGTAGTGTTCTTTGTTGTAGTGTTCATTGTTGTCATTTTCGTTGTTGTAATGTTCGTTGTTGTAATGTTCGTTGTTCTAATGATCGTTGTTGTAGTGTTCGTTGTTGTACTGTTCGTTGTTGAAGTGTTCATTGTTGTAGTGTTCGTTGTTTTAGTGTTCGATGTTGTGGTGTTCGTTGTCTAGGTGTTCGTTGTTGTAGTGTTCGTTGTTGTTGTGTTCATTGTTGTAATGTTCATTCTTGTAATGTTCATTGTTTTAGTGTTCATTGTTGTAATGTTCATCGTTGTAGTGTTCCATTTTTTTAGTGTTCGTTTTTGTTGTGTTCGTTGTTGAAGTGTTCGTTGTTGTAGTGTTCGTTGTTGTGGGGTTCATTGTTGTAATGTTCATTGTTGTAATGTTTATTGTTGTAATGTTCATTGTTGTAATGTTCGTTGTTATAGTCTTCGATGTTGTAGTGTTCGTTATTTTTGTGTTAATTTTTGTAGTGTTTGTTGTTTTAATGTTCATTGTTGTAGTGTTCGTTGTTGTAATGTTCATTGTTGTAGTGTTCTTTGTTGTAGTGTTTGTTGTTGTAGTGTTTGTTGTAGTGTTTGTTGTTGTAGTGTTTGTTGTTGTAGTGTTTGTTGTTGTAATGTTGATTGTTGATGTGTTCATTGTTGTAGTGTTTGTTGTTGTAACGCTTGTTTTTGTAGTGTTTGTTGTTGTAGTGTTTGTTGTTGTAGTGTTTGTTGTTGTAGTGAATGTTGTTGTAGTTCTTGTTTTTGTAGTGTTTGTTGTTGTAGTGTTCGTAATTGTAGTGTTCGTTATTGTAGCGTTCGTTCTTGTAGTGTTCGTTGTTGTAGTGTTAATTGTTATAGTGTTCATTGTTGTAGTATTTGTTGTTGTAGTGTTCGTTGTTTTAGTGTTCATTGTTGCAGTGCTCGGTGTTGTAGTTTTCATTGTTGTAATTTTTGTAGTTGTAATGTTCATTATTGTATTGTTCATTTTTGTAATGATCATTGTTTTAGTGATAATTGTTGTAGTATTTTTTGTTGTAGTGTTCATTGTTGTAGTGTTCATTGTTGTAGTGTTCATTGTTGTAGTGTTCATTGTTGTAATGTTCATTGTTGTATTGTTCATTGTTGAAGTGTTCGTTCTTTTAGTGTTCGTTCTTTTAGTGTTCGTTGTTGTCGTGTTCATTGTTGTAATGTTCATTGTTGTAGTTTACGTTGCTGTAGTGTTCATTGTTGTAATGTTCATTGTTGTAATGTTCGTTGTTGTAATGTTCGTTGTTGTAATGATCGTTGTTGTAGTGTTCGTTGTTGTAATGTTTATTGTTGTATTGTTCGTTGTTGTGGTGTTCGTTGTTGTGGTGTTCGTTGTTGTAGTGTTGGTTGTTGTAGTGTTCATTGCTGTAATGTTCGTTATTGTAGTGTTCGTTGTTGTAGTGTTCTTTGTTGTAGTGTTCATTGTTGTCATGTTCGTTGTTGTAATATTCGTTGTTGTAATGATCGTTGTTGTAATGATCGTTGTTGTATTGTTCGTTGTTGTAATGTTCATTGTTGTATTGTTCGTTGTTGTGGTGTTCGTTGTTGTGGTGTTCGTAGTTGTTTTGTTCGTTATTGTAATGTTCGTTGTTGTAGTGTTCATTATTGTAGTGTTCGTTGTTTAAGTGTTCGATGTTGTGGTGTTCGTTGTCTTGGATTTCGTTGTTGTAGTGTTCGTTGTTGTTGTGTTCATTGTTGTAATGTTCATTGTTGTAATGTTTATTGTTGTAATGTTCATTGTTGTAATGTTCGAAGTTATAGTCTTCGATGTTGTAGTGTTCGTTGTTGTTGTGTTCGTTGTTGTAGTGTTCATTGTTGTAATGCTCATTGTTGTAGTGTTTAGTGTTGTAGTGCTTGTTGTTGTAGTGTTCCTTGTTGTTGTGTTCATTGTTGTAGTGTTCGTTATTTTAGTGTTAATTGTTGTAGTGTTTGTTGTTGTAATGTTCATTGTTGTAGTGTTCGTTGTTGTAATGTTCATTGTTATAGTGTTCTTTGTTGTAGTGTTTGTTGTTGTAGTGTTTGTTGTAGTGTTTGTTGCTGTAGTGTTTGTTGTTGTAGTGTTTGTTTTTGTAACGTTCATTGTTGTAGTGTTCATGGTTGTAATGTTCATTGCTATAATGTTCAATGTTGAAGTGTTCGTTGTTTTAGTGTTCGTTGTTGTCGTGTTCATTGTTGTAATGTTCATTGTTGTAATGTTCATTGTTGTAATAATCGTAGTTGTAGTGTTCATTGTTGTAGTGTTAGTTATTTTAGTGTTCATTATAGTAGTGTTTGTTGTTGTAATGTTCATTGTTGTAGTGTTCATTGTTGTAATGTTCATTGTTGTAGTGTTCTTTGTTGTAGTGTTTGTTGTTGTAGTGTTCGTTGTTGAAGTTTTTGTTGTTGTAATGTTCATTGTTGTAGTGTTAGTTGTTGTAGTGTTCACTGTTGTTGTGTTCGTTTTTGTAGTGTTCATTGTTGTAGTGTTCGTTGTTGTAGTGTTCATTGTTGTAGTGTTCGTTGTTGTAGTGTTCACTGTTGTAATATTCGCTGTTGTACTGTTCATTGTATCAGTGTTCATTGTTGTAATGCTCATTGTTGTAGTGTTCTTTGTTGTAGTGTTTGTTGTTGTAGTGTTCATTGTTGTAATGCTCATTGTTGTAGTGTTTATTGTTGTAGTGCTTGTTGTTGTAGTGTTCGTTGTTGTTGTGTTCATCGTTGTAGTGTTCGTTATTTTAGTGTTCATTGTTGAAGTGTTTGTTGTTGTAATGTTCATTGTTGTAGTGTTCGTTGTTGTAATGTTCATTGTTGTAGTGTTCTTTGTTGTAGTGTTTGTTGTTGTAGTGTTTGTTGTAGTGTTTGTTATTGTAGTGTTTGTTGTCGTAGTGTTTGTTGTTGTAGTGTTTGTTGTTGTAATGTTGATTGTTGAAGTGTTCATTGTTGTAGTGTTTGTTGTTGTAGTGATTGTTGTTGTAGTGCTTGTTTTTGTAGTGTTTGTTGTTGTAGTGTTCGTTGTTGTAGTGTTCGTTGTTGTAGTGTTCGTTGTTGTAGTGTTAATTGTTATATTGTTCATTGTTGTAGTATTTGTTGTTGTAGTGTTCGTTGTTGTAGTGTTCATTGTTGCAGTGTTCGTTGTTGTAGTGTTCATTGTTGTAATGTTTGTTTGTTGTAATGTTTGTTGTTGTAATGTTCATTATTGTATTGTTCATTGTTGTGATGATCATTGTTGTAGTATTTTTTGTTGTAGTGTTCGTTGTTGTAATGTTCATTGTTGTAGTGTTCATTTTTGTAGTGTTCATTGTTGTAATGTTCATTGTTGTAATGTTCATTGTTGAAGTGTTCGTTCTTTTAGTGTTCGTTGTTGTCGTGTTCATTTTTGTAATGTTCATTGTTGTAGTGTACGTTGTTGTAGTGTTCATTGTTGTAATGTTCATTGTTGTAATGTTCGTTGTTATAATGTTCGTTGTTATAATGATCGTTGTAGTAGTGTTCGTTGTTGTATTGTTCGTTGTTGTGGTGTTCGTTGTTGTGGTGTTCGTTGTTGTAGTGTTCGTTGTTGTAGTGTTCATTGTTGTAATGTTCGTTGTTGTAGTGTTCGTTGTTGTAGTGTTCTTTGTTGTAGTGTTCATTGTTGTCATTTTCGTTGTTGTAATGTTCGTTGTTCTAATGATCGTTGTTGTAGTGTTCTTTGTTGTAGTGTTCATTGTTGTCATTTTCGTTGTTGTAATGTTCGTTGTTCTAATGATCGTTGTTGTAGTGTTCGTTGTTGTAATGTTCATTGTTGTATTGTTCGTTGTTGTGGTGTTCGTGTTTGTGGTGTTCGTAGTTGTTGTGTTCGTTGTTGTAATGTTCGTTGTTGTAGTGTTCATTGTCGTAGTTTTCGTTGTTTTAGTGTTCGTTGTTGAAGTGTTCATTGTTGTAGTGTTCGTTGTTTTAGTGTTCGATGTTGTGGTGTTCGTTGTCTAGGTGTTCGTTGTTGTAGTGTTTGTTGTTGTTGTGTTCATTGTTGTAATGTTCATTCTTGTAATGTTCATTGTTTTAGTGTTCATTGTTGTAATGTTCATCGTTGTAGTGTTCGTTTTTTTAGTGTTCGTTTTTGTTGTGTTCGTTGTTGAAGTGTTCGTTGTTGTAGTGTTCGTTGTTGTGGGGTTCATTGTTGTAATGTTCGTTGTTATAGTCTTCGATGTTGTAGTGTTCGTTGTAGTTGTGTTCGTTGTTGTAGTGTTCATTGTTGTAATGCTCATTGTTGTAGTGTTTAGTGTTGTAGTGCTTGTTGTTTTAGTGTTCGTTGTTGTTGTGTTCATTGTTGTAGTGTTCGTTATTTTAGTGTTAATTGTTGTAGTGTTTGTTGTTGTAATGTTCATTATTGTAGTGTTCGTTGTTGTAATGTTCATTGTTGTAATGTTCTTTGTTGTAGTGTTTGTTGTTGTAGTGTTTGTTGTAGTGTTTGTTGTTGTAGTGTTTGTTGTTGTAATGTTGATTGTTGATGTGTTCATTGTTGTAGTGTTTGTTGTTGTAACGCTTGTTTTTGTAGTGTTTGTTGTTGTAGTGTTTGTTGTTGTAGTGTTTGTTGTTGTAGTGATTGTTGTTGGAGTGCTTGTTTTTGTAGTGTTTGTTGTTGTAGTGTTCGTTGTTGTAGTGTTCGTTCTTGTAGTGTTCATTGTTGCAGTGTTCGTTGTTGTAGTGTTCATTGTTGTATTTTTTGTTGTTGTAATGGTCATTATTGTATTGTTCATTGTTGTAATGATCATTGTTGTAGTGATCATTGTTGTAGTATTTTTTGTTGTAGTGTTCGTTGTTGTAATGTTCATTGTTGTAGTGTTCATTTTTGTAGTGTTCATTGTTGTAATGTTCATTGTTGTAACGTTTATTGTTGAAGTGTTCGTTCTTTTAGTGTTCGTTGTTGTCGTGTTCATTGTTGTAATGTTCATTGTTGTAGTGTACGTTGTTGTAGTGCTAATTGTTGTAATGTTCATTGTTGTAATGTTCGTTGTTATAATGTTCGTTGTTATAATGATCGTTGTTGTAGTGTTCGTTGTTGTAATGTTTATTGTTGTATTGTTCGTTGTTGTGGTGTTCGTTGTTGTGGTGTTCGTTGTTGTAGTGTTCGTTGTTGTAGTGTTCATTGTTGTAATGTTCGTTGTTGTAGTGTTCGTTGTTGTAGTGTTCTTTGTTGTAGTGTTCATTGTTGTCATTTTCGTTGTTGTAATGTTCGTTGTTGTAATGTTCGTTGTTCTAATGATCGTTGTTGTAGTGTTCGTTGTTGTAATGTTCATTGTTGTATTGTTCGATGTTGTGGTGTTCGTTGTTGTGGTGTTCGTAGTTGTTGTGTTCGTTGTTGTAATGTTCGTTGTTGTAGTGTTCATTGTCGTAGTTTTCGTTGTTGTAGTGTTCGTTGTTGAAGTGTTTATTGTTGTAGTGTTCGTTGTTTTAGTGTTCGATGTTGTGGTGTTCGTTGTCTTGGTGTTCGTTGTTGTAGTGTTCGTTGTTGTTGTGTTCATTGTTGTAATGTTCATTCTTGTAATGTTCGTTGTCTTGGTGTTCGTTGTTGTAGTGTTCGTTGTTGTTGTGTTCATTGTTGTAATGTTCATTCTTGTAATGTCCATTGTTTTAGTGTTCATTGTTGTAATGTTCATTGTTGTAGTGTTCGTTTTTTTAGTGTTCGTTTTAGTTGTGTCCGTTGTTGAAGTGTTCGTTGTTGTAGTGTTCGTTGTTGTGGGGTTCATTGTTGTAATGTTCATTGTTGTAATGTTTATTGTTGTAATGTTCATTGTTGTAATGTTCGTTGTTATAGTCTTCGATGTTGTAGTGTTCGTTGTAGTTGTGTTCGTTGTTGTAGTGTTCATTGTTGTAATGCTCATTGTTTTAGTGTTTAGTGTTGTAGTGCTTGTTGTTTTAGTGTTCGTTGTTGTTGTGTTCATTGTTGTAGTGTTCGTTATTTTAGTGTTAATTGTAGTAGTGTTTGTTGTTGTAATGTTCATTGTTGTAGTGTTCGTTGTTGTAATGTTCATTGTTGTAGTGTTCTTTGTTGTAGTGTTTGTTGTTGTAGTGTTTGTTGTAGTGTTTGTTGTTGTAATGTTCATTGTTGTATTGTTCGTTGTTGTGGTGTTCGTTGTTGTGGTGTTCGTAGTTGTTGTGTTCGATGTTGAAGTGTTCATTGTTGTAGTGTTCGTTGTTTTAGTGTTCGATGTTGTGGTGTTCGTTGTCTTGGTGTTCGTTGTTGTAGTGTTCGTTGTTGTTGTGTTCATTGTTGTAATGTTCATTGTTGTAATGTTTATTGTTGTAATGTTCATTGTTGTAATGTTCGTTGTTATAGTCTTCGATGTTGTAGTGTTCGTTGTTGTTGTGTTCGTTGTTGTAGTGTTCATTGTTGTAATGCTCATTGTTGTAGTGTTTAGTGTTGTAGTGCTTGTTGTTGTAGTGTTCGTTGTTGTTCTATTCATTGTTGTAGTGTTCTTTATTATAGTGTTAATTGTTGTAGTGTTTCTTGTTGTAATGTTCATTGTTGTAGTGTTCGTTGTTGTAATGTTCATTGTTGTAGTGTTCTTTGCTGTAGTGTTTGTTGTTGTAGTGTTTGTTGTAGTGTTTGTTGTTGTAGTGTTTGTTGTTGTAGTGTTTGTTGTTGTAGTGTTTGTTGTTGTGATGTTGATTGTTGATGTGTTCATTGTTGTAGTGTTTGTTGTTTTAGTGTTCATTGTTGTAATGTTCATTGTTGTAATGTTCATTGTTGAAGTGTTCGTTCTTTTAGTGTTCGTTCTTTTAGTGTTCGTTGTTGTCGTGTTCATTGTTGTAATGTTCATTGTTGTAATGTTCATTGTTGTAATGTTCATTGTTGAAGTGTTCGTTCTTTTAGTGTTCGTTCTTTTAGTGTTCGTTGTTGTCGTGTTCATTGTTGTAATGTTCATTGTTGTAATGTTCATTGTTGTAATGTTCATTGTTGTAGTGTTCGTTGTTGTCGTGTTCATTGTTGTAATGTTCATTGTTGTAATGTTCATTGTTGTAGTGTACGTTGTTGTAGTGTTCATTGTTGTAATGTTCGTTGTTGTAATGTTCGTTGTTGTAATGTTCGTTGTTGTAATGATCGTTGTTGTAGTGTTCGTTGTTGTTGTGTTCGTTGTTGTGGTGTTCGTTGTTGTAGTGTTCGTTGTTGTAGTGTTGATTGTTGTAATGTTCGTTGTTGTAGTGTTCGTTGTTGTAGTGTTCTTTGTTGTAGTGTTCATTGTTGTCATGCTCGTTGTTGTAATATTCGTTGTTGTAATGTTCGTTGTTGTAATGATCGTTGTTGTAGTGTTCGTTGTTGTAATGTTCATTGTTGTATTGTTCGTTGTTGTGGTGTTCGTTGTTGTTGTGTTCATTGTTGTAATGTTCTTTGTTTTAGTGTTCATTGTTGTAATGTTTATTGTTGTAGTGTTCGTTGTTGTAGTGTTCGTTGTTGTGGTGTTCATTGTTGTAATGTTCATTGTTGTAATGTTCATTGTTGTAATATACAATGTTGTAATGTTCGTTGTTGTAGTCTTCGATGTTGTAGTGTTCGTTGTAGTTGTGTTCGTTGTTGTAGTATTCGTTTTTGTAATGTTCATTGTTATAGTGTTCATTGTTGTAATGTTCATTGTTGTAATGTTCATTGTTGTAGTGTTCGTTGTTGTAGTGTTCATTGTTGTTGTGTTCGTTGTTTAAGTGTTCGTTGTTGTAGTGTTCATTGTTGTTGTGTTCATTGTTGTAATGTTCATTGTTGTAATGTTCATTGTTGTAATGTTCATTGTTGTAATGTTCGTTGTTGTAGTCTTCGATGTGGTTGTGTTCGTTGACGTGCTGTTCGTTGTTGTAGTGTTCGTTGTTGTTGTGTACAATGTTGTAATGTTCATTGTTGTAATTTTCATTGTTTTAGTGTTCATTGTTGTAATGTTCATTGTTGTAACGTTCGTTGTTGTAGTGTTCGTTGTTGTTGTTGTGTTCGTTGTTGAAGTGTTCGTTGTTGTAGTGTTCGTTGTTGTGGTGTTCATTGTTGTAATGTTCACTGTTATAATGTTCATTGTTCAAGTGTTCGTTCTTGCAGTGTTCATTGTTGTAATGTTCGTTGTTATAATGTTCGTTGTTATATTGTCCGTTGTTGTAATGTTCGTTGTTGTAATGTTCGTTGTTGTAATGTTCGTTGTTGTATTGTTCGTTGTTGTAATGTTTATTGTTCAAGTGTTCGTTCTTGCAGTGTTCATTGTTGTAATGTTCGTTGTTATAATGTTCGTTGTTATAATGTCCGTTGTTGTAATGTTCGTTGTTGTAATGTTCGTTGTTGTAATGTTCGTTGTTGTAGTGTTCGTTGTTGTAGTGTTCGTTGTTGTAGTGTTCGTTGTTGTAGTGTTCGTTGTTGTAATGTTCGTTGTTGTAGTGTTCGTAGTTGTTGTGTTCGTTCTTGTAATGTTCGTTGTTGTAGTGTTCATTGTCGTAGTGTTCGTTGTTGTAGTGTTCGTTGTTAGTAGTGCACATTGTTGTAGTGATCGTTGTTGTAGTGTTCATTGTTGTGTTGTTCGCTGTTGTAGTGTTCATTGTTGAAGTGTTCATTGTTTTAGTGTTCGTTGTTGTTATGTTTATTGTTGCGGTGTTCGTTGTTGTGGTGTTCATTGTTGTAGTGTTCATTGTTGTGGTGTTCGTTGTTGTGGTGTTCATTGTTGTAGTGTTCATTGTTGTGGTGTTCGATGTTGTAGTGATCATTGTTGTAGTATTTTTTGTTGTAGTGTTCGTTGTTGTAACGTTCATTGTTGTAGTGTTCATTGTTTTAGTGTTCATTGTTGTAATGTTCATCGTTGTAATGTTCATTGTTGAAGTGTTCGTTCTTTTAGTGTTCGTTCTTTTAGTGTTCGTTGTTGTCGTGTTCATTGTTGTAATGTTCATTGTTGTAATGTTCATTGTTGTAGTGTACGTTGTTGTAGTGTTCATTGTTGTAATGTCCGTTGTTGTAATGTTCGTTGTTGTAATGTTCGTTGTTGTAATGATCGTTGTTGTAGTGTTCGTTGTTGTAATGTTTATTGTTGTATTGTTCGTTGTTGTGGTGTTCGTTGTTGTGGTGTTGGATGTTGTAATGTTCGTTGTTGTAATGATCGTTGTTGTAATGTTCGTTGTTGTAATGTTTATTGTTGTATTGTTCGTTGTTGTGGTGTTCGTTGTTGTCATGCTCGTTGTTGTAATATTCGTTGTTGTAATGTTCGTTGTTGTAGTGTTCTTTGTTGTAGTGTTCATTGTTGTCATGCTCGTTGTTGTAATATTCGTTGTTGTAATGTTCGTTGTTGTAATGATCGTTGTTGTAGTGTTCGTTGTTGTAATGTTCATTGTTGTATTGTTCGTTGTTGTGGTGTTCGTTGTTGTGGTGTTCGTAGTTGTTGTGTTCGTTGTTGTAATGCTCCTTGTTGTAGTGTTCATTGTGTAGTTTTCGTTGTTGTAGTGTTCGTTGTTGAAGTGTTCATTGTTGTAGTGTTCGTTGTTTTAGTGTTCAATGTTGTGGTGTTCGTTTTCTTGTTGTTCGTTGTTGTAGTGTTCGTTGTTGTTGTGTTCATTGTTATAATGTTCATTGTTGTAATGTTCATTGTTGTAATGTTCATTGTTTTAGTGTTCATTGTTGTAATGTTCATCGTTGTAGTGTTCGTTGTTGTAGTGTTCGTTTTTGTTGTGTTCGTTGTTGAAGTGTTCGTTGTTGTAGTGTTCGTTGTTGTGGTGTTCATTGTTGTAATGTTCATTGTTGTAATGTTCATTGTTGTAATGTTTATTGTTGTAGTCTTCGATGTTGTAGTGTTCCTTGTTGTTGTGTTCGTTGTTGTAGTGTTCGTTGTTGTAGTGTTCGTTTTTGAAATTTTCATTGTTGTAGTGTTCATTGTTGTAATGTTCATTGTTGTAATGTTCATTGTTGAAGAGTTCGTTGTTTTAAGGTTCGTTGTTGTAATGTTCGTTGTTGTAATGATCGTTGTTGTAATGATCGTTGTTGTAGTGTTCGTTGTTGTAATGTTCATTATTGTAGTGTTCGTTGTTGTGGTGTTCGTTGTTGTGGTGTTCGTTGTTGTAGTGTTCGTTGTTGTAGTGTTAATTGTTGTAGTGTTCGTTGTTGTAGTGTTCGTTGTTGTAGTGTTCTTTGTTGTATTGTTCGTTTTTGTGGTGTTCGTTGTTGTGGTGTTCGTTGTTGTAGTGTTCGTTGTTGTAGTGTTCATTGTTGTAGTGTTCGTTGTTGTAGTGTTCGTTGTTGTAGTGTTCTTTGTTGTATTGTTCGTTGTTGTAGTTTTCATTGTTGTAGTGTTCATTGTTGTCATGTTCGTTGTTGTATTGTTCATTGTTGTAGTGTTTGTTGTTGTAAAAATCATTGTTGTAGTGTTCTTTGTTGTAGTGTTTGTTGTTGTAGTGTTTGTTGTTGTAATGTTGATTGTTGAAGTGTTCATTGTTGTAGTGTTTGTTGTTGTAATGCTTGTTTTTGTAGTGTTTGTTGTTGTAGTGTTCGTTGTTGTAGTGTTCTTTGTTGTAATGTTCGTTGTTGTAGTGTTCGTAGTTGTTGTGTTCATTCTTGTAATGTTCGTTGTTGTAGTGTTAATTGTCGTAGTGTTCGTTGTTGTAGTGTTCGTTGTTGTGTTGTTCGTTGTTGTATTGTTCATTGTTGTAGTGTTCATTGTTGTGGTATTCGTTGTTGTATTGTTCATTATTGTAGTGCTCATTGTTTTGGTGTTCGTTGCTGTTGTCTTCATTGCTGTGGTGTTCGTTGTTGTGGTGTTCGTTGTTGTGGTGTTCGTTGTTGTAGTGTTCATTGTTGTAGTGTTCGTTGTTGTTGTGTTCGATGTTGTCGTGTTCGTTGATGTAGTGTTCATTGCCGAAGTGTTCGTTGTTGTAGTGTTCGTTGTTGTAGTGTTCATTGTTGTAGTGTTCGTTGTTGTAGTGTTCGTTGTTGTGGTGTTCGTTGTCGTGGTGTTCGTTGTTGTATTGTTCGTTGTTGTTGTGTTCATTGTTGTAATGTTCTTTGTTTTAGTGTTCATTGTTGTAATGTTTATTGTTGTAGTGTTCGTTGTTGTGGTGTTCATTGTTGTAATGTTCATTGTTGTAATGTTCATTGTTGTAATATTCAATGTTGTAATGTTCGTTGTTGTAGTCTTCGATGTTGTAGTGTTCGTTGTAGTTGTGTTCGTTGTTGTAGTATTCGTTTTTGTAATATTCATTGTTGTAGTGTTCATTGTTGTAATGTTCATTGTTGTAGTGTTCATTGTTGTAGTGTTCGTTGTTGTAGTGTTCATTGTTGTTGTGTTCGTTGTTTATGTGTTCGTTGTTGTAGTGTTCATTGTTGTTGTGTTCATTGTTGTAATGTTCATTGTTGTAATGTTCGTTGTTGTAGTCTTCGATGTGGTTGTGTTCGTTGACGTGCTGTTCGTTGTTGTAGTGTTCGTTGTTGTTGTGTTCATTGTTGTAATGTTCATTGTTGTAATTTTCATTGTTTTAGTGTTCATTGTTGTAATGTTCATTGTTGTAATGTTCGTTGTTGTAGTGTTCGTTGTTGTTGTTGTGTTCGTTGTTGAAGTGTTCGTTGTTGTAGTGTTCGTTGTTGTGGTGTTCATTGTTGTAATGTTCACTGTTATAATGTTCATTGTTCAAGTGTTCGTTCTTGCAGTGTTCATTGTTGTAATGTTCGTTGTTATAATGTTCGTTGTTATAATGTCCGTTGTTGTAATGTTCGTTGTTGTAATGTTCGTTGTTGTAATGTTCGTTGTTGTAATGTTCGTTGTTGTATTGTTCGTTGTTGTAATGTTTATTGTTGTAATGTTCGTTGTTGTGGTGTTAGTTGTTGTGGTGTTCGTTGTTGTAGTGTTCGTTGTTGTAGTGTTCGTTGTTGTAGTGTTCGTTGTTGTAGTGTTCGTTGTTGTAGTGTTCGTTGTTGTAATGTTCGTTGTTGTAGTGTTCGTAGTTGTTGTGTTCGTTCTTGTAATGTTCGTTGTTGTAGTGTTCATTGTCGTAGTGTTCGTTGTTGTAGTGTTCGTTGTTGTAGTGCACATTGTTGTAGTGATCGTTGTTGTAGTGTTCATTGTTGTGTTGTTCGCTGTTGTAGTGTTCATTGTTGAAGTGTTCATTGTTTTGGTGTTCGTTGTTGTTGTGTTTATTGTTGCGGTGTTCGTTGTTGTGGTGTTCATTGTTGTAGTGTTCATTGTTGTGGTGTTCGTTGTTGTGGTGTTCATTGTTGTAGTGTTCATTGTTGCGGTGTTCGATGTTGTAGTGATCATTGTTGTTGTATTTTTTGTTGTAGTGTTCGTTGTTGTAACGTTCAATGTTGTAGTGTTCATTGTTTTAGTGTTCATTGTTGTAATGTTCATTGTTGTAATGTTCATTGTTGAAGTGTTCGTTCTTTTAGTGTTCGTTCTTTTAGTGTTCGTTGTTGTCGTGTTCATTGTTGTAATGTTCATTGTTGTAATGTTCATTGTTGTAGTGTACGTTGTTGTAGTGTTCATTGTTGTAATATCCGTTGTTGTAATGTTCGTTGTTGTAATGTTCGTTGTTGTAATGATCGTTGTTGTAGTGTTCGTTGTTGTAATGTTTATTGTTGTATTGTTCGTTGTTGTGGAGTTCGTTGTTGTGGTGTTCGTTGTTGTAATGTTCGTTGTTGTAATGATCGTTGTTGTAATGTTCGTTGTTGTAATGTTTATTGTTGTATTGTTCGTTGTTGTGGTCTTCGTTGTTGTCATGCTCGTTGTTGTAATATTCGTTGTTGTAATGTTCGTTGTTGTAATGTTCGTTGTTGTAGTGTTCGTTGTTGTAGTGTTCTTTGTTGTAGTGTTCATTGTTGTCATGCTCGTTGTTGTAATATTCGTTGTTGTAATGTTCGTTGTTGTAATGATCGTTGTTGTAGTGTTCGTTGTTGTAATGTTCATTGTTGTATTGTTCGTTTTCTTGTTGTTCGTTGTTGTAGTGTTCGTTGTTGTTGTGTTCATTGTTATAATGTTCATTGTTGTAATGTTCATTGTTGTAATGTTCATTGTTTTATTGTTCATTGTTGTAATGTTCATCGTTGTAGTGTTCTTTGTTGTAGTGTTCGTTTTTGTTGTGTTCGTTGTTGAAGTGTTCGTTGTTGTAGTGTTCGTTGTTGTGGTGTTCATTGTTGTAATGTTCATTGTTGTAATGTTCATTGTTGTAATGTTTATTGTTGTAGTCTTCGATGTTGTAGTGTTCCTTGTTGTTGTGTTCGTTGTTGTAGTGTTCGTTGTTGTAGTGTTCGTTTTTGAAATTTTCATTGTTGTAGTGTTCATTGTTGTAATGTTCATTGTTGTAATGTTCATTGTTGAAGAGTTCGTTGTTTTAAGGTTCGTTGTTGTAATGTTCGTTGTTGTAATGATCGTTGTTGTAATGATCGTTGTTGTAGTGTTCGTTGTTGTAATGTTCATTATTGTAGTGTTCGTTGTTGTGGTGTTCGTTGTTGTGGTGTTCGTTGTTGTAGTGTTCGTTGTTGTAGTGTTAATTGTTGTAGTGTTCGTTGTTGTAGTGTTCGTTGTTGTAGTGTTCTTTGTTGTATTGTTCGTTTTTGTGGTGTTCGTTGTTGTGGTGTTCGTTGTTGTAGTGTTCGTTGTTGTAGTGTTCATTGTTGTAGTGTTCGTTGTTGTAGTGTTCGTTGTTGTAGTGTTCTTTGTTGTATTGTTCGTTGTTGTAGTTTTCATTGTTGTAGTGTTCATTGTTGTCATGTTCGTTGTTGTATTGTTCATTGTTGTAGTGTTTGTTGTTGTAAAAATCATTGTTGTAGTGTTCTTTGTTGTAGTGTTTGTTGTTGTAGTGTTTGTTGTTGTAATGTTGATTGTTGAAGTGTTCATTGTTGTAGTGTTTGTTGTTGTAATGCTTGTTTTTGTAGTGTTTGTTGTTGTAGTGTTCGTTGTTGTAGTGTTCTTTGTTGTAATGTTCGTTGTTGTAGTGTTCGTAGTTGTTGTGTTCATTCTTGTAATGTTCGTTGTTGTAGTGTTAATTGTCGTAGTGTTCGTTGTTGTAGTGTTCGTTGTTGTGTTGTTCGTTGTTGTATTGTTCATTGTTGTAGTGTTCATTGTTGTGGTATTCGTTGTTGTATTGTTCATTATTGTAGTGCTCATTGTTTTAGTGTTCGTTGCTGTTGTGTTCATTGCTGTGGTGTTCGTTGTTGTGGTGTTCGTTGTTGTGGTGTTCGTTGTTGTAGTGTTCATTGTTGTAGTGTTCGTTGTTGTTGTGTTCGATGTTGTCGTGTTCGTTGATGTAGTGTTCATTGCCGAAGTGTTCGTTGTTGTAGTGTTCGTTGTTGTAGTGTTCATTGTTGTAGTGTTCGTTGTTGTAGTGTTCGTTGTTGTGGTGTTCGTTGTCGTGGTATTCGTTGTTGTATTGTTCGTTGTTGTTGTGTTCATTGTTGTAATGTTCTTTGTTTTAGTGTTCATTGTTGTAATGTTTATTGTTGTAGTGTTCGTTGTTGTGGTGTTCATTGTTGTAATGTTCATTGTTGTAATGTTCATTGTTGTAATATTCAATGTTGTAATGTTCGTTGTTGTAGTCTTCGATGTTGTAGTGTTCGTTGTAGTTGTGTTCGTTGTTGTAGTATTCGTTTTTGTAATATTCATTGTTGTAGTGTTCATTGTTGTAATGTTCATTGTTGTAGTGTTCATTGTTGTAGTGTTCGTTGTTGTAGTGTTCATTGTTGTTGTGTTCGTTGTTTATGTGTTCGTTGTTGTAGTGTTCATTGTTGTTCTGTTCATTGTTGTAATGTTCATTGTTGTAATGTTCGTTGTTGTAGTCTTCGATGTGGTTGTGTTCGTTGACGTGCTGTTCGTTGTTGTAGTGTTCGTTGTTGTTGTGTTCAGTGTTGTAATGTTCATTGTTGTAATTTTCATTGTTTTAGTGTTCATTGTTGTAATGTTCATTGTTGTAATGTTCGTTGTTGTAGTGTTCGTTGTTGTTGTTGTGTTCGTTGTTGAAGTGTTCGTTGTTGTAGTGTTCGTTGTTGTGGTGTTCATTGTTGTAATGTTCACTGTTATAATGTTCATTGTTCAAGTGTTCGTTCTTGCAGTGTTCATTGTTGTAATGTTCGTTGTTATAATGTTCGTTGTTATAATGTCCGTTGTTGTAATGTTCGTTGTTGTATTGTTCGTTGTTGTAATGTTCGTTGTTGTAATGTTCGTTGTTGTATTGTTCGTTGTTGTAATGTTTATTGTTGTAATGTTCGTTGTTGTGGTGTTAGTTGTTGTGGTGTTCGTTGTTGTAGTGTTCGTTGTTGTAGTGTTCGTTGTTGTAGTGTTCGTTGTTGTAGTGTTCGTTGTTGTAGTGTTCGTTGTTGTAATGTTCGTTGTTGTAGTGTTCGTAGTTGTTGTGTTCGTTCTTGTAATGTTCGTTGTTGTAGTGTTCATTGTCGTAGTGTTCGTTGTTGTAGTGTTCGTTGTTGTAGTGCACATTGTTGTAGTGATCGTTGTTGTAGTGTTCATTGTTGTGTTGTTCGCTGTTGTAGTGTTCATTGTTGAAGTGTTCATTGTTTTGGTGTTCGTTGTTGTTGTGTTTATGGTTGCGGTGTTCGTTGTTGTGGTGTTCATTGTTGTAGTGTTCATTGTTGTGGTGTTCGTTGTTGTGGTGTTCATTGTTGTAGTGTTCATTGTTGCGGTGTTCGATGTTGTAGTGATCATTGTTGTTGTATTTTTTGTTGTAGTGTTCGTTGTTGTAACGTTCAATGTTGTAGTGTTCATTGTTTTAGTGTTCATTGTTGTAATGTTCATTGTTGTAATGTTCATTGTTGAAGTGTTCGTTCTTTTAGTGTTCGTTCTTTTAGTGTTCGTTGTTGTCGTGTTCATTGTTGTAATGTTCATTGTTGTAATGTTCATTGTTGTAGTGTACGTTGTTGTAGTGTTCATTGTTGTAATATCCGTTGTTGTAATGTTCGTTGTTGTAATGTTCGTTGTTGTAATGATCGTTGTTGTAGTGTTCGTTGTTGTAATGTTTATTGTTGTATTGTTCGTTGTTGTGGAGTTCGTTGTTGTGGTGTTCGTTGTTGTAATGTTCGTTGTTGTAATGATCGTTGTTGTAATGTTCGTTGTTGTAATGTTTATTGTTGTATTGTTCGTTGTTGTGGTCTTCGTTGTTGTCATGCTCGTTGTTGTAATATTCGTTGTTGTAATGTTCGTTGTTGTAATGTTCGTTGTTGTAGTGTTCGTTGTTGTAGTGTTCTTTGTTGTAGTGTTCATTGTTGTCATGCTCGTTGTTGTAATATTCGTTGTTGTAATGTTCGTTGTTGTAATGATCGTTGTTGTAGTGTTCGTTGTTGTAATGTTCATTGTTGTATTGTTCGTTTTCTTGTTGTTCGTTGTTGTAGTGTTCGTTGTTGTTGTGTTCATTGTTATAATGTTCATTGTTGTAATGTTCATTGTTGTAATGTTCATTGTTTTATTGTTCATTGTTGTAATGTTCATCGTTGTAGTGTTCTTTGTTGTAGTGTTCGTTTTTGTTGTGTTCGTTGTTGAAGTGTTCGTTGTTGTAGTGTTCGTTGTTGTGGTGTTCATTGTTGTAATGTTCATTGTTGTAATGTTCATTGTTGTAATGTTTATTGTTGTAGTCTTCGATGTTGTAGTGTTCCTTGTTGTTGTGTTCGTTGTTGTAGTGTTCGTTGTTGTAGTGTTCGTTTTTGAAACGTTCATTGTTGTAGTGTTCATTGTTGTAATGTTCATTGTTGTAATGTTCATTGTTGAAGAGTTCGTTGTTTTAAGGTTAGTTGTTGTCGTGTTCATTGTTGTAATGTTCATTGTTGTAGTGTACGTTGTTGTAGTGTTCATTGTTGTAATGTTCATTGTTGTAATGTTCGTTGTTGTAATGTTCGTTGTTGTAATGATCGTTGTTGTAGTGTTCGTTGTTGTAATGTTCATTATTGTAGTGTTCGTTGTTGTGGTGTTCGTTGTTGTGGTGTTCGTTGTTGTAGTGTTCGTTGTTGTAGTGTTCGTTGTTGTAGTGTTCGTTGTTGTAGTGTTCTTTGTTGTATTGTTCGTTGTTGTAGTGTTCATTGTTGTAGTGTTCATTGTTGTCATGTTCGTTGTTGTATTGTTCATTGTTGTAGTGTTTGTTGTTGTAAAGTTCATTGTTGTAGTGTTCTTTGTTGTAGTGTTTGTTGTTGTAGTGTTTGTTGTTGTAGTGTTTGTTGTTGTAGTGTTTGTTGTTGTAGTGTTTGTTGTTGTAATGTTGATTGTTGAAGTGTTCATTGTTGTAGTGTTTGTTGTTGTAATGCTTGTTTTTGTAGTGTTTGTTGTTGTAGTGTTCGTTGTTTTAGTGTTCGTTGTTGTAATGTTCGTTGTTGTAGTGTTCGTAGTTGTTGGGTTCGTTTTTGTAATGTTCGTTGTTGTAGTGTTCATTGTCGTAGTGTTCGTTGTTGTAGTGTTCGTTGTTGTAGTGTACATTGTTGTAGTGATCGTTGTTGTTGTGTTCATTGTTGTGTTGTTCGTTGATGTATTGTTCATTGTTGTAGTGTTCATTGTTGTGGTATTCCTTGTTGTATTGTTCATTATTGTAGTGCTCATTGTTTTGGTGTTCGTTGCTGTTGTGTTCACTGCTGTGGTGTTCGTTGTTGTAGTGTTCGTTGTTGTAGTGTTCATTGTTGTGGTGTTCCATGTTGTAGTGTTCGTTGTTGTAGTGTTCATTGTTGTGGTGTTCGTTGTTGTAGTGTTCATTGTTGAAGTGTTCGTTGTTGTAGTGTTCGATGTTGTCGTGTTCGTTGATGTAGTGTTCATTGCCGTAGTGTTCGTTGTTGTATTGTTCGTTGTTGTAGTGTTTATTGTTGTAGTGTTCGGTGTTGTAGTGTTCGTTGTTGTGGTGTTCGTTGTCGTGGTGTTCGTTGTTGTAGTGTTCATTGTTGTAGTGTTCGTTGTTGTAGTGTACGTTGTTGTAGTGTTCGTTGTTGTGGTGTTCGTTGTCGTAGTGTTCGTTGTTGTAGTGTTCGTTGTTGTTGTGTTCATTGTTGTAATGTTCTTTGTTTTAGTGTTCATTGTTGTAATGTTTATAGTTGTAGTGTTCGTTGTTGTAGTGTTCATTGTTGTGGTGTTCGTTGTTGTTGTGTTCATTGTTGTAATGTTCTTTGTTTTAGTGTTCATTATTGTAATGTTTATTATTGTAGTGTTCGTTGTTGTAGTGTTCGTTGTTGTGGTGTTCATTGTTGTAATGTTCATTGTTATAATGTTCTTTGTTGTAGTGTTTGTTGTTGTAGTGTATGTTGTAGTGTTTGTTGTTGTAGTGTTTGTTGTTGTAATGTTGATTGTTGATGTGTTCATTGTTGTAGTGTTTGTTGTTGTAACACTTGTTTTTGTAGTGTTTGCTGTTGTAGTTTTTGTTGTTGTAGTGTTTGTTGTTGTAGTGTTTGTTGTTGTAGTTTTTGTTGTTGTAGTGTTTGTTGTTGTAGTGTTTGTTGTTGTAGTGATTGTTGTTGTAGTGCTTGTTTTTGTAGTGTTTGTTGTTGTAGTGTTCGTTGTTGTAGTGTTCGTTGTTGTAGTGTTCGTTGTTGTAGTGTTCGTTGTTGCAGTGTTAATTGTTATAGTGTTCATTGTTGTAGTATTTGTTGTTTTAGTGTTCGTTGTTGTAGTGTTCATTGTTGCAGTGTTCGTTGTTGTAGTGTTCATTTTTGTAATGTTTGTTGTTGTAATGTTCATTATTGTATTGTTCATTGTTGTAATGATCATTGTTGTAGTGATCATTGTTGTTGTATTTTTTGTTGTAATGTTCATTGTTGTAATGTTCATTGTTGAAGTGTTCGTTCTTTTAGTGTTCGTTATTTTAGTGTACGTTGTTGTTGTCGTGTTCATTGTTGTAATGTTCGTTGTTGTAATGTTCGTTGTTGTAATGTTCGTTGTTGTAATGTTCGTTGTTGTAATGATCGTTGTTGTAGTGTTCGCTGTTGTAATGTTTATTGTTGTATTGTTCATTGTTGTGGTGTTCGTTGTTGTTGTGTTCGTTGTTGTAGTGTTCGTTGTTGTAGTGTTCATTGTTGTAATGTTCGTTGTTGTAGTGTTCGTTGTTGTAGTGTTCTTTGTTGTAGTGTTCATTGTTGTCATGCTCGTTGTTGTAATATTCGTTGTTGTAATGTTCGCTGTTGTAATGATCGTTGTTGTAGTGTTCGTTGTTGTAATGTTCATTGTTGTATTGTTCGTTGTTGTGGTGTTCGTTGTTGTGGTGTTCGTAGTTGTTGTGTTCGTTGTTGTAATGCTCGTTGTTGTAGTGTTCATTGTCGTAGTTTTCGTTGTTGTAGTGTTCGTTGTTGAAGTGTTCATTGTTGTAGTGTTCGTTGTCTTAGTGTTCGATGTTGTGGTGTTCGTTTTCTTGTTGTTCGTTTTTGTAGTGTTCGTTGTTGTTGTGTTCATTGTTATAATGTTCATTGTTGTATGTTCATTGTTGTAATGTTCATTGTTTTAGTGTTCATTGTTGTAATGTTCATCGTTGTAGTGTTCGTTGTTGTAGTGTTCGTTTTTGTTGTGTTCGTTGTTGAAGTGTTCGTTGTTGTAGTGTTCGTTGTTGTGGTGTTCATTGTTGTAATGTTCATTGTTGTAATGTTCATTGTTGTAATGTTTATTGTTGTAGTCTTCGATGTTGTAGTGTTCCTTGTTGTTGTGTTCGTTGTTGTAGTGTTCGTTGTTGTAGTGTTCGTTTTTGAAATTTTCATTGTTGTAGTGTTCATTGTTGTAATGTTCATTGTTGTAATGTTCATTGTTGAAGAGTTCGTTGTTTTAAGTTTCGTTGTTGTCGTGTTCATTGTTGTAATGTTCATTGTTGTAGTGTACGTTGTTGTAGTGTTCATTGTTGTAATGTTCAATGTTGTAATGTTCGTTGTTGTAATGTTCGTTGTTGTAATAATCGTTGTTGTAGTGTTCGTTGTTGTAATGTTCATTATTGTAGTGTTCGTTGTTGTGGTGTTCGTTGTTGTGGTGTTCGTTGTTGTAGTGTTCGTTGTTGTAGTGTTAATTGTTGTAGTGTTCGTTGTTGTAGAGTTCGTTGTTGTAGTGTTCTTTGTTGTATTGTTCGTTTTTGTGGTGTTCGTTGTTGTGGTGTTCGTTGTTGTAGTGTTCGTTGTTGTAGTGTTCATTGTTGTAGTGTTCGTTGTTGTAGTGTTCGTTTTTGTGGTGTTCGTTGTTGTGGTGTTCGTTGTTGTAGTGTTCGTTGTTGTAGTGTTCATTGTTGTAGTGTTCGTTGTTGTAGTGTTCGTTGTTGTAGTGTTCTTTGTTGTATTGTTCGTTGTTGTAGTTTTCATTGTTGTAGTGTTCATTGTTGTCATGTTCGTTGTTGTATTGTTCATTGTTGTAGTGTTTGTTGTTGTAAAAATCATTGTTGTAGTGTTCTTTGTTGTAGTGTTTGTTGTTGTAGTGTTTGTTGTTGTAATGTTGATTGTTGAAGTGTTCATTGTTGTAGTGTTTGTTGTTGTAATGCTTGTTTTTGTAGTGTTTGTTGTTGTAGTGTTCGTTGTTGTAGTGTTCTTTGTTGTAATGTTCGTTGTTGTAGTGTTCGTAGTTGTTGTGTTCATTCTTGTAATGTTCGTTGTTGTAGTGTTCATTGTCGTAGTGTTCGTTGTTGTAGTGTTCGTTGTTGTGTTGTTCGTTGTTGTATTGTTCATTGTTGTAGTGATCATTGTTGTGGTATTCGTTGTTGTATTGTTCATTATTGTAGTGCTCATTGTTTTGGTGTTCGTTGCTGTTGTGTTCATTGCTGTGGTGTTCGTTGTTGTGGTGTTCGTTGTTGTGGTGTTCGTTGTTGTAGTGTTCATTGTTGTAGTGTTCGTTGTTGTTGTGTTCGATGTTGTCGTGTTCGTTGATGTAGTGTTCATTGCCGAAGTGTTCGTTGTTGTAGTGTTCGTTGTTGTAGTGTTCATTGTTGTAGTGTTCGTTGTTGTAGTGTTCGTTGTTGTGGTGTTCGTTGTCGTGGTGTTCGTTGTTGTAGTGTTCATTGTTGTAGTGTTCGTTGTTGTAGTGTTCGTTGTTGTAGTGTTCGTTGTTGTGGTGTTCGTTGTCGTGGTGTTCGTTGTTGTATTGTTCGTTGTTGTTGTGTTCATTGTTGTAATGTTCTTTGTTTTAGTGTTCATTGTTGTAATGTTTATTGTTGTAGTGTTCGTTGTTGTAGTGTTCATTGTTGTGGTGTTCGTTGTTGTTGTGTTCATTGTTGTAATGTTCTTTGTTTTAGTGTTCATTGTTGTAATGTTTATTGTTGTAGTGTTCGTTGTTGTGGTGTTCATTGTTGTAATGTTCATTGTTGTAATGTTCATTGTTGTAATATTCAATGTTGTAATGTTCGTTGTTGTAGTCTTCGATGTTGTAGTGTTCGTTGTAGTTGTGTTCGTTGTTGTAGTATTCGTTTTTGTAATATTCATTGTTGTAGTGTTCATTGTTGTAATGTTCATTGTTGTAATGTTCATTGTTGTAGTGTTCGTTGTTGTAGTGTTCATTGTTGTTGTGTTCGTTGTTTATGTGTTCGTTGTTGTAGTGTTCATTGTTGTTGTGTTCATTGTTGTAATGTTCATTGTTGTAATGTTCGTTGTTGTAGTCTTCGATGTGGTTGTGTTCGTTGACGTGCTGTTCGTTGTTGTAGTGTTCGTTGTTGTTGTGTTCAATGTTGTAATGTTCATTGTTGTAATTTTCATTGTTTTAGTGTTCATTGTTGTAATGTTCATTGTTGTAATGTTCGTTGTTGTAGTGTTCGTTGTTGTTGTTGTGTTCGTTGTTGAAGTGTTCGTTGTTGTAGTGTTCGTTGTTGTGGTGTTCATTGTTGTAATGTTCACTGTTATAATGTTCATTGTTCAAGTGTTCGTTCTTGCAGTGTTCATTGTTGTAATGTTCGTTGTTATAATGTTCGTTGTTATAATGTCCGTTGTTGTAATGTTCGTTGTTGTAATGTTCGTTGTTGTAATGTTCGTTGTTGTAATGTTCGTTGTTGTATTGTTCGTTGTTGTAATGTTTATTGTTGTAATGTTCGTTGTTGTGGTGTTAGTTGTTGTGGTGTTCGTTGTTGTAGTGTTCGTTGTTGTAGTGTTCGTTGTTGTAGTGTTCGTTGTTGTAGTGTTCGTTGTTGTAGTGTTCGTTGTTGTAATGTTCGTTGTTGTAGTGTTCGTAGTTGTTGTGTTCGTTCTTGTAATGTTCGTTGTTGTAGTGTTCATTGTCGTAGTGTTCGTTGTTGTAGTGTTCGTTGTTGTAGTGCACATTGTTGTAGTGATCGTTGTTGTAGTGTTCATTGTTGTGTTGTTCGCTGTTGTAGTGTTCATTGTTGAAGTGTTTATTGTTGCGGTGTTCGTTGTTGTGGTGTTCATTGTTGTAGTGTTCATTGTTGTGGTGTTCGTTGTTGTGGTGTTCATTGTTGTAGTGTTCATTGTTGCGGTGTTCGATGTTGTAGTGATCATTGTTGTTGTATTTTTTGTTGTAGTGTTCGTTGTTGTAACGTTCAATGTTGTAGTGTTCATTGTTTTAGTGTTCATTGTTGTAATGTTCATTGTTGTAATGTTCATTGTTGAAGTGTTCGTTCTTTTAGTGTTCGTTCTTTTAGTGTTCGTTGTTGTCGTGTTCATTGTTGTAATGTTCATTGTTGTAATGTTCATTGTTGTAGTGTACGTTGTTGTAGTGTTCAATGTTGTAATATCCGTTGTTGTAATGTTCGTTGTTGTAATGTTCGTTGTTGTAATGATCGTTGTTGTAGTGTTCGTTGTTGTAATGTTTATTGTTGTATTGTTCGTTGTTGTGGAGTTCGTTGTTGTGGTGTTCGTTGTTGTAATGTTCGTTGTTGTAATGATCGTTGTTGTAATGTTCGTTGTTGTAATGTTTATTGTTGTATTGTTCGTTGTTGTGGTCTTCGTTGTTGTCATGCTCGTTGTTGTAATATTCGTTGTTGTAATGTTCGTTGTTGTAATGTTCGTTGTTGTAGTGTTCGTTGTTGTAGTGTTCTTTGTTGTAGTGTTCATTGTTGTCATGCTCGTTGTTGTAATATTCGTTGTTGTAATGTTCGTTGTTGTAATGATCGTTGTTGTAGTGTTCGTTGTTGTAATGTTCATTGTTGTATTGTTCGTTGTTGTGGTGTTCGTTGTTGTGGTGTTCGTAGTTGTTGTGTTCGTTGTTGTAATGCTCCTTGTTGTAGTGTTCATTGTGTAGTTTTCGTTGTTGTAGTGTTCGTTGTTGAAGTGTTCATTGTTGTAGTGTTCGTTGTTTTAGTGTTCGATGTTGTGGTGTTCGTTTTCTTGTTGTTCGTTGTTGTAGTGTTCGTTGTTGTTGTGTTCATTGTTATAATGTTCATTGTTGTAATGTTCATTGTTGTAATGTTCATTGTTTTATTGTTCATTGTTGTAATGTTCATCGTTGTAGTGTTCGTTGTTGTAGTGTTCGTTTTTGTTGTGTTCGTTGTTGAAGTGTTCGTTGTTGTAGTGTTCGTTGTTGTGGTGTTCATTGCTGTAATGTTCATTGTTGTAATGTTCATTGTTGTAATGTTTATTGTTGTAGTCTTCGATGTTGTAGTGTTCCTTGTTGTTGTGTTCGTTGTTGTAGTGTTCGTTGTTGTAGTGTTCGTTTTTGAAACGTTCATTGTTGTAGTGTTCATTGTTGTAATGTTCATTGTTGTAATGTTCATTGTTGAAGAGTTCGTTGTTTTAAGGTTAGTTGTTGTCGTGTTCATTGTTGTAATGTTCATTGTTGTAGTGTACGTTGTTGTAGTGTTCATTGTTGTAATGTTCATTGTTGTAATGTTCGTTGTTGTAATGTTCGTTGTTGTAATGATCGTTGTTGTAGTGTTCGTTGTTGTAATGTTCATTATTGTAGTGTTCGTTGTTGTGGTGTTCGTTGTTGTGGTGTTCGTTGTTGTAGTGTTCGTTGTTGTAGTGTTCGTTGTTGTAGTGTTCGTTGTTGTAGTGTTCTTTGTTGTATTGTTCGTTGTTGTAGTGTTCATTGTAGTAGTGTTCATTGTTGTCATGTTCGTTGTTGTATTGTTCATTGTTGTAGTGTTTGTTGTTGTAAAGTTCATTGTTGTAGTGTTCTTTGTTGTAGTGTTTGTTGTTGTAGTGTTTGTTGTTGTAGTGTTTGTTGTTGTAGTGTTTGTTGTTGTAGTGTTTGTTGTTGTAATGTTGATTGTTGAAGTGTTCATTGTTGTAGTGTTTGTTGTTGTAATGCTTGTTTTTGTAGTGTTTGTTGTTGTAGTGTTCGTTGTTTTAGTGTTCGTTGTTGTAATGTTCGTTGTTGTAGTGTTCGTAGTTGTTGGGTTCGTTCTTGTAATGTTCGTTGTTGTAGTGTTCATTGTCGTAGTGTTCGTTGTTGTAGTGTTCGTTGATGTAGTGTACATTGTTGTAGTGATCGTTGTTGTAGTGTTCATTGTTGTGTTGTTCGTTGTTGTATTGTTCATTGTTGTAGTGTTCATTGTTGTGGTATTCCTTGTTGTATTGTTCATTATTGTAGTGCTCATTGTTTTGGTGTTCGTTGCTGTTGTGTTCACTGCTGTGGTGTTCGTTGTTGTAGTGTTCGTTGTTGTAGTGTTCATTGTTGTGGTGTTCCATGTTGTTAGTGTTCGTTGTTGTAGTGTTCATTGTTGTGGTGTTCGTTGTTGTAGTGTTCATTGTTGAAGTGTTCGTTGTTGTAGTGTTCGATGTTGTCGTGTTCGTTGATGTAGTGTTCATTGCCGTAGTGTTCGTTGTTGTATTGTTCGTTGTTGTAGTGTTTATTGTTGTAGTGTTCGGTGTTGTAGTGTTCGTTGTTGTGGTGTTCGTTGTCGTGGTGTTCGTTGTTGTAGTGTTCATTGTTGTAGTGTTCGTTGTTGTAGTGTACGTTGTTGTAGTGTTCGTTGTTGTGGTGTTCGTTGTCGTAGTGTTCGTTGTTGTAGTGTTCGTTGTTGTTGTGTTCATTGTTGTAATGTTCTTTGTTTTAGTGTTCATTGTTGTAATGTTTATAGTTGTAGTGTTCGTTGTTGTAGTGTTCATTGTTGTGGTGTTCGTTGTTGTTGTGTTCATTGTTGTAATGTTCTTTGTTTTAGTGTTCATTATTGTAATGTTTATTATTGTAGTGTTCGTTGTTGTAGTGTTCGTTGTTGTGGTGTTCATTGTTGTAATGTTCATTGTTGTAATGTTCTTTGTTGTAGTGTTTGTTGTTGTAGTGTATGTTGTAGTGTTTGTTGTTGTAGTGTTTGTTGTTGTAGTGTTTGTTGTTGTAATGTTGATTGTTGATGTGTTCATTGTTGTAGTGTTTGTTGTTGTAACACTTGTTTTTGTAGTGTTTGCTGTTGTAGTTTTTGTTGTTGTAGTGTTTGTTGTTGTAGTGTTTGTTGTTGTAGTTTTTGTTGTTGTAGTGTTTGTTGTTGTAGTGTTTGTTGTTGTAGTGATTGTTGTTGTAGTGCTTGTTTTTGTAGTGTTTGTTGTTGTAGTGTTCGTTGTTGTAGTGTTCGTTGTTGTAGTGTTCGTTGTTGTAGTGTTCGTTGTTGCAGTGTTAATTGTTATAGTGTTCATTGTTGTAGTATTTGTTGTTTTAGTGTTCGTTGTTGTAGTGTTCATTGTTGCAGTGTTCGTTGTTGTAGTGTTCATTGTTGTAATGTTTGTTGTTGTAATGTTCATTATTGTATTGTTCATTGTTGTAATTATCATTGTTGTAGTGATCATTGTTGTTGTATTTTTTGTTGTAATGTTCATTGTTGTAATGTTCATTGTTGAAGTGTTCGTTCTTTTAGTGTTCGTTATTTTAGTGTACGTTGTTGTTGTCGTGTTCATTGTTGTAATGTTCGTTGTTGTAATGTTCGTTGTTGTAATGTTCGTTGTTGTAATGATCGTTGTTGTAGTGTTCGCTGTTGTAATGTTTATTGTTGTATTGTTCATTGTTGTGGTGTTCGTTGTTGTGGTGTTCGTTGTTGTAGTGTTCGTTGTTGTAGTGTTCATTGTTGTAATGTTCGTTGTTGTAGTGTTCGTTGTTGTAGTGTTCTTTGTTGTAGTGTTCATTGTTGTAATGTTCATTGTTGTAATGTTCGTTGTTGTAATGTTCGTTGTTGTAATGATCGTTGTTGTAGTGTTCGTTGTTGTAATGTTCATTATTGTATTGTTCGTTGTTGTGGTGTTCGTTGTTGTGGTGTTCGTTGTTGTAGTGTTCGTTGTTGTAGTGTTCATTGTTGTAGTGTTCGTTGTTGTAGTGTTCGTTGTTGTAGTGTTCTTTGTTGTATTGTTCGTTGTTGTAGTGTTCATTGTTGTAGTGTTCATTGTTGTCATGTTCGTTGTTGTATTGTTCATTGTTGTAGTGTTTGTTGTTGTAAAGTTCATTGTTGTAGTGTTCTTTGTTGTAGTGTTTGTTGTTGTAGTGTTTGTTGTTGTAGTGTTTGTTGTTGTAGTGTTTGTTGTTGTAGTGTTTCTTGTTGTATTGTTTGTTGTTGTAATGTTGTAGTGTTCAGTGTTGTAATGTTCTTTGTTTTAGTGTTCATTGTTGTAATGTTTATTGTTGTAGTGTTCGTTGTTGTAGTGTTCATTGTTGTGGTGTTTATTGTTGTAATGTTCATTGTTGTAATGTTCATTGTTGTAATATTCAATGTTGTAATGTTCGTTGTTGTAGTCTTCGATGTTGTAGTGTTCGTTGTAGTTGTGTTCGTTGTTGTAGTATTCGTTTTTGTAATGTTCATTGTTGTAGTGTTCATTGTTGTAATGTTCATTGTTGTAATGTTCATTGGTGTAGTGTTCGTTGTTGTAGTGTTCATTGTTGTTGTGTTCGTTCTTGAAGTGTTCGTTGTTGTAGTGTTCGTTGTTGTGGTGTTCATTGTTGTAATGTTCATTGTTGTAATGTTCATTGTTGTAATGTTCGTTGTTGTAGTCTTCGATGTGGTTGTGTTCGTTGTCGTGCTGTTCGTTGTTGTAGTGTTCGTTGTTGTTGTGTTCAATGTTGTAATGTTCATTGTTGTAATTTTCATTGTTATAGTGTTCATTGTCGTAATGTTCATTGTTGTAATGTTCGTTGTTGTAGTGTTCGTTGTTGTTGTTGTGTTCGTTGTTGTAGTGTTCGTTGTTGTGGTGTTCATTGTTGTAATGTTCACTGTTGTAATGTTCATTGTTCAAGTGTTCGTTCTTGCAGTGTTCATTCTTGTAATGTTCGTTGTTATAATGTTCGTTGTTGTAATGTTCGTTGTTGTAATGTTCGTTGTTGTAATGTTCGTTGTTGTAATGTTCGTTGTTGTAGTGTTCGTTGTTGTAATGTTTATTGTTGTAATGTTCGTTGTTGTGGTGTTAGTTGTTGTGGTGTTCGTTGTTGTAGTGTTCGTTGTTGTAGTGTTCGTTGTTGTAGTGTTCGTTGTTGTAGTGTTCGTTGTTGTAGAGTTCGTTGTTATAATGTTCGTTGTTGTAGTGTTCGTAGTTGTTGTGTTCGTTCTTGTAATGCTCAATGTTGTAGTGTTCATTGTCGTAGTGTTCGTTGTTGAAGTGTTCGTTGTTGTAGTGCACATTGTTGTAGTGATCGTTGTTGTAGTGTTCATTGTTGTGTTGTTCGTTGTTGTAGTGTTCATTGTTGAAGTGTTCATTGTTTTGGTGTTCGTTGTTGTTGTGTTTATTGTTGTGGTGTTCGTTGTTGTGGTGTTCATTGTTGTAGTGTTCATTGTTGTGGTGTTCGATGTTGTAGTGTTCGTTGTTGTAGTGTTCATTGTTGTGGTGTTCGTTGTTGTAGTGTTCATTGTTGTAGTGTTCGTTGTTGTAGTGTTCGATGTTGTCGTGTTCGTTGATGTAGTGTTCATTGCCGTAGTGTTCGTTGTTGTTGTGTTCGTTGTATTAGTGTTATTTGTTGTAGTGATCGTTGTTGTAGTTTTCATTGTTGTGGTTTTCGTTGTTGTAGTGTTCATTGTTGTAGTGTTCATTGTTGTCATGTTCGTTGTTATAATGTTCGTTGTTGTAGTGTTCGTAGTTGTTGTGTTCGTTGTTGTAATGTTCGTTGTTGTAGTGTTCATTGTCGTAGTGTTCGTTGTTGTAGTGTTCGTTGTTGTAGTGTTCATTGTTGTAGTGTTCATTGTTGTAATGATCAATGTTGTAGTGTTCGTTGTTGTAGTGTTCGTTGTTGTTGTGTTCTTTGTTGAAGTGTTCGTTGTTGTAGTGTTCGTTGTTGTGGTGTTCGTTGTCTTGGTGATCGTTGTTGTTGTGTTCGTTGTTGTAGTGTTCATTGTTGTAATGTTCATTGTTGTAATGTTCATTGTTGTAATGTTCATTGTATTAGTGTGCATTGTTGTAATGTTCATTGTTGTAGTGTTCGTTGTTGTAGTGTTCATTGTTGTTGTGTTCGTTGTTGAAGTGTTTGTTGTTGTAAAGTTCATTGTTGTAGTGTTCTTTGTTGTAGTGTTTGTTGTTGAAGTGTTTGTTGTTGTAGTGTTTGTTGTTGTAGTGTTTGTTGTTGTATTGTTTGTTGTTGTAATGTTGATTGTTGAAGTGTTCATTGTTGTAGTGTTTGTTGTTGTAATGCTTGTTTTTGTAGTGTTTGTTGTTGTAGTGTTCGTTGTTGTAGTGTTCGTTGTTGTAATGTTCGTTGTTGTAGTGTTCGTAGTTGTTGTGTTCGTTCTTGTAATGTTCGTTGTTGTAGTGTTCATCGTCGTAGTGTTCGTTGTTGTAGTGTTCGTTGTTGTAGTGTACATTGTTGTAGTGATCGTTGTTGTAGTGTTCATTGTTGTGTTGTTCGTTGTTGTATTGTGTATTGTTGTAGTGTTCATTGTTGTGGTATTCGTTGTTGTATTGTTCATTATTGTAGTGCTCATTGTTTTGGTGTTCGTTGCTGTTGTGTTCATTGCTGTGGTGTTCGATGTTGTAGTGTTCGTTGTTGTAGTGTTCATTGTTGTGGTGTTCGTTGTTGTAGTGTTCGCTGTTGTAGTGTTCGTTGTTGTTGTGTTCGATGTTGTCGTGTTCGTTGATGTAGTGTTCATTGCCGTAGTGTTCGTTGTTGTAGTGTTCGTTGTTGTAGTGTTCATTGTTGTAGTGTTCGTTGTTGTAGTGTTCGTTGTTGTGGTGTTCGTTGTCGTGGTGTTCGTTGTTGTAGTGTTCATTGTTGTAGTGTTCGTTGTTGTAGTGTTCGTTGTTGTAGTGTTCGTTGTTGTGGTGTTCGTTGTCGTGGTGTTCGTTGTTGTAGTGTTCGTTGTTGTTGTGTACATTGTTGTAATGTTCTTTGTTTTAGTGTTCATTGTTGTAATGTTTATTGTTGTAGTGTTCGTTGTTGTAGTGTTCATTGTTGTGGTGTTTATTGTTGTAATGTTCATTGTTGTAATGTTCATTGTTGTAATATTCAATGTTGTAATGTTCATTGTTGTAGTCTTCGATGTTGTAGTGTTCGTTGTAGTTGTGTTCGTTGTTGTAGTATTCGTTTTTGTAATGTTCATTGTTGTAGTGTTCATTGTTTTAATGTTCATTGTTTTAATGTTCATTGGTGTAGTGTTCGTTGTTGTAGTGTTCATTGTTGTTGTGTTCGTTGTTGAAGTGTTCGTTGTTGTAGTTTTCGTTGTTGTGGTGTTCATTGTTGTAATGTTCATTGTTGTAATGTTCATTGTTGTAATGTTCGTTGTTGTAGTCTTCGATGTGGTTGTGTTCGTTGTCGTGCTGTTCATTGTTGTAGTGTTCGTTGTTGTTGTGTTCAATGTTGTAATGTTCATTGTTGTAATTTTCATTGTTTTAGTGTTCATTGTTGTAATGTTCATTGTTGTAATGTTCGTTGTTGTAGTGTTCGTTGTTGTTGTTGTGTTCGTTCGTTGTTGTAGTGTAATGTTCACTGTTGTAATGTTCATTTTTCATGTGTTCTTTCTTGCAGTGTTCATTGTTGTAATGTTCGTTGTTATAACGTTCGTTGTTGTAATGTTCGTTGTTGTAATGTTCGTTGATGTAATGTTCGTTGTTGTAATGTTCGTTGTTGTAGTGTTCGTTGTTGTAATGTTTATTGTTGTAATGTTCGTTGTTGTGGTGTTAGTTGTTGTGGTGTTCGTTGTTGTAGTGTTCGTTGTTGTAGTGTTCGTTGTTGTAGTGTTCGTTGTTGTAGTGTTCGTTGTTGTAGTGTTCGTTGTTGTAATGTTCGTTGTTGTAGTGTTCGTAGTTGTTGTGTTCGTTCTTGTAATGTTCAATGTTGTAGTATTCCTTGTCGTAGTGTTCGTTGTTGTTGTGTTCGTTGTTGTACTTCACATTGTTGTAGTGATCGTTGTTGTAGTGTTCATTGTTGTGTTGTTCGTTGTTGTAGTGCTCATTGTTGAAGTGTTCATTGTTTTGGTGTTCGTTGTTGTTGTGTTTATTGTTGTAGTGTTCGTTGTTGTGGTGTTCATTGTTGTAGTGTTCATTGTTGTGGTGTTTGATGTTGTAGTGTTCGTTGTTGTAGTGTTCATTGTTGTGGTGTTCGTTGTTGTAGTGTTCATTGTTGTAGTGTTCGTTGCTGTAGTGTTCGATGTTGTCGTGTTCGTTGATGTAGTGTTCATTGCCGTAGTGTTCGTTGTTGTAGTGTTCGTTGTATTAGTGTTATTTGTTGTAGTGATCGTTGTTGTAGTTTTCATTGTTATGGTGTTCATTGTTGTCATGTTCGTTGTTGTAATGTTCGTTGTTGTAGTGTTCGTAGTTGTTGTGTTCGTTGTTGTAATGTTCGTTGTTGTAGTGTTCATTGTCGTAGTGTTCGTTGTTGTATTGTTCGTTGTTGTTGTGTTCATTGTTGTAGTGTTCGTTGTTGTAGTGTTCGTTGTCGTGGTGTTCGTTGTCGTGGTGTTCGTTGTTGTAGTGTTCGTTTTTGTAGTGTTCGTTGTTGTGGTGTTCGTTGTCGTGGTGTTCGTTGTTGTAGTGTTCGTTGTTGTTGTGTACATTGTTGTAATGTTCTTTGTTTTAGTGTTCATTGTTGTAATGTTTATTGTTGTAGTTTTCGTTGTTGTATTGTTCATTGTTGTGGTGTTTATTGTTGTAATGTTCATTGTTGTAATGTTCATTGTTGTAATATTCAATGTTGTAATGTTCGTTGTTGTAGTCTTCGATGTTGTAGTGTTCGTTGTAGTTGTGTTCGTTGTTGTAGTATTCGTTTTTGTAATGTTCATTGTTGTAGTGTTCATTGTTGTAATGTTCATTGTTGTAATGTTCATTGGTGTAGTGTTCGTTGTTGTAGTGTTCATTGTTGTTGTGTTCGTTGTTGAAGTGTTCGTTGTTGTAGTGTTCGTTGTTGTGGTGTTCATTGTTGTAATGATCATTGTTGTAATGTTCATTGTTGTAATGTTCGTTGTTGTAGTCTTCGATGTGGTTGTGTTCGTTGTTGCAGTGTTCGTTGTTGTTGTGTTCAATGTTGTAATGTTCATTGTTGTAATGTTCGTTCTTGTGGTGTTTGGTGTTGTAGTGTTCATTGTTGTAGTGTTCGTTGTTGTAGTGTTCGTAGTTGTTGTATTCGTTGTTGTAATGTTCGTTGTTGTAGTGTTCATTGTCGTAGTGTTCGTTGTTGTAGTGTTCGTTGTTGTAGTGTTCATTGTTGTAGTGTTCATTGTTGTAGTGTTCGTTGTTGTAGTGTTCGTTGTTATGGTGTTCGTTGTCGTGGTGTTCGTTGTTGTAGTGTTCATTGTTGTAGTGTTCGTTGTTGTAGTGTTCGTTGTTGTGATGTTCGTTGCTGTAGTGTTCGTTGTTGTTGTCTTCATTGTTGTAATGTTCATTGTTGTAATGTTCTTTGTTTTTGTGTTCATTGTTGTAATGTTCATTGTTGTAGTGTTCGTTGTTGTATTGTTCGTTGTTGTTGTGTTCTTTGTTGAAGTGTTCGTTGTTGTAGTGTTCGTTGTTGTCGTGTTCATTGTTGTAATGTTCATTGTTGTAATGTTCATTGTTGAAATGTTTGTTGTTTTAGTGTTCGTTGTTGACGTGTTTATTGTTGTAATGTTCATTGTTGTAATGTTCATTGTTCTAATGATCATTGTTGTAATGTTCGTTGTTGTAATGTTCGTTGGTGTAATGTTCGTTGTTGTAATGTTCGTTGTTGTAATGTTCGTTGTTGTAGTGTTCGTTGTTGTAATGTTCATTGTTGTAATGTTCGTTCTTGTGGTGTTTGGTGTTGTAGTGTTCATTGTTGTAGTGTTCGTTGTTGTAGTGTTCGTTGTTGTGGTGTTCGTTGTTGTTGTGTTCATTGTTGTAGTGTTCGTTGTTGTGGTGTTCGTTATTGTAGTGTTCGATGTTGTGGTGTTCGTTATTGTAGTGTTCATTGTTGTAGTGTTCGTTGTTGTAGCGTTCGTTGTTGTGGTGTTCGTTGTCGTGGTGATCGTTGTTGTTGTCTTCGTTGTTGTAGTGTTCATTGTTGTAATGTTCATTGTTGTAATGTTCATTGTATTAGTGTTCATTGTTGTAATGTTCATTGTTGTAGTGTTCGTTGTTGTAGTGTTCATTGTTGTTGAGTTCGTTGTTGAAGTGTTCGTTGTTGTAGTGTTCGCGTTCGTTGTTGTAGTGTTCGTTGTTGTGGTGTTCATTGTTGTAATAATCATTGTTGTAATGTTCATTGTTGTAATGTTCATTGTTGTAATGTTCATTGTTGTAATGTTCGTTGTTGTAGTTTTCGATGTGGTTGTGTTCGTTGTTGTTGTGTTCGTTGCTGTAGTGTTCATTGTTGTACTGTTCGTTGTTGTAATGTTCATTGTTGTAGTGTTCATTGTTGTAATGTTCATTGTTGTAATGTTCATTGTTGAAGAGTTCGTTGTTTTATTGTTCGTTGTTTTGGTGTTCATTGTTGTAATGTTCACTGTTGTAATGTTCATTGTTCAAGTGTTCGAAGTTGCAGTGTTCATTGTTGTAATGTTCATTGTTATAATGTTCGTTGTTGTAATGTTCGTTGTTGTAATGTTCGTTGTTGTAATGTTCGTTGTTGTAATGTTCGTTGTTGTAGTGTTCGTTGTTGTAATGTTTATTGTTGTAATGTTCGTTGTTGTGGTGTTAGTTGTTGTGGTGTTCGTTGTTGTAGTGTTCGTTGTTGTAGTGTTAGTTGTTGTAGTGTTCGTTGTTGTAGTGTTCGTTGTTGTAGTGTTCGTTGTTGTAATGTTCGTTGTTGTAGTGTTCGTAGTTGTTGTGTTCGTTCTTGTAATGTTCGTTGTTGCAGTGTTCATTGTCGTAGTGTTCGTTGTTGTAGTGTTCGTTGTTGTAGTGTACATTGTTGTAGTGATCGTTGTTGTAGTGTTCATTGTTGTGTTGTTCGTTGTTGTAGTGTTCATTGTTGTAGTGTTCATTGTTTTGGTGTTCGTTGTTGTATTGTTCATTATTGTAGTTTTCATTGTTTTGGTGTTCGTTGTTGTTGTGTTCATTGTTGTGGTGTTCGATGTTGTAGTGTTCGTTGTTGTAGTGTTCATTGATGTGGTGTTCGTTGTTGTAGTGTTCATTGTTGTAGTGTTCGTTGTTGTAGTGTTCGATGTTGTCGTTTTCGTTGATGAAGTGTTCATTGCCGTAGTGTTCGTTGTTGTAGTGTTCTTTGTATTAGTGTTATTTGTTGTAGTGATCGTTGTTGTCGTTTTCATTGTTGTGGTTTTCGTTGTTGTAGTGTTCATTGTTGTAGTGTTCATTGCTGTCATGTTCGTTGTTGTAATGTTCGTTGTTGTAGTGTTCGTAGTTGTTGTGTTCGTTGTTGTAATGTTCGTTGTTGTAGTGTTCAATGTCGTAGTGTTCGTTGTTGTATTGTTCGTTGTTGTTGTGTTCATTGTTGTAGTGTTCGTTGTTGTAGTGTTCGTTGTCGTGGTGTTCGTTGTCGTTGTGTTCGTTGTTGAAGTGTTCATTGTTGTAGTGTTCGTTGTTGTAGTGTTCGTTGTTGTGGTGTTCGTTGTCGTGGTGTTCGTTGTTGTAGTGTTCGTTGTTGTGGTGTTCATTGTTGTAATGTTCATTGTTGTAATGTTCATTGTTGTAATATTCAATGTTGTAATGTTCGTTGTTGTAGTCTTCGATGTTGTAGTGTTCGTTGTAGTTGTGTTCGTTGTTGTAGTATTCGTTTTTGTAATGTTCATTGTTGTAGTGTTCATTGTTGTAATGTTCATTGTTGTAATGTTCATTGTTGAAGTGTTTGTTGTTTTTGTGTTCGTTGTTGTCGTGTTTATTGTTGTAATGTTCATTGTTGTAATGTTCATTGTTGTAGTGTTCGTTGTTGTAGTGATCATTGTTGTAATGTTCATTGTTGTAATGTTCGTTGTTGTAATGTTCGTTGGTGTAATGTTCGTTGTTGTAATGTTCGTTGTTGTAATGTTCGTTGTTGTAGTGTTCGTTGTTGTAATGTTCATTGTTGAAATGTTCGTTGTTGTGGTGTTTGGTGTTGTAGTGTTCATTGTTGTAGTGTTCGTTGTTGTATTGTTCGTTGTTGTGGTGTTCGTTGTTGTAGTTTTCGTTGTTGTGGTGTTGGTTATTGTAGTGTTCATTGTTGTAGTGTTCGTTGTTGTAGTGTTCGTTGTTGTGGTGTTCGTTGTCGTGGTGTTCGTTGTTGTAGTGTTCGTCTTTGTAGTGTTCATTGTTGTGAGGTTCTTTGTTGTAATGTTCATTGTTGTAATGTTCGTTGTTGTAGTGTTCATTGTCGTAGTGTTCGTTGTTGTATTGTTCGTTGTTGTTGTGTTCATTGTTGTAGTGTTCGTTGTTGTAGTGTTCGTTGTTGTGGTGTTCGTTGTCGTGGTGTTCGTTGTTGTAGTGTTCATTGTTGTAGTGTTCGTTGTTGTAGTGTTCTTTGTTGTGGTGTTAGTTGTTGTTGTGTTCTTTGTTGAAGTGTTCGTTGTTGTAGTGTTCGTTGTTGTGGTTTTCATTGTTGTAATGTTCATTGTTGTAACATTCAATGTTGTAATGTTCGTTGTTGTAGTCTTCGATGCTGTAGAGTTCGATGTAGTTGTGTTCGTTGTTGTAGTGTTCGTTGTTGTAGTATTCGTTTTTGTAATGTTCATTGCTGTAGTGTTCATTGTTGTAATGTTCATTGTTGTAATGTTCATTTTTGAAGTGTTTGTTGTTTTTGTGTTCGTTGTTGTCGTGTTTATTGTTGTAATGTTCATTGTTGTAATGTTCATTGTTGTAGTGTTCGTTGTTGTAGTGTTCATTGTTGTAATGTTCATTGTTGTAATGTTCGTTGTTGTGGTGTTCGTTGTTGTAGTGTTCATTGTTGTAGTGTTCGTTGTTGTAGTGTTCGTTGTTGTGGTGTTCGTTGTCGTGGTGTTCGTTGCTGTAGTGTTCGTTGTTGTTGTGTTCATTGTTGTAATGTTCATTGTTGTAATGTTCTTTGTTTTTGTGTTCATTGTTGTAATGTTCATTGTTGTAATGTTCGTTGTTGTAATGTTCGTTGTTGTAATGATCGTTGTTGTAGTGTTCGTTGTTGTAATGTTCATTATTGTATTGTTCGTTGTTGTGGTGTTCGTTGTTGTGGTGTTCGTTGTTGTAGTGTTCGTTGTTGTAGTGTTCATTGTTGTAGTGTTCATTGTTGTCATGTTCGTTGTTGTATTGTTCATTGTTGTAGTGTTTGTTGTTGTAAAGTTCATTGTTGTAGTGTTCTTTGTTGTAGTGTTTGTTGTTGTAGTGTTTGTTGTTGTAGTGTTTGTTGTTGTAGTGTTTCTTGTTGTAGTGTTTCTTGTTGTATTGTTTGTTGTTGTAATGTTGTAGTGTTCATTGTTGTAATGTTCTTTGTTTTAGTGTTCATTGTTGTAATGTTTATTGTTGTAGTGTTCGTTGTTGTAGTGTTCATTGTTATGGTGTTTATTGTTGTAATGTTCATTGTTGTAATGTTCATTGTTGTAATATTCAATGTTGTAATGTTCGTTGTTGTAGTCTTCGATGTTGTAGTGTTCGTTGTAGTTGTGTTCGTTGTTGTAGTATTCGTTTTTGTAATGTTCATTGTTGTAGTGTTCATTGTTGTAATGTTCATTGTTGTAATGTTCATTGGTGTAGTGTTCGTTGTTGTAGTGTTCATTGTTGTTGTGTTCGTTCTTGAAGTGTTCGTTGTTGTAGTGTTCGTTGTTGTGGTGTTCATTGTTGTAATGTTCATTGTTGTAATGTTCATTGTTGTAATGTTCGTTGTTGTAGTCTTCGATGTGGTTGTGTTCGTTGTCGTGCTGTTCGTTGTTGTAGTGTTCGTTGTTGTTGTGTTCAATGTTGTAATGTTCATTGTTGTAATTTTCATTGTTATAGTGTTCATTGTCGTAATGTTCATTGTTGTAATGTTCGTTGTTGTAGTGTTCGTTGTTGTTGTTGTGTTCGTTGTTGTAGTGTTCGTTGTTGTGGTGTTCATTGTTGTAATGTTCACTGTTGTAATGTTCATTGTTCAAGTGTTCGTTCTTGCAGTGTTCATTGTTGTAATGTTCGTTGTTATAATGTTCGTTGTTGTAATGTTCGTTGTTGTAATGTTCGTTGTTGTAATGTTCGTTGTTGTAATGTTCGTTGTTGTAGTGTTCGTTGTTGTAATGTTTATTGTTGTAATGTTCGTTGTTGTGGTGTTAGTTGTTGTGGTGTTCGTTGTTGTAGTGTTCGTTGTTGTAGTGTTCGTTGTTGTAGTGTTCGTTGTTGTAGTGTTCGTTGTTGTAGAGTTCGTTGTTATAATGTTCGTTGTTGTAGTGTTCGTAGTTGTTGTGTTCGTTCTTGTAATGCTCAATGTTGTAGTGTTCATTGTCGTAGTGTTCGTTGTTGAAGTGTTCGTTGTTGTAGTGCACATTGTTGTAGTGATCGTTGTTGTAGTGTTCATTGTTGTGTTGTTCGTTGTTGTAGTGTTCATTGTTGAAGTGTTCATTGTTTTGGTGTTCGTTGTTGTGGTGTTCATTGTTGTAGTGTTCATTGTTGTGGTGTTCGATGTTGTAGTGTTCGTTGTTGTAGTGTTCATTGTTGTGGTGTTCGTTGTTGTAGTGTTCATTGTTGTAGTGTTCGTTGTTGTAGTGTTCGATGTTGTCGTGTTCGTTGATGTAGTGTTCATTGCCATAGTGTTCGTTGTTGTTGTGTTCGTTGTATTAGTGTTATTTGTTGTAGTGATCGTTGTTGTAGTTTTCATTGTTGTGGTTTTCGTTGTTGTAGTGTTCATTGTTGTAGTGTTCATTGTTGTCATGTTCGTTGTTATAATGTTCGTTGTTGTAGTGTTCGTAGTTGTTGTGTTCGTTGTTGTAATGTTCGTTGTTGTAGTGTTCTTTGTTGTAGTGTTTGTTGTAGTGTTTGTTGTTGTAGTGTTTGTTGTTGTAGTGTTTGTTGTTGTATTGTTTGTTGTTGTAATGTTGATTGTTGAAGTGTTCATTGTTGTAGTGTTTGTTGTTGTAAT
Organism: Procambarus clarkii; assembly: GCF_040958095.1. Classification (NCBI taxonomy): domain Eukaryota; kingdom Metazoa; phylum Arthropoda; class Malacostraca; order Decapoda; family Cambaridae; genus Procambarus; species Procambarus clarkii. The sequence goes on along the minus strand of NC_091167.1, from coordinate 6,597,969 downwards.
GCTTGTTTTTGTAGTGTTTGTTGTTGTAGTGTTCGTTGTTGTAGTGTTCGTTGTTGTAATGTTCGTTGTTGTAGTGTTCGTAGTTGTTGTGTTCGTTCTTGTAATGTTCGTTGTTGTAGTGTTCATCGTCGTAGTGTTCGTTGTTGTAGTGTTCGTTGTTGTAGTGTACATTGTTGTAGTGATCGTTGTTGTAGTGTTCATTGTTGTGTTGTTCGTTGTTGTATTGTTCATTGTTGTAGTGTTCATTGTTGTGGTATTCGTTGTTGTATTGATCATTATTGTAGTGCTCATTGTTTTGGTGTTCGTTGCTGTTGTGTTCATTGCTGTGGTGTTCGATGTTGTAGTGTTCGTTGTTGTAGTGTTCATTGTTGTGGTGTTCGTTGTTGTAGTGTTCGCTGTTGTAGTGTTCGTTGTTGTTGTGTTCGATGTTGTCGTGTTCGTTGATGTAGTGTTCATTGCCGTAGTGTTCGTTGTTGTAGTGTTCGTTGATGTAGTGTTCATTGTTGTAGTGTTCGTTGTTGTAGTGTTCGTTGTTGTGGTGTTCGTTGTCGTGGTGTTCGTTGTTGTAGTGTTCATTGTTGTAGTGTTCGTTGTTGTAGTGTTCGTTGTTGTAGTGTTCGTTGTTGTGGTGTTCGTTGTCGTGGTGTTCGTTGTTGTAGTGTTCGTTGTTGTTGTGTACATTGTTGTAATGTTCTTTGTTTTAGTGTTCATTGTTGTAATGTTTATTGTTGTAGTGTTCGTTGTTGTAGTGTTCATTGTTGTGGTGTTTATTGTTGTAATGTTCATTGTTGTAATGTTCATTGTTGTAATATTCAATGTTGTAATGTTCATTGTTGTAGTCTTCGATGTTGTAGTGTTCGTTGTAGTTGTGTTCGTTGTTGTAGTATTCGTTTTTGTAATGTTCATTGTTGTAGTGTTTATTGTTTTAATGTTCATTGTTATAATGTTCATTGGTGTAGTGTTCGTTGTTGTAGTGTTCATTGTTGTTGTGTTCGTTGTTGAAGTGTTCGTTGTTGTAGTTTTCGTTGTTGTGGTGTTCATTGTTGTAATGTTCATTGTTGTAGTGTTCATTGTTTTGGTGTTCGTTGTTGTATTGTTCATTATTGTAGTTTTCATTGTTTTGGTGTTCGTTGTTGTTGTGTTCATTGTTGTGGTGTTCGATGTTGTAGTGTTCGTTGTTGTAGTGTTCATTGATGTGGTGTTCGTTGTTGTAGTGTTCATTGTTGTAGTGTTCGTTGTTGTAGTGTTCGATGTTGTCGTTTTCGTTGATGAAGTGTTCATTGCCGTAGTGTTCGTTGTTGTAGTGTTCTTTGTATTAGTGTTATTTGTTGTAGTGATCGTTGTTGTCGTTTTCATTGTTGTGGTTTTCGTTGTTGTAGTGTTCATTGTTGTAGTGTTCATTGCTGTCATGTTCGTTGTTGTAATGTTCGTTGTTGTAGTGTTCGTAGTTGTTGTGTTCGTTGTTGTAATGTTCGTTGTTGTAGTGTTCAATGTCGTAGTGTTCGTTGTTGTATTGTTCGTTGTTGTTGTGTTCATTGTTGTAGTGTTCGTTGTTGTAGTGTTCGTTGTCGTGGTGTTCGTTGTCGTTGTGTTCGTTGTTGAAGTGTTCATTGTTGTAGTGTTCGTTGTTGTAGTGTTCGTTGTTGTGGTGTTCGTTGTCGTGGTGTTCGTTGTTGTAGTGTTCGTTGTTGTGGTGTTCATTGTTGTAATGTTCATTGTTGTAATGTTCATTGTTGTAATATTCAATGTTGTAATGTTCGTTGTTGTAGTCTTCGATGTTGTAGTGTTCGTTGTAGTTGTGTTCGTTGTTGTAGTATTCGTTTTTGTAATGTTCATTGTTGTAGTGTTCATTGTTGTAATGTTCATTGTTGTAATGTTCATTGTTGAAGTGTTTGTTGTTTTTGTGTTCGTTGTTGTCGTGTTTATTGTTGTAATGTTCATTGTTGTAATGTTCATTGTTGTAGTGTTCGTTGTTGTAGTGATCATTGTTGTAATGTTCATTGTTGTAATGTTCGTTGTTGTAATGTTCGTTGGTGTAATGTTCGTTGTTGTAATGTTCGTTGTTGTAATGTTCGTTGTTGTAGTGTTCGTTGTTGTAATGTTCATTGTTGAAATGTTCGTTGTTGTGGTGTTTGGTGTTGTAGTGTTCATTGTTGTAGTGTTCGTTGTTGTATTGTTCGTTGTTGTGGTGTTCGTTGTTGTAGTTTTCGTTGTTGTGGTGTTGGTTATTGTAGTGTTCATTGTTGTAGTGTTCGTTGTTGTAGTGTTCGTTGTTGTGGTGTTCGTTGTCGTGGTGTTCGTTGTTGTAGTGTTCGTCTTTGTAGTGTTCATTGTTGTGAGGTTCTTTGTTGTAATGTTCATTGTTGTAATGTTCGTTGTTGTAGTGTTCATTGTCGTAGTGTTCGTTGTTGTATTGTTCGTTGTTGTTGTGTTCATTGTTGTAGTGTTCGTTGTTGTAGTGTTCGTTGTTGTGGTGTTCGTTGTCGTGGTGTTCGTTGTTGTAGTGTTCATTGTTGTAGTGTTCGTTGTTGTAGTGTTCTTTGTTGTGGTGTTAGTTGTTGTTGTGTTCTTTGTTGAAGTGTTCGTTGTTGTAGTGTTCGTTGTTGTGGTTTTCATTGTTGTAATGTTCATTGTTGTAACATTCAATGTTGTAATGTTCGTTGTTGTAGTCTTCGATGCTGTAGAGTTCGATGTAGTTGTGTTCGTTGTTGTAGTGTTCGTTGTTGTAGTATTCGTTTTTGTAATGTTCATTGCTGTAGTGTTCATTGTTGTAATGTTCATTGTTGTAATGTTCATTTTTGAAGTGTTTGTTGTTTTTGTGTTCGTTGTTGTCGTGTTTATTGTTGTAATGTTCATTGTTGTAATGTTCATTGTTGTAGTGTTCGTTGTTGTAGTGTTCATTGTTGTAATGTTCATTGTTGTAATGTTCGTTGTTGTGGTGTTCGTTGTTGTAGTGTTCATTGTTGTAGTGTTCGTTGTTGTAGTGTTCGTTGTTGTGGTGTTCGTTGTCGTGGTGTTCGTTGCTGTAGTGTTCGTTGTTGTTGTGTTCATTGTTGTAATGTTCATTGTTGTAATGTTCTTTGTTTTTGTGTTCATTGTTGTAATGTTCATTGTTGTAATGTTCGTTGTTGTAATGTTCGTTGTTGTAATGATCGTTGTTGTAGTGTTCGTTGTTGTAATGTTCATTATTGTATTGTTCGTTGTTGTGGTGTTCGTTGTTGTGGTGTTCGTTGTTGTAGTGTTCGTTGTTGTAGTGTTCATTGTTGTAGTGTTCATTGTTGTCATGTTCGTTGTTGTATTGTTCATTGTTGTAGTGTTTGTTGTTGTAAAGTTCATTGTTGTAGTGTTCTTTGTTGTAGTGTTTGTTGTTGTAGTGTTTGTTGTTGTAGTGTTTGTTGTTGTAGTGTTTCTTGTTGTAGTGTTTCTTGTTGTATTGTTTGTTGTTGTAATGTTGTAGTGTTCATTGTTGTAATGTTCTTTGTTTTAGTGTTCATTGTTGTAATGTTTATTGTTGTAGTGTTCGTTGTTGTAGTGTTCATTGTTATGGTGTTTATTGTTGTAATGTTCATTGTTGTAATGTTCATTGTTGTAATATTCAATGTTGTAATGTTCGTTGTTGTAGTCTTCGATGTTGTAGTGTTCGTTGTAGTTGTGTTCGTTGTTGTAGTATTCGTTTTTGTAATGTTCATTGTTGTAGTGTTCATTGTTGTAATGTTCATTGTTGTAATGTTCATTGGTGTAGTGTTCGTTGTTGTAGTGTTCATTGTTGTTGTGTTCGTTCTTGAAGTGTTCGTTGTTGTAGTGTTCGTTGTTGTGGTGTTCATTGTTGTAATGTTCATTGTTGTAATGTTCATTGTTGTAATGTTCGTTGTTGTAGTCTTCGATGTGGTTGTGTTCGTTGTCGTGCTGTTCGTTGTTGTAGTGTTCGTTGTTGTTGTGTTCAATGTTGTAATGTTCATTGTTGTAATTTTCATTGTTATAGTGTTCATTGTCGTAATGTTCATTGTTGTAATGTTCGTTGTTGTAGTGTTCGTTGTTGTTGTTGTGTTCGTTGTTGTAGTGTTCGTTGTTGTGGTGTTCATTGTTGTAATGTTCACTGTTGTAATGTTCATTGTTCAAGTGTTCGTTCTTGCAGTGTTCATTGTTGTAATGTTCGTTGTTATAATGTTCGTTGTTGTAATGTTCGTTGTTGTAATGTTCGTTGTTGTAATGTTCGTTGTTGTAGTGTTCGTTGTTGTAATGTTTATTGTTGTAATGTTCGTTGTTGTGGTGTTAGTTGTTGTGGTGTTCGTTGTTGTAGTGTTCGTTGTTGTAGTGTTCGTTGTTGTAGTGTTCGTTGTTGTAGTGTTCGTTGTTGTAGAGTTCGTTGTTATAATGTTCGTTGTTGTAGTGTTCGTAGTTGTTGTGTTCGTTCTTGTAATGCTCAATGTTGTAGTGTTCATTGTCGTAGTGTTCGTTGTTGAAGTGTTCGTTGTTGTAGTGCACATTGTTGTAGTGATCGTTGTTGTAGTGTTCATTGTTGTGTTGTTCGTTGTTGTAGTGTTCATTGTTGAAGTGTTCATTGTTTTGGTGTTCGTTGTTGTGGTGTTCATTGTTGTAGTGTTCATTGTTGTGGTGTTCGATGTTGTAGTGTTCGTTGTTGTAGTGTTCATTGTTGTGGTTTTCGTTGTTGTAGTGTTCATTGTTGTAGTGTTCGTTGTTGTAGTGTTCGATGTTGTCGTGTTCGTTGATGTAGTGTTCATTGCCATAGTGTTCGTTGTTGTTGTGTTCGTTGTATTAGTGTTATTTGTTGTAGTGATCGTTGTTGTAGTTTTCATTGTTGTGGTTTTCGTTGTTGTAGTGTTCATTGTTGTAGTGTTCATTGTTGTCATGTTCGTTGTTATAATGTTCGTTGTTGTAGTGTTCGTAGTTGTTGTGTTCGTTGTTGTAATGTTCGTTGTTGTAGTGTTCTTTGTTGTAGTGTTTGTTGTTGTAGTGTTTGTTGTTGTAGTGTTTGTTGTTGTAGTGTTTGTTGTTGTATTGTTTGTTGTTGTAATGTTGATTGTTGAAGTGTTCATTGTTGTAGTGTTTGTTGTTGTAATGCTTGTTTTTGTAGTGTTTGTTGTTGTAGTGTTCGTTGTTGTAGTGTTCGTTGTTGTAATGTTCGTTGTTGTAGTGTTCGTAGTTGTTGTGTTCGTTCTTGTAATGTTCGTTGTTGTAGTGTTCATCGTCGTAGTGTTCGTTGTTGTAGTGTTCGTTGTTGTAGTGTACATTGTTGTAGTGATCGTTGTTGTAGTGTTCATTGTTGTGTTGTTCGTTGTTGTATTGTTCATTGTTGTAGTGTTCATTGTTGTGGTATTCGTTGTTGTATTGATCATTATTGTAGTGCTCATTGTTTTGGTGTTCGTTGCTGTTGTGTTCATTGCTGTGGTGTTCGATGTTGTAGTGTTCGTTGTTGTAGTGTTCATTGTTGTGGTGTTCGTTGTTGTAGTGTTCGCTGTTGTAGTGTTCGTTGTTGTTGTGTTCGATGTTGTCGTGTTCGTTGATGTAGTGTTCATTGCCGTAGTGTTCGTTGTTGTAGTGTTCGTTGTTGTAGTGTTCATTGTTGTAGTGTTCGTTGTTGTAGTGTTCGTTGTTGTGGTGTTCGTTGTCGTGGTGTTCGTTGTTGTAGTGTTCATTGTTGTAGTGTTCGTTGTTGTAGTGTTCGTTGTTGTAGTGTTCGTTGTTGTGGTGTTCGTTGTCGTGGTGTTCGTTGTTGTAGTGTTCGTTGTTGTTGTGTACATTGTTGTAATGTTCTTTGTTTTAGTGTTCATTGTTGTAATGTTTATTGTTGTAGTGTTCGTTGTTGTAGTGTTCATTGTTGTGGTGTTTATTGTTGTAATGTTCATTGTTGTAATGTTCATTGTTGTAATATTCAATGTTGTAATGTTCATTGTTGTAGTCTTCGATGTTGTAGTGTTCGTTGTAGTTGTGTTCGTTGTTGTAGTATTCGTTTTTGTAATGTTCATTGTTGTAGTGTTCATTGTTTTAATGTTCATTGTTATAATGTTCATTGGTGTAGTGTTCGTTGTTGTAGTGTTCATTGTTGTTGTGTTCGTTGTTGAAGTGTTCGTTGTTGTAGTTTTCGTTGTTGTGGTGTTCATTGTTGTAATGTTCATTGTTGTAATGTTCATTGTTGTAATGTTCGTTGTTGTAGTCTTCGATGTGGTTGTGTTCGTTGTCGTGCTGTTCGTTGTTGTAGTGTTCGTTGTTGTTGAGTTCAATGTTGTAATGTTCATTGTTGTAATTTTCATTGTTTTAGTGTTCATTGTTGTAATGTTCATTGTTGTAATGTTCGTTGTTGTAGTGTTCGTTGTTGTTGTTGTGTTCGTTGTTGTAGTGTACGTTGTTGTGGTGTTCATTGTTGTAATGTTCACTGTTGTAATGTTCATTTTTCATGTGTTCTTTCTTGCAGTGTTCATTGTTGTAATGTTCGTTGTTATAATGTTCGTTGTTGTAATGTTCGTTGTTGTAATGTTCGTTGATGTAATGTTCGTTGTTGTAATGTTCGTTGTTGTAAGTGTTCGTTGTTGTAATGTTTATTGTTGTAATGTTCGTTGGTGTGGTGTTAGTTGTTGTGGTGTTCGTTGTTGTAGTGTTCGTTGTTGTAGTGTTCGTTGTTGTAGTGTTCGTTGTTGTAGTGTTCGTTGTTGTAGTGTTCGTTGTTGTAATGTTCGTTGTTATAGTGTTCGTAGTTGTTGTGTTCGTTCTTGTAATGTTCAATGTTGTAGTATTCCTTGTCGTAGTGTTCGTTGTTATAGTGTTCGTAGTTGTTGTGTTCGTTCTTGTAATGTTCAATGTTGTAGTATTCCTTGTCGTAGTGTTCGTTGTTGTTGTGTTCGTTGTTGTACTGCACATTGTTGTAGTGATCGTTGTTGTAGTGTTCATTGTTGTGTTGTTCGTTGTTGTAGTGTTCATTGTTGAAGTGTTCATTGTTTTGGTGTTCGTTGTTGTTGTGTTTATTGTTGTAGTGTTCGTTGTTGTGGTGTTCATTGTTGTAGTGTTCATTGTTGTGGTGTTTGATGTTGTAGTGTTCGTTGTTGTAGTGTTCATTGTTGTGGTGTTCGTTGTTGTAGTGTTCATTGTTGTAGTGTTCGTTGCTGTAGTGTTCGATGTTGTCGTGTTCGTTGATGTAGTGTTCATTGCCGTAGTGTTCGTTGTTGTAGTGTTCGTTGTATTAGTGTTATTTGTTGTAGTGATCGTTGTTGTAGTTTTCATTGTTATGGTGTTCATTGTTGTCATGTTCGTTGTTGTAATGTTCGTTGTTGTAGTGTTCGTAGTTGTTGTGTTCGTTGTTGTAATGTTCGTTGTTGTAGTGTTCATTGTCGTAGTGTTTGTTGTTGTATTGTTCGTTGTTGTTGTGTTCATTGTTGTAGTGTTCGTTGTTGTAGTGTTCGTTGTCGTGGTGTTCGTTGTCGTGGTGTTCGTTGTTGTAGTGTTCGTTTTTGTAGTGTTCGTTGTTGTGGTGTTCGTTGTCGTGGTGTTCGTTGTTGTAGTGTTCGTTGTTGTTGTGTACATTGTTGTAATGTTCTTTGTTTTAGTGTTCATTGTTGTAATGTTTATTGTTGTAGTTTTCGTTGTTGTAGTGTTCATTGTTGTGGTGTTTATTGTTGTAATGTTCATTGTTGTAATGTTCATTGTTGTAATATTCAATGTTGTAATGTTCGTTGTTGTAGTCTTCGATGTTGTAGTGTTCGTTGTAGTTGTGTTCGTTGTTGTAGTATTCGTTTTTGTAATGTTCATTGTTGTAGTGCTCATTGTTGTAATGTTCATTGTTGTAATGTTCATTGGTGTAGTGTTCGTTGTTGTAGTGTTCATTGTTGTTGTGTTCGTTGTTGAAGTGTTCGTTGTTGTAGTGTTCGTTGTTGTGGTGTTCATTGTTGTAATGATCATTGTTGTAATGTTCATTGTTGTAATGTTCGTTGTTGTAGTCTTCGATGTGGTTGTGTTCGTTGTTGCAGTGTTCGTTGTTGTTGTGTTCAATGTTGTAATGTTCATTGTTGTAATGTTCGTTCTTGTGGTGTTTGGTGTTGTAGTGTTCATTGTTGTAGTGTTCGTTGTTGTAGTGTTCGTAGTTGTTGTATTCGTTGTTGTAATGTTCGTTGTTGTAGTGTTCATTGTCGTAGTGTTCGTTGTTGTAGTGTTCGTTGTTGTAGTGTTCATTGTTGTAGTGTTCATTGTTGTAGTGTTCGTTGTTGTAGTGTTCGTTGTTATGGTGTTCGTTGTCGTGGTGTTCGTTGTTGTAGTGTTCATTGTTGTAGTGTTTGTTGTTGTAGTGTTCGTTGTTTTGATGTTCGTTGCTGTAGTGTTCGTTGTTGTTGTCTTCATTGTTGTAATGTTCATTGTTGTAATGTTCTTTGTTTTTGTGTTCATTGTTGTAATGTTCATTGTTGTAGTGTTCGTTGTTGTATTGTTCGTTGTTGTTGTGTTCTTTGTTGAAGTGTTCGTTGTTGTAGTGTTCGTTGTTGTCGTGTTTATTATTGTAATGTTCATTGTTGTAATGTTCATTGTTCTAATGATCATTGTTGTAATGTTCGTTGTTGTAATGTTCGTTGGTGTAATGTTCGTTGTTGTAATGTTCGTTGTTGTAATGTTCGTTGTTGTAGTGTTCGTTGTTGTAATGTTCATTGTTGTAATGTTCGTTCTTGTGGTGTTTGGTGTTGTAGTGTTCATTGTTGTAGTGTTCGTTGTTGTAGTGTTCGTTGTTGTGGTGTTCGTTGTTGTTGTGTTCATTGTTGTAGTGTTCGTTGTTGTGGTGTTCGTTATTGTAGTGTTCGATGTTGTGGTGTTCGTTATTGTAGTGTTCATTGTTGTAGTGTTCGTTGTTGTAGCGTTCGTTGTTGTGGTGTTCGTTGTCGTGGTGATCGTTGTTGTTGTGTTCGTTGTTGTAGTGTTCATTGTTGTAATGTTCATTGTTGTAATGTTCATTGTATTAGTGTTCATTGTTGTAATGTTCATTGTTGTAGTGTTCGTTGTTGTAGTGTTCATTGTTGTTGTGTTCGTTGTTGAAGTGTTCGTTTTTGTAGTGTTCGTTGTTGTAGTGTTCGTTGTTGTGGTGTTCATTGTTGTAATAATCATTGTTGTAATGTTCATTGTTGTAATGTTCATTGTTGTAATGTTCATTGTTGTAATGTTCGTTGTTGTAGTTTTCGATGTGGTTGTGTTCGTTGTTGTTGTGTTCGTTGTTGTAGTGTTCATTGTTGTACTGTTCGTTGTTGTAATGTTCATTGTTGTAGTGTTCATTGTTGTAATGTTCATTGTTGTAATGTTCATTGTTGAAGAGTTTGTTGTTTTATTGTTCGTTGTTTTGGTGTTCATTGTTGTAATGTTCACTGTTGCAATGTTCATTGTTCAAGTGTTCGAAGTTGCAGTGTTCATTGTTGTAATGTTCATTGTTATAATGTTCGTTGTTGTAATGTTCGTTGTTGTAATGTTCGTTGTTGTAATGTTCGTTGTTGTAATGTTCGTTGTTGTAGTGTTCGTTGTTGTAATGTTTATTGTTGTAATGTTCGTTGTTGTGGTGTTAGTTGTTGTGGTGTTCGTTGTTGTAGTGTTCGTTGTTGTAGTGTTAGTTGTTGTAGTGTTCGTTGTTGTAGTGTTCGTTGTTGTAGTGTTCGTTGTTGTAATGTTCGTTGTTGTAGTGTTCGTAGTTGTTGTGTTCGTTCTTGTAATGTTCGTTGTTGCAGTGTTCATTGTCGTAGTGTTCGTTGTTGTAGTGTTCGTTGTTGTAGTGTACATTGTTGTAGTGATCGTTGTTGTAGTGTTCATTGTTGTGTTGTTCGTTGTTGTAGTGTTCATTGTTGTAGTGTTCATTGTTTTGGTGTTCGTTGTTGTATTGTTCATTATTGTAGTTTTCATTGTTTTGGTGTTCGTTGTTGTTGTGTTCATTGTTGTGGTGTTCGATGTTGTAGTGTTCGTTGTTGTAGTGTTCATTGATGTGGTGTTCGCTGTTGTAGTGTTCATTGTTGTAGTGTTCGTTGTTGTAGTGTTCGATGTTGTCGTGTTCGTTGATGAAGTGTTCATTGCCGTAGTGTTCGTTGTTGTAGTGTTCTTTGTATTAGTGTTATTTGTTGTAGTGATCGTTGTTGTCGTTTTCATTGTTGTGGTTTTCGTTGTTGTAGTGTTCATTGTTGTAGTGTTCATTGCTGTCATGTTCGTTGTTGTAATGTTCGTTGTTGTAGTGTTCGTAGTTGTTGTGTTCGTTGTTGTAATGTTCGTTGTTGTAGTGTTCATTGTCGTAGTGTTCGTTGTTGTATTGTTCGTTGTTGTTGTGTTCATTGTTGTAGTGTTCGTTGTTGTAGTGTTCGTTGTCGTGGTGTTCGTTGTCGTTGTGTTCGTTGTTGAAGTGTTCATTGTTGTAGTGTTCGTTGTTGTAGTGTTCGTTGTTGTGGTGTTCGTTGTCGTAGTGTTCGTTGTTGTAGTGTTCGTTGTTGTGGTGTTCATTGTTGTAATGTTCATTGTTGTAATGTTCATTGTTGTAATATTCAATGTTGTAATGTTCGTTGTTGTAGTCTTCGATGTTGTAGTGTTCGTTGTAGTTGTGTTCGTTGTTGTAGTATTCGTTTTTGTAATGTTCATTGTTGTAGTGTTCATTGTTGTAATGTTCATTGTTGTAATGTTCATTGTTGAAGTGTTTGTTGTTTTTGTGTTCGTTGTTGTCGTGTTTATTGTTGTAATGTTCATTGTTGTAATGTTCATTGTTGTAGTGTTCGTTGTTGTAGTGATCATTGTTGTAATGTTCATTGTTGTAATGTTCGTTGTTGTAATGTTCGTTGGTGTAATGTTCGTTGTTGTAATGTTCGTTGTTGTAATGTTCGTTGTTGTAGTGTTCGTTGTTGTAATGTTCATTGTTGAAATGTTCGTTGTTGTGGTGTTTGGTGTTGTAGTGTTCATTGTTGTAGTGTTCGTTGTTGTATTGTTCGTTGTTGTGGTGTTCGTTGTTGTAGTTTTCGTTGTTGTGGTGTTGGTTATTGTAGTGTTCATTGTTGTAGTGTTCGTTGTTGTAGTGTTCGTTGTTGTGGTGTTCGTTGTCGTGGTGTTCGTTGTTGTAGTGTTCGTCTTTGTAGTGTTCATTGTTGTGAGGTTCTTTGTTGTAATGTTCATTGTTGTAATGTTCGTTGTTGTAGTGTTCATTGTCGTAGTGTTCGTTGTTGTATTGTTCGTTGTTGTTGTGTTCATTGTTGTAGTGTTCGTTGTTGTAGTGTTTGTTGTTGTGGTGTTCGTTGTCGTGGTGTTCGTTGTTGTAGTGTTCATTGTTGTAGTGTTCGTTGTTGTAGTGTTCTTTGTTGTGGTGTTAGTTGTTGTTGTGTTCTTTGTTGAAGTGTTCGTTGTTGTAGTGTTCGTTGTTGTGGTTTTCATTGTTGTTATGTTCATTGTTGTAATATTCAATGTTGTAATGTTCGTTGTTGTAGTCTTCGATGCTGTAGAGTTCGATGTAGTTGTGTTCGTTGTTGTAGTGTTCGTTGTTGTAGTATTCGTTTTTGTAATGTTCATTGCTGTAGTGTTCATTGTTGTAATGTTCATTGTTGTAATGTTCATTTTTGAAGTGTTTGTTGTTTTTGTGTTCGTTGTTGTCGTGTTTATTGTTGTAATGTTCATTGTTGTAATGTTCATTGTTGTAGTGTTCGTTGTTGTAGTGTTCATTGTTGTAATGTTCATTGTTGTAATGTTCGTTGTTGTGGTGTTCGTTGTTGTAGTGTTCATTGTTGTAGTGTTCGTTGTTGTAGTGTTCGTTGTTGTGGTGTTCGTTGTCGTGGTGTTCGTTGCTGTAGTGTTCGTTGTTGTTGTGTTCATTGTTGTAATGTTCATTGTTGTAATGTTCTTTGTTTTTGTGTTCATTGTTGTAATGTTCATTGTTGTAGTGTTCGTTGTTGTAGTGTTCGTTGTTGTTGTGTTCTTTGTTGAAGTGTTCGTTGTTGTAGTGTTCGTTGTTGTGGTGTTCATTGTTGTAATGTTCATTGTTATAATGTTCATTGTTGTAATGTTCATTGTTGAAATGTTTGTTGTTTTAGTGTTCGTTGTTGTCGTGTTTATTGTTGTAATGTTCATTGTTGTAATGTTCATTGTTGTAGTGTTCGTTGTTGTAGTGTTCACTGTTGTAATGTTCATTGTTGTAATGTTCGTTGTTGTAATGTTCGTTGGTGTAATGTTCGTTGTTGTAATGTTCGTTGTTGTAATGTTCGTTGTTGTAGTGTTCATTGTTGTAATGTTCATTTTTGAAATGTTCGTTCTTGTGTTTTTTGGTGTTGTAGTGTTCATTGTTGTAGTGTTTGTTGTTGTAGTGTTCGTTGTTGTAGTGTTCGTTGTTGTGGTTGTTTAAGATTCGTTATTAGGAACAAAAAGTTCCAAGTAACCCGGTCTATGGTGAGCCCGTAGTGCCTAGCTTTTTTAATAGCTATTAATTCCTCAGGTTAGGGTACTACCCTATCGATCCATAAACGTGCAGACTTGATATTATTGTTAAAATTGGCTTGTTTTTTATCAATGAGAAGAACCCATTTATCTGGTTGTAGTTTAAGTCGCACTCTAATGTCTACATCATCCAAAACATATTCAGTAACAGATGTGTCATCCAACATTAGTTTGAAGCATGTATTTACTCCGCTTGCTTTCATATCTGTCATCCACTGCTTCTCTCCAGTCATAGCATTAGTGAAATAAGTTGCTTCAATTTTACTAGGATCAACACAATTTAAAAACTGAGTCAGTTTATCATACCGTGCAGCCTTACATCCAGAAATCGTAGAATCGAAATACTTTTTACAGAATGAGAATAAGGAGCTGGCTTCTACTACTGTTTCGTTTAAATACACAATAGCTGATTTGAATGGAGTTTGCAACAATCCGTTCACTAACAAGACTTTTTTAGCATCTGCTAAAGGGGTTGTTACATCTTCTTCAGTTAGATCAATAGACAACTCCAAATCAATATACGATAAGTCCACCAGCAGACCATTTACTACCTTTATGAGGAATTCCAGATATGTGTCAGTAAACATATTATTTACTTCAGAATTCACAGGTCATATATCCACTGTCTGTGTACTTGCAATAGTTGATTCCACCAATCGGGGAGAATATACTTTAGGGAAAGCCTCACTAACGCAGCAGTATAGTGTTCTAATGGCACCTGAAGGACTAGAGCGTTGTACCCAGTCATGTTCATGCTTTAAACAACACTAGCTGAGTGAAAGAATTTATGATAACACATCGTTATTTTTCGTTTTAGTAAATCGTTGGATGTTTACTATTTTTTGTGTGTTTTTCTTCTGCACTCTTCCACCGTTAATTTGTTTCCCTACTCCTTTCAATAATTCAACTCCGCGTTTCTTAAGCAACTGTTTGAAAGTTTGCTTGTCATCATTAATGACATGTAACACGTTCTTCCCCAGGCTGAGCGCTGCAGGTGCTAATATTCTCATTATAACGGGAGCCGCTCGTCGCGCTATCCCGCTTAAAAAGGATAGTATCCCTCCTTCACGTGTATAACGTCTACTGCTGTTGAAAACCCATATATCATCAGTCCAACCTTCTCTACGAGAGGTTAGCAGTATGTATAATTCCTCAACAGAGGAGGGAATAAAGTTACACGCACTTCACCGCTTGTTTCTGACGAATGAGGAGTAGACAACTGGAGCTGGTATTATATACCACCTGCTACAGAATGTATATGTAAGACCGGTATGGTACACCCACGTTCATCAAAATATATTGGGCTACCGTCCTGATCTCTAATAGTGATACTGACTCCGTCTATCATATTGGTATTAAGCTGTATGTAAAGCTTCTTATTGTTGCTATTGTCACTTTCATTTAGGGAGATTACATCAAGAATATTAACGGACTGATTCTCGTATTTAGTAGAAGAGATCTTGTCCCAGTACATGTATAGAATATCAATCCTTCCTCTAGGCATTGGTGGGAATAGACACGTGTCAACCACACTTGAGGAGTTTCTTCTTTTTACAAATATATCATATTAACATTCGGGAACTACACCAAGCACTTTCCCAATCCTTTGTGAGGGGATAAATGATTAGTTTTCACAATTTCTGGCAGAGCTTGCATGTAGTTTGAAGTATTGTGTGCTGTCAAATTCTTGTAACGCTTACTTTTTAAAGTAAGTATGAACCTCTCAGCAATTGAGGCCTTGGTTTCCTGAGGAAACACACTATATAACTTAACTTCTTTTAATGCCAACATCTTCTTCAAAGAGGTGTTATAAAATTTTCAATCTCAATCAGAATTCATTTTGTGTACTTCCTGAGAATGTGGTGTATCCAAAATTAAAGCTAAAGTTTTACTTGTACTTTTTCCATCCCTTCTGGATAACAGTAATACTGGGCAAACTTGGAGAATATATCTACACATGCAATTAAGTATTTCACTCCATCATTATGTTTTGACAATAAACTCATCTCAACCAGGTCTATATCTTAAAATAATCGCGGTTTGGGGTTTAATACGCGTCGCAGAGTGAATTTACGCAGATGAGAATAATGTAGAGTACATGCATCAGAGGTTTTCATATGATACTTTACATCGGATAGAGTTATACCAGAGTTAATTAATTTAGCAGCGTTATACAACCTCTGTTCCTCTCCCAACCTACCAGTGGATGTGGGGTTGTTATATATTCATTTCAGTATATCTATCTTTCTTGTTCACCATTGGTAAACTATCTCGTAAGGTGGTTCGTGAATAATATTACCTCATAATGTAATAGTAAAGTGTGTGTTCGAGACCAGATCTACTAATACCCATAGTGCTTGCTAATAACTTTCTTAAAAAACTCCGTCCTTCGTCCTAGTGTTTTTAGTTTGTGAGAGGTCTCTTGATTTAACTTATGTGAAATGAGAAGCATTTAAACTAATATTCCTTGAATATTTACCATGAAAAAATATATTTTGAGTTCATAATATAACTCAGACATTAAGATGCCTTCCTCTAGTGAACATATCTGATACGATTTTAGAGTTAACACTCCGTAAAAAGATCGTCATAGATTACTAAGATGTGAGAGTCCTTATCATCTCTCTCTTCCACAAGATCAATAATGGTTGAATGCTCGATCAGTTTCCTTTTAATTTGTGGGTCCGAGAGTAATTGGGAGTAACCCCCACCACATACAAATATCAAGGAAAATTTGTGATGGTACGTCCTTACAAAATTACTGCAAAAGAAGGACTTTTCACTGTTAGAATAACCCACTATAATAATCTGAGATGATTCTCGAAATATATCTAGTTGTTCCTCATGGATTATATCATAGGAACTGTCCACGATTAATGCTTCCTTAACACTTTCGCTCACCAGGAGCGCGACCTCCCCACTCAACCCGTTCTCGCACTTTCTTTCAGTCAATATTGACTTATTAAATAAGTGCATATGTGACATACTAATTTATTGTGAATATTTTAGTTTACCTTGAAAAACTTCATAGAAAACACCGACCTTACCTAACCTTCTTAGTATGTTAAGATAAGCATCTTATTGCTTCGTAATTACAATTATTACTTAACCTATACCTATAATAGGTTAAGTAATAATTGTAATTAAGAAGCAATAAGATGCTTATCCTATTAAATAAAGATGCTTAGTTAAGCGAAGGTAACAGAAGACTGAATACAATGTACCATCTGGGAGGTGATATCCTGCAAGGGTCATATAGGGAGAAAGATCTGGAGGTTGATATCACAACGAACCTGTCCCCAGAGGCCCACATCAAAAGAATATCATCACCGGCATATGCTAGACTGGCCAACATAAGAACTACCTTTAGAAACTTGTGTAAGGAATCATTCAGGACCCTGTATACCACTTATGTCAGACCAATACTGGAATATGCAGCTCCAGCCTGGAGTCCATACCTAGTTAAACACAAGACCAAGTTAGAGAAAATTCAGCTGTATGCCACCAGGCTCGTCCCGGAACTGAGAGGAATGAGCTACGAGGAATGGCTAAAGGAGTTGAACCTCACGTCCCTGGAAAACAGAAGAGTAAAGGGAGACATGATAACCACCTACAAAATTCTCAGGGGAATTGACAGGGTGGACAAAGACAAACTCTTAAGCACGGGTGGACACGAACAAGGGGACACAGGTGGAAACTTAGTACCCAGATGAGCCACAGAGACGTTAGAAAGAATTTTTTCAGTGTCAGAGTAGTTAATGAATGGAATGCACTAGGAAGTGATGTGGTGGAGGCTGACTCCATACATAGTTTTGAGCCCAGTAGGCTCGGGAAACTGTACACCAGTTGATTGGCAGTTGAGAGGCGGGATCAAAGAGACAAAGCTCAACCCCCGCAAACACAATTAGGTGAGTACAATTAGGTGAGTACTCCCATCTCCATGAAGAAGTAAGTTGGTGACTCGGGTCCAGCGAGACCTCCTTCTGTGTCCCACACCAACTCTGGAAACTTCCATTTGTTGCTCACCTAGACAGTCGCTGTCAATACTTAGAGGACTGGTGAGAGTAGCTTGGATACTCCAATCCGACTCTTCCTCACCTGGCACTCGTCCTCCCGCCTCCTCTCTGAACAGATGATCGAGCCCCACGTCATCCGGCATGTCCTCCTCAAGGTATAGCTTTATATACCTTGAATGCCAATATATTTAGTTGTTGGTTATTCACCATGGACCAAGCTTCTATACCCCCTCAGTCTTCACCGGCAGTGGATGAAAATTCTGCTTTATTAAAAGGGGTTGGTTGTTACACAAAGATACTACAAGATCGTCGCACACAAATGTAGATTGATATATTCTTTGTGGGAAACTTATGATTGATTCGTAATGAGTGCCCCACCCAATTGTTTTTTAAGACATTTAACGAGACTGTGCAAAGCTATGAAACTTATTCTACACCAAAAACCCAAACGGAAATTTGGAGACTAAAAAAATTAACCTTCCAACACCGCGACATGATTACCTCCTTTGAGACAGGGCGGAATGTCTAATGGAGTCATACAGTGAGGACGTTGACCCACACCCCGCAAATAACCTTCTTCCCTCTCTTCCTCTTCCTTTCCCCTACATCCCTCCCAGGTATGGGCACGTGTATATAAAGGTCCCCAACTCCAACCTCGGCACAGTAGGAGTGTTGTCGAGTCTCTCTGCACGTTCTCCACCAAGCACCTCCACCCACCATGGCTATCCAAAACTTGTCGTTCGTTGGGTATGGAAGATGTAATCAGGTACGAGCTGCCCGCTACCGTTATAAGGCAATCAGGACTAGCATTCATCGTTTGAAAGACTTACCCCTACACCCGTGTGGAGAGGAACCCATATAAACCGCGCCATCATCCGAAGTTGCTCTACCCCCGGAGATGTGTACCTGAAGATTGCCCCAGAACCTAGCAACGGACTCATTGCTGACCCAAGTCTCATTTTTCAGCCGATCACGGCTGTTCTGATCACCTCATTTGGTTGGTTGAAGACATCGCTCACCAAGCTGGGCAATATAATTATTCAAGACACCTACGATTTACCGTCTGGTCTTGCCCTACGGCACTGGGGCCATCCCAGACCCCATGAACAGGTGGTATCCTAATGTTGAACCTCTCATTTTGTCACTACGTCACGAGCTGACAAAGTATGATAAGGAACTCGTCATGCTACATCGCTCTGTGGGGTTGGTCCAACGAGTGTCCCCCTCCCCCTTGGCGGCGGCGGCGGCTGAGTGGACAGAACATTGGATGCATGATCCTGTGGTCCCGGGTTCGATCCCGGGCGCCGGCGAGAAACAATGGGCAGAGTTTCTTTCACCCTGATGCTCCTGTTACCTAGCAGTAAATAGGTACCTGGGAGTTAGACAGCTGCTATGGGCTGCTTCTTGGGGTGGAGGCCTGGTCGAGGACCAGGCCGCGGGAACACTAAACCCTGAAATCATCTCAAGATAACCTCAAGATAACCTAGAGTACCACTTGCCCACCCACAACCAGTGCCAAACGTCGGATTGAGGCTCTTCACAATCCTGAGTGCCAGGAGGAGTTTTTCGTGAGCTCATCACCAAAAATAACATGCAAACATTGACTCTTTTACTTTCCTCAATAAATAAATAAAAATTAATGTATGTTTTTTTTATTTTAAGCCAAACTCAAACCTTTTATTATTATTATTATTAATATTATTATTATTAATATTATTATTATTATTATTATTATTATTATTATTATGATTATTATTATTATTACCACCAACCACCGGCCAGTGGGTGAGAGGGGTGTCAACACATTCATCGGAGATATTAACACATGTTTAAATATTTATTTTTCAGTTTGAGACGGTACAATGTCGGACGAACGTTACATACATCTCACTAGCCTCGAACATGCCGATATTTACAACAATAAGACTTTGGCATTTATAAACAACGTCTCCACATTACATTTAAACCCATCCATAAAACATGAGATGAGTTTAATAAATATACGCTTCTCTAATCGAATTAATGGTATTATCAGTGATTGATTGATTGATGAAGATTAAGCCACCCAAGAGGTGGCACGGGCATGAATAGCCCGTAAGTGGTACAATTTAGTTTTTCTCAGTATTCTGAGTTTGCATTTAACCATCAAGCTGTTATCGCGGGGGAGGATACTGCTTCACAGTCTTTATGAGGGTGTCCAGCTGCTGAACACCTTTGTTGACCAGGAGAGTGGCTGTGTTGATGGCTTCAGGGTGGCCACTGCATGGTTCAGGAACTCTTAAAGCTCTTCTAAGGTCATTGGTTTTTTCACATTCCAGAAGATAGTGAAGTAATGACTTTTCTGTGACAGTTTGGCAGAAGATGCACTCTCTCTGTCGGGGTTCACCAATCTCCCAGTTGCTTCTGTAACCTAGACGTAGTCTATATAACCTAAGATCAGTGATGATAAGTACTCTGGTATTGATGTCTATACTACATTTAAACGCGAGGGTCGCTCTGGGAGTCCAGAGCATTTAATATATACATTTCTTCCCATATCCAACATCTTATCACGAAACATCAAATTTATGACATCCGAACTTAGTCGTCAAATTACAACCGATATGAAGCTAAGTTTTAAAGCTGATTTTAACACCTACTTTTCAGATATAGAATCAATTCTCTCCTATGATCAATCTTTAGAGAGGATATTACTTGCTTCAACTTTTAACAATGGGGGTACTGGTTCTTTATATTCTCTTCATCAACAATTCAAACAAAGAATAGCCAATGTACTTGTTTTCGACAACAAGCGCAAATACACCATTAATCGCGCAAAAACAGATGACCTTACAACATCCTCTAAGACTATAGCTTTATATACCCCCTCCCCCCCCCCACACACAACTATAGAGGTTGCGTCTACTTTTCAATTTATTGTGATGTAATTGAACTAGAAAGATACAGAGGACAGATTGTAAATCTCTTAGATTCGATCAGTTTTCATGATTCATATTCCAGAGGGGCACACCTGCTAATATACAAGGCATTAAATACCAACATTTTAAAGAAAAACAACCTTAAGATTACCGATCAGTTCTGGCAGGTGATTAGTTTTGAAGATGAAAGATCGGTTACTGCTATCCTACATATCCGCCCTTAAGTATTGTAATATATATAGAGCTGTTTCCCCCACTCCCCCCATGTCTTGGTTATTATAAAGACAGAGGTCAACATGAGAATATCTATCCAGCCCCCTACTCAAAATGAATTTCTGGAGATATTTGCTTCCCTCTCTTAGGGAGCATCGTGTGTGGAACGTGCATTGAAAGGGGGAAGGTTGGATGACATTAGAACCTACCAGGCACATTATCTCAGATCTGGTGGGGGCTTCTTTGGGACTCTAGCTGGTATAGCACGACGTGCCATTCCATTTAGCATGAGGGGCTGTAACACCAAGTGCTATTGATTTTGGGAGAAATGTACTTGGTGATTTATCCAGTGGTAAACGAGATGTAAAGAGTGCCCTGTAAACACACGGTTTTGATGCTCTTAAGAGTGTGAGAAAGAAATTGGTAGCAGGTTTAAGAATTAAGACACTCTAGGGGAAAGACTCTCTCTAAGCAAATTAAAAAATATGTAAACGGAGTCTTTGCTACATAGATGATGTATTTTCACTAACTGCAAAGGGCCTATTGGCCCATATTTCTTGATGCTTCTATATTGGTGCGGAGTCTTGATGTGGGTAGAATATAGTTGTGCATTAATTGGCTGTTGATTGCTGGTGTCGACTTCTTAATGTGTAGTGCCTCGCAGACGTCAAGCCGCCTTCTATCGCTGTATCTATCGATGATTTCTGTGTTGTTTACTAGGATTTCTCTGGCGATGGTTTGGTTGTGGGAAGAGATTATATGTTCCTTAATGGAGCCCTGTTGCTTATGCATTGTTAAACGCCTAGAAAGAGATGTTGTTGTCTTGCCTATATACTGGGTTTTTTGGAGCTTACAGTCCCCAAGAGGGCATTTGAAGGCATAGACGACGTTGGTCTCTTTTAAAGCGTTCTGCTTTGTGTCTGGAGAGTTTCTCATGAGTAGGCTGGCCGTTTTTCTGGTTTTATAGTAAATCGTCAGTTGTATCCTCTGATTTTTGTCTGTAGGGATAACGTTTCGATTAACAATATCTTTCAGGACCCTTTCCTCCGTTTTATGAGCTGTGGAAAAGAAGTTCCTGTAAAATAGTCTAATAGGGGGTATAGGTGTTGTGATAGTTGTCTCTTCAGAGGTTGCATGGCGTTTCACTTTCCTTCTTATGATTTCCTCGACGAAACCATTGGAGAAGCCGTTGTTGACTAGGACCTGCCTTACCCTACAGAGTTCTTCGTCGACTTGCTTCCATTCTGAGCTGTGGCTGAGAGCACGGTCGACATAGGCGTTAACAACACTCATCTTGTAGTGTTGTTAACGACTTGACGTCTGCGAGGCACTACACATCAAGAAGTCAACACCAGCAATCAACAGCCAATTAATGCACAACTATATTCTACCCACCTCAAGACTCCGTTCCAATATAGAAGCATCAAGAAATATGGACCAATAGGCTTTCTACAATCACTTCCATTCAATACCCATTGTTTCGTGTTCTGTCTTGTGTTTAGGAATTTAATACCCTATTAATACCACCTCACCCCATCCACCTCACTCAAATGTAGATATAAACAAATCGAAGATGTGTAAGTTCTATTCAGTTGTGTATGTGTAAACTAAAGTCTTTGAAAATGTAATAAGTCTTACGAAACGCGCTCAAGTGTCGCGTCAGACTAGAAATAAAAATGAATTTTGGAGAATTGATTTTTGAATTACCACCAACAGTGAAAAAAAATGTACGAAAAATCGAGAAAATTCGTGTTAGAATTATTAATCTTACTTTTTCGGTCATATTTAATAATAAATGTCTACAGGAAAGACTGCTTCCAAAATATACTAATATACATATAATATATATATATTCAAATTATATGAAGAGGTTCAGTTAGCCTGATTGAATCTTTTCCCACACAAGGCACACTCATGAGATTTTGTTTACCTCGCGGGGTGTCTTTATGCTTGGAAAAATATTCAGCTGCTGCACTACAACAATAATAAATACTCACTGAAATATGAGCCGTTGCCTCTCTCTGTAACCAACAGACAGACTTATTGGATATATTAAAGTTATACAAGCATACAATTGGCCAATTAATACACTAATAACATTCAATATACTTCTCTGAATGCCGTGTGCCTGTCTGACAAGTGTGCCAGACTGTGTAACTCTCTTGTCAAGTTTAGGCACGATATTTTATACCATAGCTTTGCTGTATGATGTTCTAGTAGCTTTGCTACTTGATTGTCCTTAATTGCATTTGCTGTAGAATGATAGGTGATGATACAGTGGAGGTGGAGACAATGTCACTTTGTGTGCTCCACTCTACACTTATTAGATATGATTTAGGAATTTTTCCTTGTAGATATATTGTCCAGGTACTCCCCCAGTTCTAAAGAGTAATCACTGGTGATAAAGATAATTCGATAAGGTGTCCTGAGATAATTAATGTTCACTAAGCACTGTGACACATGTTCACTGTTTGTAAACACACGCGTTGTCCCTGGGGCGCCCCCATCGGTCACCTCATTCCTGAGATGGCTCCTCCCTCTCCCTTGAGAGGGGTAGCTTTCAATGAATATTGATTGATTATTTTTACTGTCTAGACATATGATTGAGATAAGATGTGATTATAATATAATTAGATATAGGATATAAAGATTATAAGTAGTACTGGATAGTACTATTGATTCTCATTAAGGATTCGATTTAACCCCTACCGGAAATCGATTCAATTGTTCCAATAGTTTTTTTTAATTAGGAAATCCTTCTAGAAGCTTCTGGATCCTTGAGATATCATGCACAAAGCCACGTAGGCACCTATAGGGCCCTATGGTGTACGTGATCATAGGTGGCAGTCTTGTATGATCCAGATATAATGAATCTATAGTGATTCTGATATTATTCTGTTATGATTTTGATATGATATAGAAATAATACATTTCTTAGATAATAATATAGATATAGCGGGTAAAATTTCCCACAACATGATCACTACCTACAAAATTCTCAGAGGAATTGACAGGGTAGATAGAGATAAGCTGTTTAACTCGGGTGGTACGCGAACAAGGCAACACAGGTGGAAACTGAGTGCCCAAATGAGCCACAGGGACGTTAGAAAGAACTTTTTCAGTGTCAGAGTAGTTAACAGAAGGAATGCATTAGGCAGCTCAACCCCTGCAAGCACAAATAGGTGAGTACATATATATGTACAATTCATCCCCTATCACCCAAACATCTGTCCAATCCATCCTCTCTCAATTATATATCTGTACAATCTATCCTTTCTCATCTATATATATATTTATACATATATTTATATATATATATATATATATATATATATATATATATATATATATATATATATATATATATATATATATATATATATATATATATATATATATATATATATATTAGTATATTTTGGTAGCAGTCTTTCCTGTAGACATATATAATTAAATATGACCGAAAAAGTAAGATTAATAATTCTAACACGAATTTTCTCAATCTTTCGTACATTACGCTTCACTGTTGGAGGTAAATCAAAAATCAATTCTCCAAAATTCATTTTTATTTCTAGTCTGACGCGACACGGGCGCGTTTCGTAAAACTTATTACATTTACAAAGACTTTAGTTCACAAATACACAACTGAATAGAACTTACGTATCTCCGATTTTATATCTACATTTGAGTGAGGTGAAAGGGGTGATGTGGCATTAACACAAGACAGAACAAAATGTGGTATTAATAGGGTATTAATTTCATCAACACAAGACAGAACAAGAGTATTAATAGGGTATTAATTTCATCAACACAAGACAGAACACGAAACAATGGATATTGAATAAAAGTGTTTGTAGAAAGCCTATTGTTCCATATTTCTTGATGCTTCTATATTGGAGCGGAGTCTTGAGGTGGGTAGAATATAGTTGTGCAATAATTGGCTGTTGATTGCTGGTGTTGACTTCTTGATGTGTAGTGCCTCGCAAACGTCAAGCCGCCTGCTATCGCTGTATCTATCGATGATATCTGTGTTGTTTACTAGGATTTCTCTGGCGATGGTTTGGTTGTGGGAAGAGATTATATGTTCCTTAATGGAGCCCTGTTGCTTATGCATCGTTAAACGCCTAGAAAGAGATGTTGTTGTCTTGCCTATATACTGTTTTTTTTTTGGAGCTTACAGTCCCCAAGTGGGCATTATAAGGCATAGACGACGTTAGTCTCTTTTAAAGCGTTCTGTTTTGTGTCTGGAGAGTTTCTCATGAGTAGGCTGGCCGTTTTTCTGGTTTTATAGTAAATCGTCAGTTGTATCCTCTGATTTTTGTCTGTAGGGATAACGTTTCTATTAACAATATCGTTCAGGACCCTTTCCTCCGTTTTATGAGCTGTGGAAAAGAAGTTCCTGTAAAATAGTCTAATAGGGGGTATAGGTGTTGTGTTAGTTGTCTCTTCAGAGGTTGCATGGCTTTTCACTTTCCTTCTTATGATGTCTTCGACGAAACCATTGGAGAAGCCGTTATTGACTAGGACCTGCCTTACCCTACAGAGTTCTTCGTCGACTTGCTTCCATTCTGAGCTGTGGCTGAGAGCACGGTCGACATATGCGTTAACAACACTCCTCTTGTACCTGTCTGGGCAGTCGCTGTTGGCATTTAGGCACATTCCTATGTTTGTTTCCTTAGTGTAGACTGCAGTGTGGAAACCTCCGCCCTTTTCCATGACTGTTACATCTAGAAAGGGCAGCTTCCCATCCTTTTCCATCTCGTAAGTGAAACGCAGCACGGATCTCTGCTCAAATGCCTCCTTTAGCTCCTGCAGATGTCTGACATCAGGAACCTGTGTAAAAATGTCGTCAACATACCTGCAGTATATGGCCGGTTTCAAGTTCATGTCGACTAAGACTTTTTGCTCGATGGTACCCATGTAGAAGTTTGCAAACAGGACACCTAGGGGAGAACCCATGGCGACCCCATCTACTTGCTTATACATGTGCCCATCCGGGCTCAAGAAGGGTGCCTCTTTAGTACAAGCTTGGAGTAGTTTCCTTAGAATATTTTCTGGTATGTCAAGAGGAGTACAGGCTGGATCACGATACACTCTGTTGGCTATCATCCCGATTGTCTCTTCCACAGGTACGTTGGTGAACAGTGATTCTACGTCCAACGAGGCTCTTATCCCTGTGGCCCGTGTGCCGAGTGTATCGTGATCCAGCCTGTACTCCTCTTGACATACCAGAAAATATTCTGAGGAAACTACTCCAAGCTTGTACTAAAGAGGCACCCTTCTTGAGCCCGGATGGGCACATGTATAAGCAAGTAGATGGGGTCGCCATGGGTTCTCCCCTAGGTGTCCTGTTTGCAAACTTCTACATGGGTACCATCGAGCAAAAAGTCTTAGTCGACATGAACTTGAAACCGGCCATATACTGCAGGTATGTTGACGACATTTTTACACAGGTACCTGATGTCAGACATCTGCAGGAGCTAAAGGAGGCATTTGAGCAGAGATCCGTGCTGCGTTTCACTTACGAGATGGAAAAGGATGGGAAGCTGCCCTTTCTAGATGTAACAGTCATGGAAAAGGGCGGAGGTTTCCACACTGCAGTCTACACTAAGGAAACAAACATAGGAATGTGCCTAAATGCCAACAGCGACTGCCCAGACAGGTACAAGAGGAGTGTTGTTAACGCATATGTCGACCGTGCTCTCAGCCACAGCTCAGAATGGAAGCAAGTCGACGAAGAACTCTGTAGGGTAAGGCAGGTCCTAGTCAATAACGGCTTCTCCAATGGTTTCGTCGAAGACATCATAAGAAGGAAAGTGAAAAGCCATGCAACCTCTGAAGAGACAACTAACACAACACCTATACCCCCTATTAGACTATTTTACAGGAACTTCTTTTCCACAGCTCATAAAACGGAGGAAAGGGTCCTGAAAGATATTGTTAATAGAAACGTTATCCCTACAGACAAAAATCAGAGGATACAACTGACGATTTACTATAAAACCAGAAAAACGGCCAGCCTACTCATGAGAAACTCTCCAGACACAAAACAGAACGCTTTAAAAGAGACTAACGTCGTCTATGCCTTCAAATGCCCACTTGGGGACTGTAAGCTCCAAAAAACCCAGTATATAGGCAAGACAACAACATCTCTTTCTAGGCGTTTAACGATGCATAAGCAACAGGGCTCCATTAAGGAACATATAATCTCTTCCCACAACCAAACCATCGCCAGAGAAATCCTAGTAAACAACACAGATATCATCGATAGATACAGCGATAGCAGGCGGCTTGACGTTTGCGAGGCACTACACATCAAGAAGTCAACACCAGCAATCAACAGCCAATTATTGCACAACTATATTCTACCCACCTCAAGATTCCGCTCCAATATAGAAGCATCAAGAAATATGGACCAATAGGCTTTCTACAAACACTTCTATTCAATATCCATTGTTTCGTGTTCTGTCTTGTGTTGATGAAATTAATACCCTATTAATACTCTTGTTCTGTCTTGTGTTGATGAAATTAATACCCTATTAATACCACATTTTGTTCTGTCTTGTGTTAATGCCACATCACCCCTTCCACCTCACTCAAATGCAGATATAAAATCGGAGATACGTAAGTTCTATTCAGTTGTGTATTTGTGAACTAAAGTCTTTGAAAATGTAATAAGTTTTACGAAACGCGCCCGTGTCGCGTCAGACTAGAAATAAAAATGAATTTTGGAGAATTGATTTTTGATTTACCTCCAACAGTGAAGCGTAATGTACGAAAGATTGAGAAAATTCGTGTTAGAATTATTAATCTTACTTTTTCGGTCATATTTAATAATATATATATATATATATATATATATATATATATATATATATATATATATATATATATATATATATATATATATATATATATATATATATATATATATATATATATATATATATATATATATATATATCTGTACAATCCATCCCCACTCACCCTATATATCTACACAATCCATCCCTCTCTCACCCATATATCTGTACAATCCATCCCCCTCTCACCCATACATCGGTGCAATCCATCCCCTCTCACCCATATATCTGTATAATACATCCCCCTCTCACCCATATATCTGTACAGTCCATCCTCCTCTCACCCATATATCTGTATAGTCTATTCCTCTCTCACCCATACTATCTGTACAATGCACTCCTTTTCACCAATGTATCTATACAATGCATTTCATCTCTCAAATATTTGTATAACTATCCCCCTCTCTCCCATATGTGATCAAACCATGCCCTTTCACTCAAATGTCTATACAATCTAAGTACTCTCACCCATATCCCCTCTCATCCATATATCTGTATAATCATCTTCCTCTCTCTCCCTTATATCTATATAATTCTTTCCCTCTCGTCTATATACCATTAAAATATATCCCCTCTCATCTATATTTCTTTAAAATCTGTCCCCTTTCACCTATATATCTGAACAATTAATTCCCTCTCAATCATATATAGAAACACTCCACCCCTTTCTGTTACACATATATAGAGAGAATTTATTACTCAGACACTACAACACAAGAATAAAGTAGCCCCGAGAAGGCCAAATTACTCGTTAGTACCGGGTTCTCACCCAACCGCTTTCAGTATATATCCAGCGTACTTCCAAACTTGTATCAACTTAATTTATTTTAAGTCTGATATGTTTCAGTTTTGGCTAGATTTTTTTAAGCCATTTAAAATATCCGATGTAGTTACCTTTCAACACATTTGTTTATTAATGTAATGGCAATCTTAGACCTAGAGTTTAACTAATGTAAATTTAGATAAAGTCCGTGGGAGAGATTGACACAAGAATACGAAAAGACTAACACAAGAATTGGGAGAGACTGACACAATAATCTGGAGCAACTGGCCCAAGAATCAGGAAAGACAGACACAAGATTCGGGAATAACTGACACAAGAATCTAGAGAGACTGACATGAGAATCTGGAGACTGACACATAAATGGAAAAGAAGAATATATAAGCAGTCATAATACAATCAGGGGTGTTTTTGTATACTGTGTAAAATGACCAATGTATATTTTCTTAGTATATAATAAAAATAATAATAATAAAGATAGTACTGACATGGGTAATATTTACTTTAGGATAACAAAGGTTCAACAGTGTTAAAGTAATCAAGACGCATCTAACAATGTATTACTAAATGTTTTCCTGTTATCTTTAGTTCAATTCATCAGTCAATAGCTGGAAATAACTAATGAAAAACATTTTATTTTTTAAATCTTTACTAATTGTAATATTAATACCGAATATATTTAAAGTTATACAAGAATATATAAATTTTATTGGCGAGCTGGTTGTGCAAGGATGGAAGGTGATGGATGCTGATGTCGTCTTGATCTGAGGTCGTCTACCTCTGAGCTCGTCAGCCTTTCAGGAGGTTAACCTTTAAGGTCGTCTGCTTCTAGGGTCGTCCGCCTCTGAAGTCGTCTGCCTCTGAAATCATCTGCCTCTAAAGTTGTCTGCCTCTGAGATCGTCTGCCTCTGTGGAAGTCAGTCTTTGAGGTCGTTACCTCTGAGGTCGTCCGCCTTTAAGGTCGTCTTCCTCTGAGGTCGTCTGCCTCTGAGATCGTCTACCTGGCATTTGCCTATGAGATCGTATGCCAATGAGGTTGTCTGCTTCTGAGGTCGTCTCCTGCAGGACGGACATCGCCGGGGCAGCGGCAACAAGGAGAGACAAATATAATTGTTCACGACTACTTATTCTGAAGAACATAAATTTATGTTCCGGGCCACCGACATCTTGCACCACCACAACACATTCACACAAAAAATTAGAATTTTAGCATAAAGTTTATTTAGTAGAAAACTTATATTTAACAGTTTTGACATGTACAGAAGGTCGGGTGCTGACACCGTCAGGAGTAGCGGAGATCCTGGGACTCGGAGCCTCACTTGAGTCACCACAACACACCAGAGAACACATTGGGGGTGGTATAAAGCAACTGAAGTGTGAGGGCCACGGCCGGACGTTACATTAACAGTAACCCCATAATTTCTTAAATATGAAATTAATATTTATATTAATTTTCTTAAATGAATTTCAGGGAATAAATTAACACTACAGCGGTGAGTCTACAAATCACTACAACTGTCAGTTATTTCAGCATTTTTGCCAAACCTAATATTTATAAGACAATGAAGGCGTCTTCACTAATGAAACAAGGAAGCATGATAGCTGAAGATTGCTTTGTGTCTGAACTTTCTGAATTGTGGACACTGCTTTTATGATAACCAAAAAGATCGAGATTAATCACTGTCATCACTGCAGTATTGATCAAGATTTTCGGAGTTAAGCAAGAGATGGGACACGAACCATGGTTCAATACGACCACCTCTCATTATCTCAGCTTCCATGATCGAGCCTTCATGTTCTTCAGCTAGTGTTATGGGTGTTGTAGATGCGTGGTGGGTGTTGTGCGTGTTATTGGTGTTATAGGTGTTGTGTGAGTTGTGGGTGGATGACGCTTCTCTATTGTGGACAGGTGGCACTGCTCTAGAGTGGACGGGTGACACTTCATCAATCTTGGCAGGAGACACTGTCCAATAGTGGACGGGTGGCACTTCTGTATTTTGGACTGGAGACACTGTCCTAGCGTGGACGGATAGCACATCTGTATGCTTAGAAGGAGACACTGTCTCTGAGTGGACGGGCGACACTTCTGTATTTTGAGCTCGAGGCTCTACCATACAGTGGACGGGAGGCAATTCTCTCTTTTGAGTAAGTGGCACTGTCGTAGAGTGGACGGGTGGCACTTCTGCATCGTGGACGGCTGGTACTCGCATAGACTGAACATAAGACACTTCTGGATACTGGGCAGCTGATACTGGCCTATACTGGACGTGTGGAACATTTGTATAGTGGACAGGAGGCACTGGCGTACGGTTGACAGACGCCTCTTGTGAATGGCGGACAGGAGTCGCCGGTGAACAGTGGACGGGAACTATTGTTGAGTGATTGACGGAAGCCTTCGGTGCACAACGTGAGTATGGCTTTAATCTTCGGAGTGGGTTAGGCACTGTCTTATTGTGTTCATGAGGGACTCTCATGTGGAGCTCTTGAGTTACTGTCATTTGGGGCTCTTGAGACACCGTCATTTGGGGCTCTTGTGGCACTGTCATGTGGAGCTCTTGTGGCACTGTCATGTGGGGCTCTTGATCCACTGTCATGTGGAGCTCTTGTGGCACTGCCATGTGAAGCTCTTGAGGCATTGTCATTTGGGGTTCTTGAGGCACTCTCTTGTGCGGCTCTTAAGGCACCGTCATTTGGGGCTCTTGAGGCACTCTCCTTTGAGGCTCCTGAGGCACTGTCCTGTGGGGCTCTTGAGGCACTCTCATGAGGGGCTCTTGAGGCACTGACATGTGGTGATCCTGAGGCGCTGACATGTGGTGATCCTGAGGCACTGTCATGTGGTGATCCTGAGGCGCTGACATGTGGTGATCCTGAGGCACTGTCATGTGGTGATCCTGAGGCACTGTCATGTGGTGATCCTGAGGCACTGTCATGTGGTGATCCTGAGGCACTGTCATGTGGTGATCCTGAGGCACTGTCATGTGGTGATCCTGAGGCACTGTCATGTGGTGATCCTGAGGCACTGTCATGTGGTGATCCTGAGGCACTGTCATGTGGTGATCCTGAGGCACTGTCATGTGGTGATCCTGAGGCACTGTCATGTGGTGATCCTGAGGCATTGTCATGTGGTGATCCTGAGGCACTGTCATGTGGTGATCCTGAGGCACTGACATGTGGTGTTCTTGAGGCACTGTCATATGGTGATCCTGAGGCACTGTCATGTGGTGATCCTGAGGCACTGTCATGCGAGGCTCTCGTGGCACTGTCATTTGGGGCTCTTGTGGCAATGTCATGTGGGGCTCTTGAGTCGCTGTCATGTAGGGCTCTTGAGTCACTGTCATATGGGGATCCTGAGGCACTGTTATGTGGGGCTTTTGAGGCACTGTCATGTGACGCATTTGAGGCACTGTCATGTGAGGCTTGTGATGCACTGTCATACGGGGCTTTTGAGGCACTGTCATGTGAGGCTTTTGAGACACTGTCATGTGAGGTATTTGAGGCACTGTCATGTCGGGCTTTTGAGGTATTGTCATGCGGGGCTTTTGAGGCACTGTCATGTGGGGCTTTTGAGGCACTGTCATGTGGGGCTTTTGAGGCACTGTCATGTGGGGCTTTTGAGGCACTGTCATTTGGTGATCCTGAGACACGATCAAGTGCGGATTTTTAGGCACTGTCATGTAAGGCTCTTGAGGCACTGTCATTTGGAAATTTTGGGGCACTGTCATGTGGGACTTTTGAGAACCTGTCACGTGGGGCTCTGTTGGCACTGTCATGTGGGGCTCGTGAGGTATTGCTATATGGCATTCTTGAGGCACTGTCATATTGCGTTCTTGAGGCACTCTAATATTGTGTTCTTGAGGCACTCTAATATTGCGTTCTTGAGGCACTGTCATATTGCGTTCTTGACGCACTGTCATATTGCGTTCCTGAGGCACTGTCATATTGCGTTCTTGAGGCACTCTAATATTGCGTTCTTGAGGCACTCTAATATTGCGTTCTTGAGGCACTGTCATATTGCGTTCTTGAGGCACTCTAATATTGCGTTCTTGAGGCATTGTCATATTGCGTTCCTGAGGCACTGTCATATTGCGTTCTTGAGGCACTCTAATATTGCGTTCTTGAGGCACTCTAATATTGCGTTCTTGAGGCACTGTCATATTGCGTTCTTGAGGCACTCTAATATTGCGTTCTTGAGGCATTGTCATATTGCGTTCCTGAGGCACTGTCATATTGCGTTCTTGAGGCACTCTAATATTGCGTTCTTGAGGCACTCTAATATTGCGTTCTTGAGGCACTGTTATATGATGTACTTTTGGCACTGTCATAACGCTGGCGGGGAGCTCTGGCTTATGTTGGTCATGATTAACTGATGAATATTTAGCTTGTGACACAGGTGTGTAGCAGACCTGAGGCACTACAGTGTACTGGACCGGAGGCCCTGTTGAATGATGGATGGCAGGCACCGGTGTATCCTGGAAGGGAGGCACCGGTGTATGCTGGAAGGGAGGCACCGGTGTATGCTGGAAGGGAGGCACCGGTGTATGCTGGAAGGGAGGCACCGGTGTATGCTGGAAGGGAGGCACCGGTGTATGCTGGAAGGGAGGCACCGGTGTATGCTGGAAGGGAGGCACCGGTGTATGCTGGAAGGGAGTCACCGGTGTATGCTGGAAGGGAGGCACCGGTGTATGCTGGAAGGGAGGCACCGGTGTATGCTGGAAGGGAGGCACCGGTGTATGCTGGAAGGGAGGCACCGGTGTATGCTGGAAGGGAGGCACCGGTGTATGCTGGAAGGGAGGCACCTGTGTATGCTGGAAGGGAGGCACCTGTGTATGCTGGAAGGGAGGCACCGGGGTATGCTGGAAGGGAGTCACCGGTGTATGCTGGAAGGGAGTCACCGGTGTATGCTGGAAGGGAGTCACCGGTGTATGCTGGAAGGGAGTCACCGGTGTATGTTGGAAGGGAGTCACCGGTGTATGCTGGAAGGGAGTCACTGGCGTGTGCTGGATGGGAGGGACCGGTGTATGCGCTGCAGTATAGTGGACGGATGAAGATGGTGTATAGTGTGTGGGGGTCACTGAGGTATGGTAGGCGTGGGGCACTTGTGCATAGTCGGTGTTGATCATCGCTGTATACTGGGGGGAAGCCAGTGTTTTATAATGTATGGGTAGTAATGGCGTAATATAGTTTGTGGGTGCTTGTGTTTGATTGGTGAGAGCCACTGTTGTATAGTGAGTGGGAGGTCCCGGTGTATGGGAAGAAGGAGATAATACTAACGTGTTGTACTTGGGCCTTTTGGGTTGGGTGGAGGGGACAGGAGGCTTAGGTAATATTTTTCTGAGTTGATTGTGGATGGCTGGGGGAGGTTGACGAGGGACGGCAGGCCAACTTGTTAATGGCCCCAGTGTGGACACTTGTGACGGTCTAGTAGTAGGCGGAGCTGATGTAGACAGGTGAGACGGTCTAGTAGTAGGCGGAGCCGGTGTAGACAGGTGAGACGGGCCAGTGGTAGGCGGAGCCGGTGTAGACAGGTGAGACGGTCTAGTAGTAGGCGGAGCCGGTGTAGACAGGTGAGACGGTCCAGTAGTAGGCGGAGCCGGTGTAGACAGGTTAGACGGGCCAGTGGTAGGCGGCGGCGGTGATGTGAACACTGGAGACAGGCTGGGAGGTACATTCAACTCCTTGCTTGGTCTGAAAGTATCGTTACGAAGAATGTAAAGAACTTGTACCTGGTCACGATTCAACATATTTACAGAGAAATATATTCAACATAAGCAGTCAAGATCTATGGAAAGCTGATAACAATACAGTTAACAGTTACATTCTAGAAACTTATATACATCGTTAAGAAATACTTTTGGTAATTGACTTACTTGCTGAACGCTGGATGTCGAGCAGGAAGAGGAGGTGCCTGCTGCTGTTGACTTGTTGAGCCAGCAGGAAGAGGTGCCTGCTGCTGTTGACATGTGGAGGCAGCAGGAAGTGGTGCCTGCTGCTGTTGACTTGTGGAGGCAGCAGGAAGAGGTGCCTGCTGCTGTTGACTTGTGGAGGCAGCAGGAAGTGGTGCCTGCTGCTGTTGACTTGTGGAGGCAGCAGGAAGAGGTGCCTGCTGCTGTTCACTTGTGGAGGCAGCAGGAAGTGGTGCCTGCTGCTGTTGACTTGTGGAGGCAGCAGGAAGAGGTGCCTGCTGCTGTTGACTTGTGGAGGCTGCAGGAGGAGGTGCCTGCTGCTGTTGACTTGTGGAGGCAGCAGGAGGAGGTACCTGCTGCTGTTGACTTGTGGGGGCTGCAGGAAAAGGTGCCTGCTGATGTTGACTTGTGGAGGCAGCAGGAAGAGGTGCCTGCAGCTTTTGACTTGTGGAGGCAGCAGGAAGAGGTGCCTGCTGCTGTTGACTTGTGGAGGCAGCAGGAAGAGATGCCTGCTGCTGTTGACTTGTGGAAGTAGCAGGAGGAGGTGCCTGCTGCAGTTGACTTGTGGAGGCAGCAGGAAGAGGTGCCTGCTGCTGTTGACTTGTGGAGGCAGCAGAAGGAAGTGCCTGCTGCTGTTGACTTGTGGAGGCAGCAGGAAGAGGTGCCTGCTGCTGTTGACTTGTGGAGGCAGCAGGAAGAGGTGCCTGCTGCTGTTGACTTATGGAGGCTGCAGCATGTGGAAAAGCCAGACGAAAACGTCGTCGGAATCCTTGGTTGAAGGTTTCTGGAGCAGCTATGATGAGACGACTGCGGTGAAGCAGGTCTCCAACTCGCTTCCTCACACGAGATAAAGGCACGTCTCTTATGCAGGAGGGCGACCGTTTCATGAGCTCATTCACTGCCTCATGTGTAGACACACAACCTGTAAATATCGTTCTTGTATAAACC
Source organism: Procambarus clarkii (assembly GCF_040958095.1). Classification (NCBI taxonomy): domain Eukaryota; kingdom Metazoa; phylum Arthropoda; class Malacostraca; order Decapoda; family Cambaridae; genus Procambarus; species Procambarus clarkii. The sequence continues at coordinate 6,563,898 of NC_091167.1, read as the reverse complement.
CATATTCTGTACTATTAATTCCCGTGGTCGTTCACACACAGCAATAAAGAATTCCTACAAGAACAAACGGGACCACACTCTATGCTCAGCACACACTCTTTACTTACAGGTGTCTAAACAATCTAATTAATTTGTCACTCAGAAGGTCTAAGTGTAAACATTCCGAGAGTTCTGTCAGTATATTCCTGTTGTCATGTAAAGTGACTACGTGAACCCTTCTTAACAAGGTATACTTCGTTCAGGATTATTATTACCTCATGAAATTATAATTGTGTTTGGTTAAGTTTTAAGATGTTTCTCACTAAATGTTAAAATGTTCCTAATCAAAACTCTTGTTAAGATTAGTAAGTGAGTAGTGTGTTAGTTTAGGTCATTACTCTGGTAAAACAAGAGTAACAACCACACTCCAACCAACGAATTATAACTTTGTCTTATACAACACACATTAGTTTTTAATAAACTTCATCAAAGAGTATGCTGGTAAATGAGTTCTGTAGTCATTGCTAATTGTAAATTTATTCCTAATATGTTTACCTCTACTACTACTATGCCAAAGACAGGTGAGTAGAGAGGTGACTTCGCTCTTTGTAAGGTTGGCGTTCGATCCCCCAATGGTTCAAGTGGTTGGGCATCGTTTCTTCCCTCCATTCTCATGTCCAAGCTTGTTTTCCTTGTATCTTTCCCAAGTACATAAAAGTCACACGTGTTTGTGCTCTCTCCTCATAATTAACTTGCCTATCTATAGTAAGTTCAGAAAAAAATAATTCAAAAGAATAATTTGCACTTACCCAAAGGAGCTGAAGCAATGATGTCGACCAAGTGCTTCGTCAACTGAGACTTGTACCCTCTGCATTGGTTGTTGTTGCCGCCTCCTGTTTACCATTAATATATTAGACAACATCCTTAGTTTATTTTTTTAACCAAAACAGCATAATTTATTTATAACAAATAAAATCATATTAACGTGATGATCAAGAGAAGATAGGAGCCACGAGGAGGATTCCCACTGCTTTAATCACGTCGTGGTGTTGTGGTCCAATGCGTTGCCTGGGAGTGAAAGGATTCTAATCCTTCTCTTGGATCCTACTTATTTTCTCACAAAAATATTTGTAAATTGAATTGCAAATTTTCCAAAATTAAATAATAACTTCTGAAATATAAATACAGATTGTTGATTTGTTAACAAAACTTAAAATTTCAGACACCCAGACCATGCTGTCATTAGTGAAACAAAAATAATTAGTGAATTATTATATCAACTTTACACACACACACACATTTGTATATATATATATATATATATATATATATATATATATATATATATATATATATATATATATACATATATATATATATATATATATATATATATATATATATATATATATATATATATATATATATATATATATCGTACCTAGTAGCCAGAACGCACTTCTCAGCCTACTATGCAAGGCCCGATTTGCCTAATAAGTCAAGTTTTCCTGAATTAATATATTTTCTCTAATTTTTTTCTTATGAAATAATAAAGCTACCCATTTCATTATGTATGAAGTCAATTTTTTTTATTGGAGTTAAAATTAACGTAGATATATGACCGAACCTAACCAACCCTACCTAACCTAACCTAACCTATCTTTATAGGTTAAGTTAGGTTAGGTAGCCGAAAAAGTTAGGTTAGGTTAGGTAGGTTAGGTAGCCGAAAAAGTTAGGTTAGGTAGTCGAAAAACAATTAATTCATGAAAACTTGGCTTATTAGGCAAATCGGGCCTTGCATAGTAGGCAGAGAAGTGCGTTCTGGCTACTAGGTACGACATATATATATATATATATATATATATATATATATATATATATATATATATATATATATATATATATATATATATATATATATATATATATATATATAAGTATATTTTGGTAGCAGTCTTTCCTGTAGACATATATTATTAAATATGACCGAAAAAGTAAGATTAATAATTCTAACACGAATTTTCTCAATCTTTCGTACATTACGCTTCACTGTTGGAGGTAAATCAAAAATCACTTCTCCAAAATTCATTTTTATTTCTAGTCTGACGCGACACGGGCGCGTTTCGTAAAACTTATTACATTTTCAAAGACTTCACAAATACACAACTGATTAGAACGTATCTCTGATTTTATATCTACATTTGAGTGAGGTGGTAAGGGTGATGTGGCATTAACACAAGACAGAACAGGAGGGGATATTAATAGGGTATTAAAAGTATCAACACAAGACAGAACAGAAACAATGGGTATTGAATAGAAGTGTTTGTAGAAAGCCTATTGGTCCATATTTCTTGATGCTTCTATATTGGAGCGGAGTCTTGAGGTGGGTAGAATATAGTTGTGCAATAATTGGCTGTTGATTGCTGGTGTTGACTTCTTGATGTGTAGTGCCTCGCAAACGTCAAGCCGCCTGCTATCGCTGTATCTATCGATGATTTCTGTGTTGTTTACTAGGATTTCTCTGGCGATGGTTTGGTTATGGGAAGAGATTATATGTTCCTTAATGGAGCCCTGTTGCTTATGCATCGTTAAACGCCTAGAAAGAGATGTTGTTGTCTTGCCTATATACTGGGTTTTTTGGAGCTTACAGTCCCCAAGTGGGCATTTGAAGGCATAGACGACATTAGTCTCTTTTAAAGCGTTCTGTTTTGTGTCTGGAGAGTTTCTCATGAGTAGGCTGGCCGTTTTTCTGGTTTTTATAGTAAATCGTCAGTTGTATCCTCTGATTTTTGTCTGTAGGGATAACGTTTCTATTAACAATATCTTTCAGGACCCTTTCCTCCGTTTTATGAGCTGTGGAAAAGAAGTTCCTGTAAAATAGTCTAATAGGGGGTATAGGTGTTGTGTTAGTTGTCTCTTCAGAGGTTGCATGGCTTTTCACTTTCCTTCTTATGATGTCTTCGATGAAACCATTGGAGAAGCCGTTATTGACTAGGGTAGGGTAAGGCAGGTCCTAGTCAATAACGGCTTCTCCAATGGTTTCATCGAAGACATCATAAGAAGGAAAGTGAAAAGCCATGCAACCTCTGAAGAGACAACTAACACAACACCTATACCCCCTATTAGACAATTTTACAGGAACTTCTTTTCCACAGCTCATAAAACGGAGGAAAGGGTCCTGAAAGATATTGTTAATAGAAACGTTATCCCTACAGACAAAAATCAGAGGATACAACTGACGATTTACTATAAAACCAGAAAAACGGCCAGCCTACTCATGAGAAACTCTCCAGACACAAAACAGAACGCTTTAAAAGAGACTAATGTTGTCTATGCCTTCAAATGCCCACTTGGGGACTGTAAGCTCCAAAAAAACCAGTATATAGGCAAGACAACAACATCTCTTTCTAGGCGTTTAACGATGCATAAGCAACAGGGCTCCATTAAGGAACATATAATCTCTTCCCACAACCAAACCATCGCCAGAGAAATCCTAGTAAACAACACAGAAATCATCGATAGATACAGCGATAGCAGGCGGCTTGACGTTTGCGAGGCACTACACATCAAGAAGTCAACACCAGCAATCAACAGCCAATTATTGCACAACTATATTCTACCCACCTCAAGACTCCGCTCCAATATAGAAGCATCAAGAAATATGGACCAATAGGCTTTCTACAAACACTTCTATTCAATACCCATTGTTTCTGTTCTGTCTTGTGTTGATACTTTTAATACCCTATTAATATCCCCTCCTGTTCTGTCTTGTGTTAATGCCACATCACCCTTACCACCTCACTCAAATGTAGATATAAAATCAGAGATACGTTCTAATCAGTTGTGTATTTGTGAAGTCTTTGAAAATGTAATAAGTTTTACGAAACGCGCCCGTGTCGCGTCAGACTAGAAATAAAAATGAATTTTGGAGAAGTGATTTTTTATTTACCTCCAACAGTGAAGCGTAATGTACGAAAGATTGAGAAAATTCGTGTTAGAATTATTAATCTTACTTTTTCGGTCATATTTAATAATATATATATATATATATATACATATAAATACACATATGGTTCCAAGGGTTGTTATAGCCGGGGGGAAGGGTTGTAGAGATAAGCTCCCACAGCCTGTAAAGTGCCCTTGATGGCTTGTGTCTCAAATAGCCTCTGACAACCAAGTCCAGCTCCTGGCCTGCACGTGTGGCTTAGCCTCTAGGCCTGGCGGAACTGCTTCTACCAACAGGAGAACGGGCGAAGGCACATCTCTGGCGCCTTAAAACCAGTTGCTTTGTGCAGATGGGACTCGTTAGCCTGGAAAGGCAGCTCATCGAGGGGAAGGAAAACCCCGAATTCAACCCTCTGCTGTCTTGTGGCTAAACCCACTCATGGGAAAGACTTCGGGAGTCAACTCTGAGGAAAAATTCGGAGTCGGAGTCCCTAAGGCAGTTTGCAGCTGTTTACAGCTACATTCTGGCAACTCCTGCGACGACACTGGTGCCAAGGGTATCGGCACTTGCCCTTCCCTTGGATCACATCGGTGGCGTGGAGAGGGTGGATCTTCTGCATGGGCAACAGCTGATCCTCCATAATTACTCCCCAGGCCTGTGCCCTGGAGAGGATACTCCAGCGTTGCCTTGGCGATGGCTCAACACGGGAAGTGACAGTTACCGGTGATAAGCCTGCCACTCAATTGGCGTAGAGTAGGGCGCCAGGGGTTGCTTCCGTCGGTGGAAGAAATCATCCGATTTCATAGGACAGCTACCGCCCGCCTCAAGCTGGGCAGTCCCCAGCCAAGAAGGTTCTGTCCCGCCACAGTCCGCCTGCTCCACTGGGTGTGTGGGGCTTAGGCCACAATCCAATAAGCGGATCGTCAACCCATGCACCAGACAAAAGAAAACAAACACAGAGCCACCCAGCTCTCAAACTGGGCACATGGAATGTAAGGACCATGACACCGGGTCTCTCGGAAAATCTACTGGAAGTGAACGACGCCCGCAAGACAGCTGTGATCAACAATGAACTGCGCAGGCTCCAGATGGACATAGTCGCCCTGCAGGAAGCACGTCTGCCCGCAACCGGCAGCATACGGGAGAAGGACTTTACCTTCTTCTGGCAGGGCAAACCACCAGAAGAGGTAAGGGAGCATGGCGTTGGCTTTGCCATCAGGAACACGTTGTTAGGGTCCATAGTACCGCCTATGGAGGGGTCTGCAAGAATCATCAAATTTCAGCTTCATACAGCAGTAGGAATGGTCAGCCTCATCAATGCCTATGCACCAACACTGACTTTCTCTACCGAAGCGAAGGACAAGTTTAATGATGACCTCGGCCTAGCTCTCAGAGATATAGCTCAACAAGAGCCAGTCTTCCTCCTGGGAGATTTTAATGCAAGAGTTGGATCACAGCTCTTGGCCTTCCTGCCTGGGCCAGTTTGGATTTGGGAAGATGAATAAGAGTGGGCAGCGCCTCCTGGAGTTCTGCTGCCGTCATGATCTCTGCATCACCAATTCCTTCTTCGACACCAAGCCCCAGCATAAGATTTCCTGGAGACATCCCAAGTCTAAGCATTGGCACCAACTCGACCTGGTGCTTACGGGGCGTAACAATCTGAGAAATGTCAAACTGACCCGCAGCTTCCAGAGCGCAGATTGCGACACCGACCACTCTCTCGTCGTTTGCAGAGTAAAGTTCCAGCCCCGGAAAATCCACAGAGCAAAGAAGGAGGGAACACCACGCACTAACGTAAACAAGACCCGTGACCTTCACAAGATGGAGGAATTCACTGCGGCGCTTGTAAATGCCCTTCCTGTACGACCCTGCGATAGCGCAAGTGAGAGGTGGTTACACCTCAGGGGCACTATTTTCAACACTGCCATGTCCACCTTCGGTAAGAGGCAGAACAAGTCAGCAGATTGGTTCGAGGCCAGTGCAGAGGAACTGTTACCCCTCGTAGAGGAAAAGAGACGAGCTCTCTCATCCTACAAGAACCTGCCCTCAGAAAGGAACCTTCAGGCCCTCCGTACTGCCCGCAGTAGAGTTCAACAAACTGCGAGGCGTTGTGCTAATGATTACTGGCTTCGACTCTGTTCCAGCATCCAGACTGTGGCCACTGTCGGCAACATAAGAGGCATGTACGAAGAGATCAAACAGGCAACAGGCCCTACACAAAACCGGACGGCTCCTCTAAAGTTGAGAGAGGAGCGATCATAGAGAGATCATTAAAGACCGTGATCAACAGATGAATCGCTGGGTGGAACATTACTCCGAACTCCACTCCAGAGAGAACTTGGTCAGCGTAGAGGCTTTGGATGCAATTGAATGCCTGCCCATCATGGAAGAACTTGATCTTGAACCAACTGTGGAAGAAGTTGAGAAAGCAGTGGATTCACTTTCCTCAGGGAAGGCCCCAGGAGACGACAGGATTCCGCCTAAAGTTCACAAGTACGCTCGTGGAACACTTAAATCTGAGCTTCATGAACTTCTGTGCCAGTGCTAGAGGGAGGGCTCGTTGCCACTAGACATGAGAGATGCAAACATCATCACTCTCTACAAAAATAAAGGTGACAGAAGCGATGTAAACAACTATCGCGGCATATCCCTCCTCAGCGTCGTTGGCAAACTCTTCGCTAGGGTCGTTTTGGTCAGGCTTCAGATTCTTGCCGAAAGAGTGTACCCCGAGTCACAGTGTGGTTTCCGAGCAGAGAGGTCGACCACTGACATGGTGTTCTCCCTGAGACAGCTTCAAGAAAAGTGCAGGGAGCAGAGAAAAGCCTTGTACATTGTCTTCATTGACCTTACAAAGGCCTTCGACCTCGTGAGTAGGGACGGACTCTTCAAGATCTTGGCCAAAATTGGCTGTCCACCCATCCTACTCAGCATGATACAATCGTTCCACAAGGACATGAAGGGGACAATCGTGTACGACGGCTCAACTTCTGAACCATTCAACATTAACAGTGGTGTTAAAAAGGGGTGTGTTCTTGTTCCAACCCTGTTCGGCATCTTCTTCGCGATCCTCGTCAAGCATGTCTTTGGAACAACCACAGAAGGCATCTATCTCCGTACAAGATCTGATGGAAAGCTCAATAATCTATCCAGACTCCGAGCAAAGACAAAAGTACAGATGCGAATCCTCAGGGAGTTCCTCTTCGCCGACGACGCAGCGATCACCACACACACAGCAGAAGGCCTGCAGCAACTACTCAACCGCTTTGACGCAGCCTGTTCTGCATTCGGCCTGACAATCAGTCTGAAGAAGACACAAGTGATGGGACAAGATGTCAATGAGCTACCCTGTATAAATATAGCAGACAATGTGCTGGAGGCAGTTCACGAGTTTGTGTACCTGGGTTCCACAATCTCAGACACCCTTTCCCTGGTCACTGAGCTCAACAGGCGTATCGGGAAGGCCGCAACAACACTGGCCAGGCTCACAAAGCGCGTTTGGGAAAATACCAAACTGACAGTACACACCAAGGCACAAGTCTACATAGCATGTGTGGTGAGAACACTTCTCTACGGCTCGGAATCCTGGACCCTGCGCTCTCGCCAGGAGAGACGGCTTAATACCTTTCACATGCGGAACCTGAGACGCATCCTTGACATCACAGGGAAAGACCACGTCACCAACAACACTGTACTCGAGAAAACAGGAGTCCCTTCAATGTTCACTCTCCTGAAACAGAGACGTATGCGATGGCTGGGACGTGTCACACGCATGGTCGACGGCCGCATACCAAAGGACCTCTTGTATGGAGAACAGGCATCAGGAAGGAGACCCACCGGAAGACCTCAGCTGTGTTTCAAAGATGCCTGCAAACGGGACCTCAAGCAGATGAACATCGACATCAACACTTGGGAGGCAGCAGCTGCGGACAGATCTGCCTGGAGATGTAAAGTGCAGAAGGGACTCCAGCAATTCGAGGATAAACTAAAGAGGCAGGCGGAGGGTAATAGATTTCAGAGAAGGTCTCGACCACTGTCAGACGCACCCGCTTCGGCGTTTATCTGCGCTCGCTGTAGTCGAGACTGTCATTCTCGGGTTGGCCTTCACAGCCACAGCAGGCGCTGCATCCAACTAGACTACAACAACTAGACACCCAGGGCACAACTCCATAACCCCACGGGATTCACGGATGCCTACTGTTACATATACACATAAGCAATAACAATCAACCACATAACTAAATGTTGGCAAAATTCACTTCTAAATTAACATAAATATAAATAATGCTCACCTGTAGTCATGACTGAAATATCTGTAGGATTTCACTTAAATATAAAACTGTTGACACTATAGTGATGACTGTTCTCACTAATGTTTGGCCGATAACTGGGAATTATCACCTCATCAGGTTAACTTATATGAAACAAATCACACGTGACCTAGTCTAGACCTCGCAATGTCATGTGTCGGCGGCCTCTTCTTATGTTCAAGTTGACACTAATGATGGCACGTCTCCTCCACTATTGCCACGCCATCAACGCTATTGTCGCATCCTTACATCTTCTGTCACGCCAACACTGGTGTCAATAGGAGATTGACGGTAGCATCAATGGTGCCAGGAAGAGAGACAGACACACCGCCGCAGCTGTTGTCACGACAAGAATGATGCCGCCATCACTGGTGTTATGAAGACTGTGACGCCGCTGAAGTCTATGAGAAAGCGAGGACACTGCCACTGTTCCAGTGAAGAAAGTAATGCCGCTATCTCCTGTGTCAATGATCGTGACGGCGCCAAAACTGGTGTCGTTGACACAGTAACCATGTCCCCGATGGTGTCTTTAAGAGTGTGACATCGTCACTATTTGTGTCATAAACAGAGATACGCCGCCACTAATAGTGTCATGAACAGTGTGACGCCGCCACCGCTGGTGTCACGAGTAGAGTAACGCTGCAATTAATTAAGTCACAAACAGAGTGACGCCGGCAGAGATAGTGTCATGAAGAGAGTGAAGCTGCCACCAATAGTGTCATGAACAGGGTGACGCCGCAACAATAGTTTTATCAACGGAGTGACGCCGCCACCAAAAGTGTCATGAACAGAGTGACGTCGCCACCAATAGTATCATGAACAGAGTGACGCCGCCACCAATAGTGTCATGAACAGAGTGCAGCCGCCACCAATAGTGCCATGGACAAAGTGACGCCGCCACCAATAGTGTCATGAACAGAATGACGCCGCAACCAATTGTGTCATGAGCAGAGTGACACCGCCATCAATAGTGCCATGAATAGAGGGACGCCGCCACCAAAAGTGTCATGAGCAGAGTGACGCCGCGACCAATAGTACTATGAACAGAGTGATGCTGCCACCAATGGTGTCATGAACGGAGTGAATCCGCCGCCAATAGTGTCAATAACAGAGTGACGCCGCCACCAATAGTGTCACTCTGTTGATGACACTATTGGTGGTGGCGTCACTCTGTTCCATAACACTATTGGTAGCGACGACATTCTGTTCCATACCACTACTGGTGGCGGCGTCACTCTGTTCCATAACACTGTTGGTGGCGGCGTCAATCTGTTCATGACACTATTGGTGGTGACGTCAGTCTCTTCCATTACACTATTGGTGGCGGCGTCACTCTGTTCCATAACACTGTTGGTGGCGGCGTCACTCTGTTCTATAACACTATTGGTGGCGACGTCACTCTGTTCATAACACTATTGGTGGCGGCGACATTCTGTTCATGACACTACTGGTGGCGGCGTCACTCTGTTCCATAACACTATTGGTGGCGGCATCACTCTGTTCCATAACCCTATTGGTTGCGGCGTCACTCTGTTCATGATACTATTGGCGGCGGCGTCACTCTGTTCTTGACACTATTGTTGGCGGAATCACTCTGTTCACTATTGGTGGCGGCGTCACTCTGTTCCATAACACTGTTGGTGGCGGCGTCACTCTGTTCTATAACACTATTGGTGGCGGCGTCAATCTGTTCATGACACTATTGGTGGTGGCTTCACTCTGTTCCATAACACTATTGGTGGCGGCGTCACTCTGTTCCATAACACTATTGGTAACGGCGTCACTCTGTTTCATAACACTGTTGGTGGCGGCGTCACTCTGTTCATGACACAATTGGTTAGGGAATCACACAGTTCATGACACTATTGGTGGCGGCGTCACTTTGTTCATAACACTATTGGTGGCGGTGTCACTCTATTGATGACACTATTGGTGGCGGCGTCACTTTGTTCATGACACTATTGGTGGTGGAGTCACTTTATTCCATAACACTATTGGTGGCGGCTACATTCTGTTCATGACACTACTGGTGGCGGCGTCACTCTGTTCCATAACAATATAAGCGGCGGCGTCACTCTGTTCCATAACACTATTAGTGGCGGCGTCACTATGTTCCATAACACTATTGGTGGGGACGTCAATCAGTACATGACACCATTGGTGGTGGCGTCACTCTGTTCATGACACTATTGGTGGCGGCGTCACTCTGTTCATGATACTATTTGTGGCGGCGTCACTCAGTTCCATAACTCTATTGGTGGCGGCGACATTCTGTTCATGACACTATTGGCGGCGCCGTCACTCTGTTCCATATCACTATTGGTGGCGGCGTCACTCTGTTCCATAACACTATTGGTGGCGGCGTCACTCTGTTCCATAACACTATAGGCGGCGGCGTCACTCTATTCCATAACTTTATTGGAGGCGGCGTCACTCTGTTCATGACACTAGTGGTGGCGGCGTCACTCTGTTCCATAACAGTATAGACGGTGGCGTCACTCTGTTCCATAACACTATTGGTGGCGGCTTCACTCTGTTCAATAACACTACTGGTGGCGGCGTCACTCTGTTCCATAACAATGTTGGTGGCGGCGTCACTCTCTTCATGACACTATTTTTGGCGGTGTCACTCTGTTCATGACACTAATGTTGGTGGCGTCACTCTGTTCCAAAACACTGTTGGTGGCGGCCTCACTCTGTTCATGACACTATTGGTGGCGGCGTCACTCTGTTCATGACTCTATTGATGGCGGCGTCACTTTGTTTATGAATCTATTGGTGGCGGCGTCACTTTGTTCCATAACACTGTTGGTGGCGTCCTCACTCTGTTCATGACACTATTGGTGGCGGCGTCAATCTGATCATGACACTATTAGTGGTGCCGTCACTCTGTTCCATAACCCTACTGGTGGCGGCGTCACTCTGTTCCATAACACTATTGGTGGCGGCGTCACTCTGTTCCATAAGAGTATTGGTGGCGGCGTCACTGTGTTCATGACACTATTGGTGGTGGCGTCACTCTGTTCATGACACTATTGGTGGCGGCGTCACTTTGTTGATGACACTATTGAAGGCGGTGTCACTCTGTTAATGACACTATTAGTGGCGACGTCACTTTGTTCAAGACACTATTGATGGCGGCGTCACTTTGTTCATGACACTATTTGTGGCGGTGTCACTCTATTGATGACACTATTGATGGCGGCGTCACTTTATTCATGACACTATTGGTGGCGGTGTCACTCTATTGATGACACACTTGGTGGCGGAGTCACTTTGTTCATGACGTTACTGGTTGCGGCGTCACTCTGTTCATGACACTCTTGGTGTCGGCTTCACTCTGTTCCATAACACTATTTGTGGCGGCGTCACTCTGTTCATGACAATATTGGTGGCGGCTTCACTCTGTTCCATAACACTACTGGTAGCGGCGTCACTCTGTTCCATAACAATATTTGTGGCGGCTTCACTCTGTTCATGACACTATTGGTGGTGGCGTCACTCTGTTCCATAACACTATTGGTGGCGGCGTCACTCTGTTCATGACAATATTGGTGGCGGCGTCACTCTGTTCACGACACTATTAGTGGAGGCGTAACTCTGTTCCATAACACTATTAGTGGCGGCGTCACTCTGTTCCATAACACTGTTGGTAGCGGCGTCACCCTGTTCTATAACACTATTGGTGGCGGCGTCAATCTGTTCATGACACTATTGGTGGCGGCGTTACTCTGTTCCATAACACTGTTGGTAGCGGCGTCACTCTGTTCTATAACGCTATTGGTGGCGGCGTGAATCTGTTCCATAACACTATTGGTGGCGGCATTACTCTGTTCATGACACTATTCTTTAGGGAATAACTCTGTTCATTACACTATTTGTGTCGGCGCCATTCTGTTCATGACACTATTGGTGGCTGCGTCACTTTGTTCATGACACTATTGGAGGCGGCGTCACTTTGTTCATGACACTATTGATGGAGGTGTCACTCTATTGATGACACTATTGGTGGCGGCGTCACTTTGCTCATGACACTATTGGTGGCGGTGTCACTCTGTTCATAACACTACTGGTGACGGCGTCACTTTTTTCATGACACTATTGGTGGCGGCGTCACTCTGTTCATGACACTATTGGTGGCGGCGTCACTTTTTTCATGGCACTATTGGTGGCGGCATCACTCTGTTCCATAACACTGTTGGTAGCGGCGTCACCCTGTTCTATAACACTATTTATGGCGGCGTCAATCTGTTCCATAACACTATTGGTGGCGGCATTACTCTGTTCATGACACTATTGGTTAGGGAATAACTCTGTTCATGGCACTATTTGTGGCGGCGCCATTCTGTTCATGACACTATTGGTGGCTGCGTCACTTTGTTCATGACACTATTGGAGGCGGCGTCACTTTATTCATGACACTATTGATGGAGGTGTCACTCTATTGATGACACTATTGGTGGCGGCGTCACTTTGCTCATGACACTATTGGTGGCGGTATCACTCTGTTCATAACACTACTGGTGACGGCGTCACTTTTTTCATGACACTATTGGTGGCAACGTCACTCTGTTCATGACACTATTGGTGGCGGCCTCACTTTTTTCATGACACTATTGGTGGCGGCGTCACTTTGTTCCATAACACTATTGGTGGCAGTGTCACTCTGTTCATGGCACTATTGGTGGCGGCGTTACTCTGTTCCATAACACTATTGGCGGCTGCGTCAATCTGTTCCCTAACACTAATGGTGGCGGCGTCACTCTGTTCATGACACTATTCGTGGTGGCGTCAATCTGTTCCATAACACTATTGTTGGCTGCCACATTCTGTTCATGACAATATTGGTGGCTGCGTCACTCTGTTACATAACACTATTGGTGGCGGCGTCACTCTGTTCCATAACACTGTTGGTGGCGGCGTCAATCTGTTCATGACACTATTGGTGGTGACGTCAATCTCTTCCATAACACCATTGGTGGCGGCGTCACTCTGTTCCATATCACTATTAGTAACGGCGTCACTCTGTTCCATAACACTATTGGTGACGCCGTCACTAGTAGTGTCATGAACAGAGTAACGCCGCCACCAATAGTGTCAAGAACAGAGTGACGCCGCCACCAATAGTATCATGAACAGAGTGACGCCGCCACCAATTGTGTCATGTGTCATGAATGTGTCAATAGTGTCACTGTTTATGACACTATTGGTGGTGGCGTCACTTTGTTCATGGCACTATTGGTGGTGGGGTCACTGTTCCATAACACTATTGGTGGCGGCGACATTTTGTTCATGACACTACTGGTGGCGGCGTCACTCTGTTCCATAACACTATTGATGGCAGCTACACTCTGTTCAATAACACTACTGGTGGCGGCGTCACTCTGTTCCATAACACTGTTGGTGGCGGCGTCACTCTGTTCATGACACTATTGGTGGCGGTGTCACTCTGTGCATAACACTATTGGTGGTTGCGTCACTCTGTTCCATAACCCTATTGGTTGCGGCGTCACTCTGTTCATGACACTATTGGTGGCGGCGTCACTCTGTTTTTGACACTATTGGTGGCTGAATAACTCTGTTCCATAACACTATTGGTGGCGGCGTCACTCTGTTCCATAACACTGTTGGTGGCGGCGTCACTCTGTTCTATAACACTATAGGTGGCGGCGTCAATCTGTTCATGACACTATTGGTGGTGGCGTCACTCTGTTTCATAACACTATTGGTGGCGGCGTCACTCTGTTCCATAACACTATTGGTAACGGCGTCACTCTGTTCCATAACACTGTTGGTGGCGGCGTCACTCTGTTCATGACACTATTGGTGGCGGTGTCACTCTGTTCATGACACTATTGGTGGCGGTGTCACTCTGTTCATGACACTATCGGTGGCGGCGTCACTTTGTTCAGGACACTATTGGTGGCGGTGTCACTCTGTTCATGACACTATTGGTGGCGGCGTCACTTTGTTCATGACACTATTGGTGGCGGTGTCACTCTATTGATGACACTATTGGTGGCGGCGTCACTTTGTTCATGACACTATTGGTGGCGGCGTCACTCTGTTCATGACACTATTGGTGGCGGCGTCACTCTGTTCCATAACACTATAGGCGGCGGCGTCACTCTATTCCATAACTTTATTGGTGGCGGCGTCACTCTGTTCATGACACTATTGGTGGCGGTGTCACTCTGTTCATGACACTATTGGTGGCGGCGTCACTCTGTTCATGACACTATTGGTGGCGGCGTCACTCTGTTCCATAACAGTATAGACGGCGGCGTCACCCTGTTCCATAACACTATTGGTGGCGGCTTCACTCTGTTCAATAACACTACTGGTGGCGGCGTCACTCTGTTCCATAACACTATTTGTGGTGGCGTCATTCTGTTCATGACACTATTGGTGGCGGCTTCACTCTGTTCCATAACACTACTTCTAGCGGCGTCACTCTGTTCCATAACACTATTGGTGGCGGCGTCACTCGGTTCCATAACACTATTAGTGGCGGCGTCACTCTATTCATGACACTATTGGTGGTGGCGTCACTCTGTTCCATAACACTATTGGTGGCGGCGTCACTCTGTTCATGACAATATTGGTGGCGGCGTTACTCTGTTCACGATACTATTAGTTGCGGCGTAACTCTGTTCCATTACACTATTGGTGGCGGCGTCACTCTGTTCCATAACACTTTTGTTGGCGGCGTCACTCTGTTCTATAACACTATTGGTGGCGGCGTCAATCTGTTCATGACACTATTGGTGGTGGCGTCAATCTGTTCCATAACACTATTGGTGGCGGCGTCACTCTGTTCATGACAATATTGGTTAGGGAATAACTCTGTTCATGACACTATTGGTGGCTGCGTCACTTTCTTCATGACACTATTGGAGGCGGCGTCACTTTGTTCATGACACTATCGATGGAGGTGTCACTCTATTGATGACACTATTGGTGGCGGCGTCACTTTGCTTATGACACTATTGGTGGCGGTGTCACTCTGTTCATAACACTATTGGTGACGGCGTCACTTTTTTCATGACACTATTGGTGGCGGCGTCACTCTGTTCATGACACTATTGGTTAGGGAATCACTCTGTTCATGACACTATTTGTGGCGGCGTCATTCTGTTCATGACACTAGTGATGGCGGCGTCACTCTTTTTATTACACTATTTGCGTCGTCACTCTGCTCATGACACTATTGGCGGCGGTGTCACTCTATTGATGACACTATTGGTGACGGCATCACTTTGTTCATGACAATATTGGTGGGGGCGTCACTCTGTTCCATAGCACTATTGGTAGCTGCGTCACTCTGTTCCCTAACACTAATGGTGGCGGCGTCACTCTGTTCATGAAACTATTCGTGGTGGGGTCACTGTTCCATAACACTATTGGTGGCGGCGACATTCTGTTCATGACACTAATGGTGGCGGCGTAACTCTGTTCCATAACAGTGTTGGTAGCGGCGTCACTCTGTTCATGACACTATTGGTGGTGGTGTCACTCTGTTCATGACACTATTGGTGGCGGCATCACTCTGTTCCATAACACTGTTGGTAGCGGCGTCACTCTGTTCTATAACACTAGTGGTGGCGGCGTCAATCTGTTCCATAACACTATTGGTGGCGGCATTACTCTGTTCATGACACTATTGGTTAGGGAATAACTCTGTTCATGACGCTATTTGTGGCGGCGCCATTCTGTTCATGACACTATTGGTGGCTGCGTCACTTTGTTCATGACACTATTGGAGGCGGCGTCACTTTGTTCATGACACTATTGATGGAGGTGTCACACTGTTCATAACACTACTGGTGACGGCGTCACTTTTTTCATGACACTATTGGTGGCAACGTCACTCTGTTCATGACACTATTGGTGGTGGCCTCACTTTTTTCATGACACTATTGGTGGCGGCGTCACTCTGTTCATTCATGCACTATTGGGGTGTCGTTACTCTGTTCCATAAAGCTATTGGTGTCGGCGTCACACTGTTCATGACACTTTTGGTGGCGGCGTCACTCTGTTCATGACACTATTCGTGGAGGCGTCACTCTGTTCCATAACACTATTGGTGGCAGTGTCACTCTGTTCATGGCACTATTGGTGGCGGCGTTACTCTGTTCCATAACACTATTGGTAACTGCATCACTCTGTTCCCTAACACTAATGGTGGCGGCGTCACTCTGTTCATGACACTATTCGTGGTGGCGTCAATCTGTTCCATAACACTATTGTTGGCTGCCACATTCTGTTCATGACAATATTGGTGGCTGCGTCACCCTGTTACATAACACTATTGGTGGCGGCGTCAATCTGTTCCATAACACTGTTGGTGGCGGCGTCAATCTGTTCATGACACTATTGGTGGTGACGTCACTCTCTTCCATAACACCATTGGTGGCGGCGTCACTCTGTTCCATAACACTATTAGTAACGGCGTCACTCTGTTCCATAACACTGTTGGTGGCGGCAACATTCTTTTCATGACACTACTGGTGGCAGCGTCAATCTGTTCCATAACACTATTGGTGACGCCGTCACCAGTAGTGTCATGAACAGAGTAACGCCGCCACCAATAGTGTCATGAACAGAGTGACGCCGCCACCAATAGTGTCATGAACAGAGTGACGCCGCCACCAATTGTGTCATGTGTCATGAATGTGTCAATAGTGTCACTGTTCATGACACTATTGGTGGCGGCGTCACTTTGTTCATGACGCTATTGGTGGTGGGGTCACTGTTCCATAACACTATTAGTGGCGGCGACATTTTGTTCATGACACTACTGGTGGCGGCGTCACTCTGTTCCATAACACTATTGGTGGCAGCTACACTCTTTTCAATAACACTACTGGTGGCGGCGTCACTCTGTTCCATAACACTGTTGGTGGCGGCGTCACTCTGTTCATGACACTATTGGTGGCGGTGTCAC
The DNA here is from genome assembly GCF_040958095.1 of Procambarus clarkii. Lineage (NCBI taxonomy): Eukaryota > Metazoa > Arthropoda > Malacostraca > Decapoda > Cambaridae > Procambarus > Procambarus clarkii. The sequence continues at coordinate 6,546,719 of NC_091167.1, read as the reverse complement.
TCTGTTCATAACACTATTGGTGGTTGCGTCACTCTGTTCCATAACCCTATTGGTTGCGGCGTCACTCTGTTCATGACACTATTGGTGGCGGCGTCACTCTGTTCTTGACACTATTGGTGGCTGAATTACTCTGTTCCATAACACTATTGGTGGCGGCGTCACTCTGTTCCATAACACTGTTGGTGGCGGCGTCAATCTGTTCATGACACTATTGGTGGTGGCGTCACTCTGTTTCAAAACACTATTGGTGGCGGCGTCACTCTGTTCCATAACACTATTGGTAACGGCGTCACTCTGTTCCATAACACTGTTGGTGGCGGCGTCACTCTGTTCATGACACTATTGGTGGCGGTGTCACTCTGTTCATGACACTATTGGTGGCGGTGTCACTCTGTTCATGACACTATCGGTGGCGGCGTCACTTTGTTCAGGACACTATTGGTGGCAGTGTCACTCTGTTCATGACACTATTGGTGGCGGCGTCACTTTGTTCATGACATTATTGGTGGCGGTGTCACTCTATTGATGACACTATTTGTGGCGGCGTCACTTTGTTCATGACACTATTGGTGGCGGTGTCACTCTGTTCATGACATTATTGGTGGCGGCGTCACTCTGTTCATGACACTATTGGTGGCGGCGTCACTCTGTTCCATATCACTATTGGCGGCGGCGTCACTCTATTCCATAACTTTATTGGTGGCGGCGTCACTCTGTTCATGACACTATTGGTGGCGGTGTCACTCTGTTCATGACACTATTGGTGGCGGCGTCACTCTGTTCATGACACTATTGGTGGCGGCGTCACTCTGTTCCATAACAGTATAGACGGCGGCGTCACCCTGTTCCATAACACTATTGTTGGCGGCTTCACTCTGTTCAATAACACTACTGGTGGCGGCGTCACTCTGTTCCATAACACTATTTGTGGTGGTGTCATTCTGTTCATGACACTATTGGTGGCGGCTTCACTCTGTTCCATAACACTACTGGTAGCGGCGTCACTCTGTTCCATAACACTATTAGTGGCGGCGTCACTCTGTTCATGACACTATTGGTGGTGGCGTCACTCTGTTCCATAACACTATTGGTGGCGGCGTCACTCTGTTCATGAAAATATTGGTGGCGGCGTTACTCTGTTCACGATACTATTAGTTGCGGCGTAACTCTGTTCCATAACACTATTGGTGGCGGCGTCACTCTGTTCCATGACACTTTTGTTGGCGGCGTCACTCTGTTATATAACACTATTGGTGGCGGCGTCACTTTGTTCATGACACTATTGGTGGTGGGGTCACTGTTCCATAACACTATTGGTGGCGGCGACATTTTGTTCATGACACTACTGGTGGCGGCGTCACTCTGTTCCATAACACTATTGATGGCAGCTACACTCTGTTCCATAACAATGTTGGTGGCGGCGTCACTCTCTTCATGACACTATTTGTGGCGGTGTCACTCTGTTCATGACACTATTGTTGGTGGCGTCACTCTGTTCAATAACACTGTTGGTGGCGGCCTCACTCTGTTCATGACACTATTGGTGGCGGCGTCACTCTGTTCATGACACTATTGATGACGGCGTCACTTTGTTTATGAATCTATTAGTGGCGGCGTCACTCTGTTCCATAACACTGTTGGTGGCGTCCTCACTCTGTTCATGACACTATTGGTGGCGGCGTCAATCTGATCATGACACTATTAGTGGTGCCGTCACTCTGTTCCATAACGCTACTGGTGGCGGCGTCACTCTGTTCCATAACACTATTGGTGGCGGCGTCACTCTGTTCCATAAGAGTATTGGTGGCGGCGTCACTGTGTTCATGACACTATTGGTGGTGGCGTCACTCTGTTCATGACACTATTGGTGGCGGCGACACTCTGTTCATGACACTATTGGTGGCGGCGTCACTTTGTTGATGACACTATTGAAGGCGGTGTCACTCTGTTAATGACACTATTAGTGGCGACGTCACTTTGTTCAAGACACTATTGATGGCGGCGTCACTTTGTTCATGACACTATTGGTGGCGGTGTCACTCTATTGATGACACTATTGATGGCGGCGTCACTTTATTCATGACACTATTGGTGGCGGTGTCACTCTATTGATGACACTATTGGTGGCGGAGTCACTTTGCTCATGACGTTACTGGTTGCTGCGTCACTCTGTTCATGACACTCTTGTTGGCGGCTTCACTCTGTTCCATAACACTATTTGTGGCGGCGTCACTCTGTTCATGACACTATTGGTGGCGGCTTCACTCTGTTCCATAACACTACTGGTAGCGGCGTCACTCTGTTCCATAACAATATTTGTGGCGGCTTCACTCTGTTCATGACACTATTGGTGGTGGCGTCACTCTGTTCCATAACACTATTGGTGGCAGCGTCACTCTGTTCATGACAATATTGGTGGCGGCGTCACTCTGTTCACGACACTATTAGTGGAGGCGTAACTCTGTTCCATAACACTATTGGTGGCGGCGTCACTCTGTTCCATTACACTGTTGGTAGCGGCGTCACCCTGTTCTATAACACTATTGGTGGCGGCGTCAATCTGTTCATGACACAATTGTTGGCGGCGTTACTCAGTTCCATAACACTGATGGTAGCGGCGTCACTCTGTTCTATAACACTATTGGTGGCGGCGTCAATCTGTTCCATAACACTATTGGTGGCGGCATTACTCTGTTCATGACACTATTGGTTAGGGAATAACTCTGTTCATGACACTATTTGTGGCGGCGCCATTCTGTTCATGACACTATTGGTGACGGAGTCACTTTTTTCATGACACTATTGGTGGCGGCGTCACTCTGTTCATGACACTATTAGTGGCGGCGTCACTTTTTTCATGACACTATTGGTGGCGGCGTCACTCTGTTCCATAACACTGTTGGTAGCGGCGTCACTCTGTTCTATAACACTATTGGTGGCGGTGTTAATCTGTTCCATAACACTATTGGTGGCGGCATTACTCTGTTCATGACACTATTGGTTAGGGAATAACTCTGTTCATGACACTATTTGTGGCGGCGCCATTCTGTTCATGACACTATTGGTGGCTGCGTCACTTTGTTCATGACACTATTGGAGGCGGCGTCACTTTGTTCATGACACTATTGATAGAGGTGTCACTCTATTGATGACACTATTGGTGGCGGCGTCACTTTGCTCATGACACTATTGGTGGCGGTGTCACTTTGTTCATAACACTATTGGTGACGGAGTCACTTTTTTCATGACACTATTGGTGGCAACGTCACACTGTTCATTACACTTTTGGTAGTGGCGTCACTCTGTTCATGACACTATTCGTGGTGTCGTCACTCTGTTCCATAACACTATTGGTGGCAGTGTCACTCTGTTCATGGCACTATTGGTGGTGGCGTTACTCTGTTCCATAACACTACTGGTAACTGCATCACTCTGTTCCCTAACACTAATGGTGGCGGCGTCACTCTGTTCATGACACTATTCGTGGTGGCGTCAATCTGTTCCATAACACTATTGTTGGCTGCCACATTCTGTTCATGACAATATTGGTGGCTGCGTCACCCTGTTACATAACACTATTGGTGGCGGCGTCAATCTGTTCCATAACACTGTTGGTGGCGGCGTCAATCTGTTCATGACACTATTGGTGGTGACGTCACTCTCTTCCATAACACCATTGGTGGCGGCGTCACTCTGTTCCATAACACTATTAGTAACGGCGTCACTCTGTTCCATAACACTGTTGGTGGCGGCAACATTCTTTTCATGACACTACTGGTGGCAGCGTCAATCTGTTCCATAACACTATTGGTGACGCCGTCACCAGTAGTGTCATGAACAGAGTAACGCCGCCACCAATAGTGTCATGAACAGAGTGACGCCGCCACCAATAGTGTCATGAACAGAGTGACGCCGCTACCAATTGTGTCATGTGTCATGAATGTGTCAATAGTGTCACTGTTCATGACACTATTGGTGGCGGCGTCACTTTGTTCATGACGCTATTGGTGGTGGGGTCACTGTTCCATAACACTATTAGTGGCGGCGACATTTTGTTCATGACACTACTGGTGGCGGCGTCACTCTGTTCCATAACACTATTGGTGGCAGCTACACTCTTTTCAATAACACTACTGGTGGCGGCGTCACTCTGTTCCATAACACTGTTGGTGGCGGCGTCACTCTGTTCATGACACTATTGGTGGCGGTGTCACTCTGTTCATAACACTATTGGTGGTTGCGTCACTCTGTTCCATAACCCTATTGGTTGCGGCGTCACTCTGTTCATGACACTATTGGTGGCGGCGTCACTCTGTTCTTGACACTATTGGTGGCTGAATTACTCTGTTCCATAACACTATTGGTGGCGGCGTCACTCTGTTCCATAACACTGTTGGTGGCGGCGTCAATCTGTTCATGACACTATTGGTGGTGGCGTCACTCTGTTTCAAAACACTATTGGTGGCGGCGTCACTCTGTTCCATAACACTATTGGTAACGGCGTCACTCTGTTCCATAACACTGTTGGTGGCGGCGTCACTCTGTTCATGACACTATTGGTGGCGGTGTCACTCTGTTCATGACACTATTGGTGGCGGTGTCACTCTGTTCATGACACTATCGGTGGCGGCGTCACTTTGTTCAGGACACTATTGGTGGCAGTGTCACTCTGTTCATGACACTATTGGTGGCGGCGTCACTTTGTTCATGACATTATTGGTGGCGGTGTCACTCTATTGATGACACTATTTGTGGCGGCGTCACTTTGTTCATGACACTATTGGTGGCGGTGTCACTCTGTTCATGACATTATTGGTGGCGGCGTCACTCTGTTCATGACACTATTGGTGGCGGCGTCACTCTGTTCCATATCACTATTGGCGGCGGCGTCACTCTATTCCATAACTTTATTGGTGGCGGCGTCACTCTGTTCATGACACTATTGGTGGCGGTGTCACTCTGTTCATGACACTATTGGTGGCGGCGTCACTCTGTTCATGACACTATTGGTGGCGGCGTCACTCTGTTCCATAACAGTATAGACGGCGGCGTCACCCTGTTCCATAACACTATTGTTGGCGGCTTCACTCTGTTCAATAACACTACTGGTGGCGGCGTCACTCTGTTCCATAACACTATTTGTGGTGGTGTCATTCTGTTCATGACACTATTGGTGGCGGCTTCACTCTGTTCCATAACACTACTGGTAGCGGCGTCACTCTGTTCCATAACACTATTAGTGGCGGCGTCACTCTGTTCATGACACTATTGGTGGTGGCGTCACTCTGTTCCATAACACTATTGGTGGCGGCGTCACTCTGTTCATGAAAATATTGGTGGCGGCGTTACTCTGTTCACGATACTATTAGTTGCGGTGTAACTCTGTTCCATAACACTATTGGTGGCGGCGTCACTCTGTTCCATGACACTTTTGTTGGCGGCGTCACTCTGTTATATAACACTATTGGTGGCGGCGTCACTTTGTTCATGACACTATTGGTGGTGGGGTCACTGTTCCATAACACTATTGGTGGCGGCGACATTTTGTTCATGACACTACTGGTGGCGGCGTCACTCTGTTCCATAACACTATTGATGGCAGCTACACTCTGTTCCATAACAATGTTGGTGGCGGCGTCACTCTCTTCATGACACTATTTGTGGCGGTGTCACTCTGTTCATGACACTATTGTTGGTGGCGTCACTCTGTTCAATAACACTGTTGGTGGCGGCCTCACTCTGTTCATGACACTATTGGTGGCGGCGTCACTCTGTTCATGACACTATTGATGACGGCGTCACTTTGTTTATGAATCTATTAGTGGCGGCGTCACTCTGTTCCATAACACTGTTGGTGGCGTCCTCACTCTGTTCATGACACTATTGGTGGCGGCGTCAATCTGATCATGACACTATTAGTGGTGCCGTCACTCTGTTCCATAACGCTACTGGTGGCGGCGTCACTCTGTTCCATAACACTATTGGTGGCGGCGTCACTCTGTTCCATAAGAGTATTGGTGGCGGCGTCACTGTGTTCATGACACTATTGGTGGTGGCGTCACTCTGTTCATGACACTATTGGTGGCGGCGACACTCTGTTCATGACACTATTGATGGCGGCGTCACTTTGTTGATGACACTATTGAAGGCGGTGTCACTCTGTTAATGACACTATTAGTGGCGACGTCACTTTGTTCAAGACACTATTGATGGCGGCGTCACTTTGTTCATGACACTATTGGTGGCGGTGTCACTCTATTGATGACACTATTGATGGCGGCGTCACTTTATTCATGACACTATTGGTGGCGGTGTCACTCTATTGATGACACTATTGGTGGCGGAGTCACTTTGTTCATGACGTTACTGGTTGCTGCGTCACTCTGTTCATGACACTCTTGGTGGCGGCTTCACTCTGTTCCATAACACTATTTGTGGCGGCGTCACTCTGTTCATGACACTATTGGTGGCGGCTTCACTCTGTTCCATAACACTACTGGTAGCGGCGTCACTCTGTTCCATAACAATATTTGTGGCGGCTTCACTCTGTTCATGACACTATTGGTGGTGGCGTCACTCTGTTCCATAACACTATTGGTGGCAGCGTCACTCTGTTCATGACAATATTGGTGGCGGCGTCACTCTGTTCACGACACTATTAGTGGAGGCGTAACTCTGTTCCATAACACTATTGGTGGCAGCGTCACTCTGTTCCATAACACTGTTGGTAGCGGCGTCACCCTGTTCTATAACACTATTGGTGGCGGCGTCAATCTGTTCATGACACCATTGGTGGCGGCGTTACTCTGTTCCATAACACTGATGGTAGCGGCGTCACTCTGTTCTATAACACTATTGGTGGCGGCGTCAATCTGTTCCATAACACTATTGGTGGCGGCATTACTCTGTTCATGACACTATTGGTTAGGGAATAACTCTGTTCATGACACTATTTGTGGCGGCGCCATTCTGTTCATGACACTATTGGTGGCTGCATCACTTTGTTCATGACACTATTGGAGGCGGCGTCACTTTGTTCATGACACTATTGATGGAGATGTCACTCTATTGATGACACTATTGGTGGCGGCGTCACTTGGCTCATGACACTATTGGTGGCGGTGTCACTCTGTTCATAACACTACTGGTGACGGCGTCACTTTTTTCATGACACTATTGGTGGCGGCGTCACTCTGTTCATGACACTATTAGTGGCGGCGTCACTTTTTTCATGACACTATTGGTGGCGGCGTCACTCTGTTCCATAACACTGTTGGTAGCGGCGTCACTCTGTTCTATAACACTATTGGTGGCGGTGTTAATCTGTTCCATAACACTATTGGTGGCGGCATTACTCTGTTCATGACACTATTGGTGGCGGCTTCACTCTGTTCCATAACACTACTGGTAGCGGCGTCACTCTGTTCCATAACACTATTAGTGGCGGCGTCACTCTGTTCATGACACTATTGGTGGTGGCGTCACTCTGTTCCATAACACTATTGGTGGCGGCGTCACTCTGTTCATGAAAATATTGGTGGCGGCGTTACTCTGTTCACGATACTATTAGTTGCGGCGTAACTCTGTTCCATAACACTATTGGTGGCGGCGTCACTCTGTTCCATGACACTTTTGTTGGCGGCGTCACTCTGTTATATAACACTATTGGTGGCGGCGTCACTTTGTTCATGACACTATTGGTGGTGGGGTCACTGTTCCATAACACTATTGGTGGCGGCGACATTTTGTTCATGACACTACTGGTGGCGGCGTCACTCTGTTGATGGCAGCTACACTCTGTTCCATAACACTATTTGTGGCGGCGTCACTCTGTTCATGACACTATTGGTGGCGGCTTCACTCTGTTCCATAACACTACTGGTAGCGGCGTCACTCTGTTCCATAACAATATTTGTGGCGGCTTCACTCTGTTCATGACACTATTGGTGGTGGCGTCACTCTGTTCCATAACACTGTTGGTGGCGTCCTCACTCTGTTCATGACACTATTGGTGGCGGCGTCAATCTGATCATGACACTATTAGTGGTGCCGTCACTCTGTTCCATAACGCTACTGGTGGCGGCGTCACTCTGTTCCATAACACTATTGGTGGCGGCGTCACTCTGTTCCATAAGAGTATTGGTGGCGGCGTCACTGTGTTCATGACACTATTGGTGGTGGCGTCACTCTGTTCATGACACTATTGGTGGCGGCGACACTCTGTTCATGACACTATTGGTGGCGGCGTCACTTTGTTGATGACACTATTGAAGGCGGTGTCACTCTGTTAATGACACTATTAGTGGCGACGTCACTTTGTTCAAGACACTATTGATGGCGACGTCACTTTGTTCATGACACTATTGGTGGCGGTGTCACTCTATTGATGACACTATTGATGGCGGCGTCACTTTATTCATGACACTATTGGTGGCGGTGTCACTCTATTGATGACACTATTGGTGGTGGAGTCACTTTGTTCATGACGTTACTGGTTGCTGCGTCACTCTGTTCATGACACTCTTGGTGGCGGCTTCACTCTGTTCCATAACACTATTTGTGGCGGCGTCACTCTGTTCATGACACTATTGGTGGCGGCTTCACTCTGTTCCATAACACTACTGGTAGCGGCGTCACTCTGTTCCATAACAATATTTGTGGCGGCTTCACTCTGTTCATGACACTATTGGTGGTGGCGTCACTCTGTTCCATAACACTATTGGTGGCAGCGTCACTCTGTTCATGACAATATTGGTGGCGGCGTCACTCTGTTCACGACACTATTAGTGGAGGCGTAACTCTGTTCCATAACACTATTGGTGGCGGCGTCACTCTGTTCCATAACACTGTTGGTAGCGGCGTCACCCTGTTCTATAACACTATTGGTGGCGGCGTCAATCTGTTCATGACACTATTGGTGGCGGCATTACTCTGTTCCATAACACTGATGGTAGCGGCGTCACTCTGTTCTATAACACTATTGGTGGCGGCGTCAATCTGTTCCATAACACTATTGGTGGCGGCATTACTCTGTTCATGACACTATTGGTTAGGGAATAACTCTGTTCATGACACTATTTGTGGCGGCGCCATTCTGTTCATGACACTATTGGTGGCTGCATCACTTTGTTCATGACACTATTGGAGGCGGCGTCACTTTGTTCATGACACTATTGATGGAGGTGTCACTCTATTGATGACACTATTGGTGGCGGCGTCACTTTGCTCATGACACTATTGGTGGCGGTGTCACTCTGTTCATAACACTACTGGTGACGGCGTCACTTTTTTCCTGACACTATTGGTGGCGGCGTCACTCTGTTCCATAACACTATTGGTAACGGCGTCACTCTGTTCCATAACACTGTTGGTGGCGGCGTCACTCTGTTCATGACACTATTGGTGGCGGTGTCACTCTGTTCATGACACTATTGGTGGCGGTGTCACTCTGTTCATGACACTATCGGTGGCGGCGTCACTTTGTTCAGGACACTATTGGTGGCGGTGTCACTCTGTTCATGACACTATTGGTGGCGGCGTCACTTTGTTCTTGACACTATTGGTGGTGGTGTCACTCTATTGATGACACTATTGGTGGCGGCGTCACTTTGTTCATGACACTATTGGTGGCGGTGTCACTCTGTTCATGACATTATTGGTGGCGGCGTCACTCTGTTCATGACACTATTGGTGGCGGTGTCACTCTGTTCCATATCACTATAGGCGGCGGCGTCACTCTATTCCATAACTTTATTGGTGGCGGCGTCACTCTGTTCATGACACTATTGGTGGCGGTGTCACTCTGTTCATGACACTATTGGTGACGGCGTCACTCTGTTCATGACACTATTGGTGGCGGCGTCACTCTGTTCCATAACAGTATAGACGGCGGCGTCACCCTGTTCCATAACACTATTGTTGGCGGCTTCACTCTGTTCAATAACACTACTGGTGGCGGCGTCACTCTGTTCCATAACACTATTTGTGGTGGCGTCATTCTGTTCATGACACTATTGGTGGCGGCTTCACTCTGTTCCATAACACTACTGGTAGCGGCGTCACTCTGTTCCATAACACTATTGGTGGCGGCGTCACTCTGTTCCATAACACTATTAGTGGCGGCGTCACTCTGTTCATGACACTATTGGTGGTGGCGTCACTCTGTTCCATAACACTATTGGTGGCGGCGTCACTCTGTTCATGAAAATATTGGTGGCGGCGTTACTCTGTTCACGATACTATTAGTTGCGGCGTAACTCTGTTCCATAACACTATTGGTGGCGGCGTCGCTCAGTTCCATGACACTTTTGTTGGCGGCGTCACTCTGTTATATAACACTATTGGTGGCGGCGTCACTTTGTTCATGACACTATTGGTGGTGGGGTCACTGTTCCATAACACTATTGGTGGCAGCGTCACTCTGTTCATGACAATATTGGTGGCGGCGTCACTCTGTTCACGACACTATTAGTGGAGGCGTAACTCTGTTCCATAACACTATTGGTGGCGGCGTCACTCTGTTCCATAACACTGTTGGTAGCGGCGTCACCCTGTTCTATAACACTATTGGTGGCGGCGTCAATCTGTTCATGACACCATTGGTGGCGGCGTTACTCTGTTCCATAACACTGATGGTAGCGGCGTCACTCTGTTCTATAACACTATTGGTGGCGGCGTCAATCTGTTCCATAACACTATTGGTGGCGGCATTACTCTGTTCATGACACTATTGGTTAGGGAATAACTCTGTTCATGACACTATTTGTGGCGGCGCCATTCTGTTCATGACACTATTGGTGGCTGCATCACTTTGTTCATGACACTATTGGAGGCGGCGTCACTTTGTTCATGACACTATTGATGGAGATGTCACTCTATTGATGACACTATTGGTGGCGGCGTCACTTGGCTCATGACACTATTGGTGGCGGTGTCACTCTGTTCATAACACTACTGGTGACGGCGTCACTTTTTTCATGACACTATTGGTGGCGGCGTCACTCTGTTCATGACACTATTAGTGGCGGCGTCACTTTTTTCATGACACTATTGGTGGCGGCGTCACTCTGTTCCATAACACTGTTGGTAGCGGCGTCACTCTGTTCTATAACACTATTGGTGGCGGTGTTAATCTGTTCCATAACACTATTGGTGGCGGCATTACTCTGTTCATGACACTATTGGTGGCGGCTTCACTCTGTTCCATAACACTACTGGTAGCGGCGTCACTCTGTTCCATAACACTATTAGTGGCGGCGTCACTCTGTTCATGACACTATTGGTGGTGGCGTCACTCTGTTCCATAACACTATTAGTGGCGTCGTCACTCTGTTCATGAAAATATTGGTGGCGGCGTTACTCTGTTCACGATACTATTAGTTGCGGCGTAACTCTGTTCCATAACACTATTGGTGGCGGCGTCACTCTGTTCCATGACACTTTTGTTGGCGGCGTCACTCTGTTATATAACACTATTAGTGGCGGCGTCACTTTGTTCATGACACTATTGGTGGTGGGGTCACTGTTCCATAACACTATTGGTGGCGGCGACATTTTGTTCATGACACTACTGGTGGCGGCGTCACTCTGTTCCATAACACTATTGATGGCAGCTACACTCTGTTCCATAACAATGTTGGTGGCGGCGTCACTCTCTTCATGACACTATTTGTGGCGGTGTCACTCTGTTCATGACACTATTGTTGGTGGCGTCACTCTGTTCAATAACACTGTTGGTGGCGGCCTCACTCTGTTCATGACACTATTGGTGGCGGCGTCACTCTGTTCATGACACTATTGATGACGGCGTCACTTTGTTTATGAATCTATTAGTGGCGGCGTCACTCTGTTCCATAACACTGTTGGTGGCGTCCTCACTCTGTTCATGACACTATTGGTGGCGGCGTCAATCTGATCATGACACTATTAGTGGTGCCGTCACTCTGTTCCATAACGCTACTGGTGGCGGCGTCACTCTGTTCCATAACACTATTGGTGGCGGCGTCACTCTGTTCCATAAGAGTATTGGTGGCGGCGTCACTGTGTTCATGACACTATTGGTGGTGGCGTCACTCTGTTCATGACACTATTGGTGGCGGCGACACTCTGTTCATGACACTATTGGTGGCGGCGTCACTTTGTTGATGACACTATTGAAGGCGGTGTCACTCTGTTAATGACACTATTAGTGGCGACGTCACTTTGTTCAAGACACTATTGATGGCGGCGTCACTTTGTTCATGACACTATTGGTGGCGGTGTCACTCTATTGATGACACTATTGATGGCGGCGTCACTTTATTCATGACACTATTGGTGGCGGTGTCACTCTATTGATGACACTATTGGTGGCGGAGTCACTTTGTTCATGACGTTACTGGTTGCTGCGTCACTCTGTTCATGACACTCTTGGTGGCGGCTTCACTCTGTTCCATAACACTATTTGTGGCGGCGTCACTCTGTTCATGACACTATTGGTGGCGGCTTCACTCCGTTCCATAACACTACTGGTAGCGGCGTCACTCTGTTCCATAACAATATTTGTGGCGGCTTCACTCTGTTCATGACACTATTGGTGGTGGCGTCACTCTGTTCCATAACACTATTGGTGGCAGCGTCACTCTATTCATGACAATATTGGTGGCGGCGTCACTCTGTTCACGACACTATTAGTGGAGGCGTAACTCTGTTCCATAACACTATTGGTGGCGGCGTCACTCTGTTCCATAACACTGTTGGTAGCGGCGTCACCCTGTTCTATAACACTATTGGTGGCGGCGTCAATCTGTTCATGACACTATTGGTGGCGGCATTACTCTGTTCCATAACACTGATGGTAGCGGCGTCACTCTGTTCTATAACACTATTGGTGGCGGCGTCAATCTGTTCCATAACACTATTGGTGGCGGCATTACTCTGTTCATGACACTATTGGTTAGGGAATAACTCTGTTCATGACACTATTTGTGGCGGCGCCATTCTGTTCATGACACTATTGGTGGCTGCATCACTTTGTTCATGACACTATTGGAGGCGGCGTCACTTTGTTCATGACACTATTGATGGAGGTGTCACTCTATTGATGACACTATTGGTGGCGGCGTCACTTTGCTCATGACACTATTGGTGGCGGTGTCACTCTGTTCATAACACTACTGGTGACGGCGTCACTTTTTTCCTGACACTATTGGTGGCGGCGTCACTCTGTTCCATAACACTATTGGTAACGGCGTCACTCTGTTCCATAACACAGTTGGTGGCGGCGTCACTCTGTTCATGACACTATTGGTGGCGGTGTCACTCTGTTCATGACACTATTGGTGGCGGTGTCACTCTGTTCATGACACTATCGGTGGCGGCGTCACTTTGTTCTTGACACTATTGGTGGTGGTGTCACTCTATTGATGACACTATTGGTGGCGGCGTCACTTTGTTCATGACACTATTGGTGGCGGTGTCACTCTGTTCCTGACATTATTGGTGGCGGCGTCACTCTGTTCATGACACTATTGGTGGCGGCGTCACTCTGTTCCATATCACTATAGGCGGCGGCGTCACTCTATTCCATAACTTTATTGGTGGCGGCGTCACTCTGTTCATGACACTATTGGTGGCGGTGTCACTCTGTACATGACACTATTGGTGGCGGCGTCACTCTGTTCATGACACTATTGGTGGCGGCGTCACTCTGTTCCATAACAGTATAGACGGCGGCGTCACCCTGTTCCATAACACTATTGTTGGCGGCTTCACTCTGTTCAATAACACTACTGGTGGCGGCGTCACTCTGTTCCATAACACTATTTGTGGTGGCGTCATTCTGTTCATGACACTATTGGTGGCGGCTTCACTCTGTTCCATAACACTACTGGTAGCGGCGTCACTCTGTTCCATAACACTATTGGTGGCGGCGTCACTCTGTTCCATAACACTATTAGTGGCGGCGTCACTCTGTTCATGACACTATTGGTGGTGGCGTCACTCTGTTCCATAACACTATTGGTGGCGGCGTCACTCTGTTCATGAAAATATTGGTGGCGGCGTTACTCTGTTCACGATACTATTAGTTGCGGCGTAACTCTGTTCCATAACACTATTGGTGGCGGCGTCACTCAGTTCCATGACACTTTTGTTGGCGGCGTCACTCTGTTATATAACACTATTGGTGGCGGCGTCACTTTGTTCATGACACTATTGGTGGTGGGGTCACTGTTCCATAACACTATTGGTGGCGGCGACATTTTGTTCATGACACTACTGGTGGCGGCGTCACTCTGTTCCATAACACTATTGATGACAGCTACACTCTGTTCCATAACAATGTTGGTGGCGGCGTCACTCTCTTCATGACACTATTTGTGGCGGTGTCACTCTGTTCAATAACACTGTTGGTAGCGGCCTCACTCTGTTCATGACACTATTGGTGGCGGCGTCACTCTGTTCATGACACTATTGATGACGGCGTCACTTTGTTTATGAATCTATTAGTGGCGGCGTCAGTCTGTTCCATAACACTGTTGGTGGCGTCCTCACTCTGTTCATGACACTATTGGTGGCGGCGTCAATCTGATCATGACACTATTAGTGGTGCCGTCACTCTGTTCCATAACGCTACTGGTGGCGGCGTCACTCTGTTCCATAACACTATTGGTGGCGGCGTCACTCTGTTCATGACACTATTGGTGGCGGCGTCACTTTGTTGATGACACTATTGAAGGCGGTGTCACTCTGTTAATGACACTATTAGTGGCGACGTCACTTTGTTCAAGACACTATTGATGGCGGCGTCACTTTGTTCATGACACTATTGGTGGCGGTGTCACTCTATTGATGACACTATTGATGGCGGCGTCACTTTATTCATGACACTATTGGTGGCGGTGTCACTCTATTGATGACACATTGGTGGCGGCGTCACAGTGTTCATGACACTATTGGTGGTGGCGTCACTCTGTTCATGACACTATTGGTGGCGGCGACACTCTGTTCATGAAACTATTGGTGGCGGCGTCACTTTGTTGATGACACTATTGAAGGCGGTGTCACTCTGTTAATGACACTATTAGTGGCGACGTCACTTTGTTCAAGACACTATTGATGGCGGCGTCACTTTGTTCATGACACTATTGGTGGCGGTGTCACTCTATTGATGACACTATTGATGGCGGCGTCACTTTATTCATGACACTATTGTTGGCGGTGTCACTCTATTGATGACACTATTGGTGGCGGAGTCACTTTGTTCATGACGTTACTGGTTGCTGCGTCACTCTGTTCATGACACTCTTGGTGGCGGCTTCACTCTGTTCCATAACACTATTTGTGGCGGCGTCACTCTGTTCATGACACTATTGGTGGCGGCTTCACTCTGTTCCATAACACTACTGGTAGCGGCGTCACTCTGTTCCATAACAATATTTGTGGCGGCTTCACTCTGTTCATGACACTATTGGTGGTGGCGTCACTCTGTTCCATAACACTATTGGTGGCAGCGTCACTCTGTTCATGACAATATTGGTGGCGGCGTCACTCTGTTCACGACACTATTAGTGGAGGCGTAACTCTGTTATATAACACTATTGGTGGCGGCGTCACTCTGTTCCATAACACTGTTGGTAGCGGCGTCACCCTGTTCTATAACACTATTGGTGGCGGCGTCAATCTGTTCATGACACCATTGGTGGCGGCGTTACTCTGTTCCATAACACTGATGGTAGCGGCGTCACTCTGTTCTATAACACTATTGGTGGCGGCGTCAATCTGTTCCATAACACTATTGGTGGCGGCATTACTCTGTTCATGACACTATTGGTTAGGGAATAACTCTGTTCATGACACTATTTGTGGCGGCGCCATTCTGTTCATGACACTATTGGTGGCTGCATCACTTTGTTCATGACACTATTGGAGGCGGCGTCACTTTGTTCATGACACTATTGATGGAGGTGTCACTCTATTGATGACACTATTGGTGGCGGCGTCACTTGGCTCATGACACTATTGGTGGCGGTGTCACTCTGTTCATAACACTACTGGTGACGGCGTCACTTTTTTCATGACACTATTGGTGGCGGCGTCACTCTGTTCATGACACTATTAGTGGCGGCGTCACTTTTTTCATGACACTATTGATGGCGGCGTCACTCTGTTCCATAACACTGTTGGTAGCGGCGTCACGCTGTTCTATAACACTATTGGTGGCGGTGTTAATCTGTTCCATAACACTATTGGTGGCGGCATTACTCTGTTCATGACACTATTGGTTAGGGAATAACTCTGTTCATGACACTATTTGTGGCGGCGCCATTCTGTTCATGACACTATTGGTGGCTGCGTCACTTTGTTCATGACACTATTGGAGGCGGCGTCACTTTGTTCATGACACTATTGATAGAGGTGTCACTCTATTGATGACACTATTGGTGGCGGCGTCACTTTGCTCATGACACTATTGGTGGCGGTGTCACTTTGTTCATAACACTATTGGTGACGGAGTCACTTTTTTCATGAAACTATTGGTGGCAACGTCACTCTGTTCATGACACTATTAGTGGCGGCATCACTTTTTTCATGACACTATTGGTGGCGGCGTCACTCTGTTCATTCATGCACTATTCGTGGTGTCGTTACTCTGTTCCATAAAGCTATTGGTGTCGGCGTCACACTGTTCATTACACTTTTGGTAGCGGCGTCACTCTGTTCATGACACTATTCGTGGTGTCGTCATTCTGTTCCATAACACTATTGGTGGCAGTGTCACTCTGTTCATGGCACTATTGGTGGTGGCGTTACTCTGTTCCATAACACTATAGGTGGCTGCGTCAATCTGTTCCCTAACACTAATGGTGGCGGCGTCACTCTGTTCATGACACTATTCGTGGTGGCGTCAATCTGTTCCATAACACTATTGTTGGCTGCCACATTCTGTTCATGACAATATTGGTGGCTGCGTCACCCTGTTACATAACACTATTGGTGGCGGCGTCAATCTGTTCCATAACACTGTTGGTGGCGGCGTCAATCTGTTCATGACACTATTGGTGGTGACGTCACTCTCTTCCATAACACCATTGGTGGCGGCGTCACTCTGTTCCATAACACTATTAGTAACGGCGTCACTCTGTTCCATAACACTGTTGGTGGCGGCGTCACTCTGTTCTATAACACTATAGGTGAGGGCGTCAATCTGTTCATGACACTATTGGTGGTGGCGTCACTCTGTTTCAAAACACTATTGGTGGCGGCGTCACTCTGTTCCATAACACTATTGGTAACGGCGTCACTCTGTTCCATAACACTGTTGGTGGCGGCGTCACTCTGTTCATGACACTATTGGTGGCGGTGTCACTCTGTTCATGACACTATTGGTGGCGGTGTCACTCTGTTCATGACACTATCGGTGGCGGCGTCACTTTATTCAGGACACTATTGGTGGCGGTGTCACTCTGTTCATGACACTATTGGTGGCGGCGTCACTTTGTTCATGACACTATTGGTGGCGGTGTCACTCTATTGATGACACTATTGGTGGCGGCGTCACTTTGTTCATGACACTATTGGTGGCGGTGTCACTCTGTTCATGACATTATTGGTGGCGGTGTCACTCTGTTCATGACACTATTGGTGGCGGCGTCAATCTGTTCCATATCACTATAGGCGGCGGCGTCACTCTATTCCATAACTTTATTGGTGGCGGCGTCACTCTGTTCATGACACTATTGGTGGCGGTGTCACTCTGTTCATGACACTATTGGTGGCGGCGTCACTCTGTTCATGACACTATTGGTGGCGGCGTCAATCTGTTCCATATCACTATAGGCGGCGGCGTCACTCTATTCCATAACTTTATTGGTGGCGGCGTCACTCTGTTCATGACACTATTGGTGGCGGTGTCACTCTGTTCATGACACTATTGGTGGCGGCGTCACTCTGCTCATGACACTATTGGTGGCGGCGTCACTCTGTTCCATAACAGTATAGACGGCGGCGTCACCCTGTTCCATAACACTATTGTTGGCGGCTTCACTCTGTTCAATAACACTACTGGTGGCGGCGTCACTCTGTTCCATAACACTATTTGTGGTGGCGTCATTCTGTTCATGACACTATTGGTGGCGGCTTCACTCTGTTCCATAACACTACTGGTAGCGGCGTCAATCTGTTCCATAACACTATTGGTGGCGGCGTCACTCTGTTCCATAACACTATTAGTGGCGGCGTCACTCTGTTCATGACACTATTGGTGGTGGCGTCACTCTGTTCCATAACACTATTGGTGGCGGCGTCACTCTGTTCATGAAAATATTGGTGGCGGCGTTACTCTGTTCACGATACTATTAGTTGCAGCGTAACTCTGTTCCATAACACTATTGGTGGCGGCGTCACTCTGTTCCATGACACTTTTGTTGGCGGCGTCACTCTGTTCTATAACACTATTGGTGGCGGCGTCAATCTGTTCATGACACTATTGGTGGTGGCGTCAATCTGTTCCATAACACTATTGTTGGCGGCATCACTCTGTTCATGACAATATTGGTTAGGGAATAACTCTGTTCATGACACTATTGGTGGCTGCGTCACTTTCTTCATGACACTATTGGAGGCGGCGTCACTTTGTTCATGACACTATCGATGGAGGTGTCACTCTATTGATGACACTATTGGTGGCGGCGTCACTTTGCTTATGACACTATTGGTGGCGGTGTCACTCTGTTCATAACACTATTGTTGACGGCGTCACTTTTTTTATGACACTATTGGTGGCGGCGTCACTCTGTTCATGACACTATTGGTTAGGGAATCACTCTGTTCATGACACTATATGTGGCGGCGTCATTCTGTTCATGACACTAGTGTTGGCGGCGTCACTCTTTTTATTACACTATTTGCGTCGTCACTCTGCTCATGACACTATTGGCGGCGGTGTCACTCTATTGATGACACTATTGGTGGCTGCGTCACTTTGTTCATGACACTATTGATTGAGGTTTCACTCTATTGATGACACTCTTGGTGGCGGCGTCACTCTGTTCCATAACACTGATGGTAGCGGCGTCACTTTGTTCTATAACACTATTGGTGGCGGCGTCAATCTGTTCCATAACACTATTGGTGGCGGCATTACTCTGTTCATGACACTATTGGTTAGGGAATAACTCTGTTCATGACACTATTTGTGGCGGCGCCATTCTGTTCATGACACTATTGGTGGCTGCATCACTTTGTTCATGACACTATTGGAGGCGGCGTCACTTTGTTCATGACACTAGTGATGGAGGTGTCACTCTATTGATGACACTATAGGTGGCGGCGTCACTTGGCTCATGACACTATTGGTGGCGGTGTCACTCTGTTCATAACACTACTAGTGACGGCGTCACTTTTTTCATGACACTATTGGTGGCGGCGTCACTCTGTTCATGACACTATTAGTGGCGGCGTCACTTTTTTCATGACACTATTGGTGGCGGCGTCACTCTGTTCCATAACACTGTTGCTAGCGGCGTCACTCTGTTCCATAACACTATTTGTGGTGGCGTCATTCTGTTCATGACACTATTGGTGGCGGCTTCACTCTGTTCCATAACACTATTGGTGGCGGCGTCACTCTGTTCATGAAAATATTGGTGGCGGCGTTACTCTGTTCACGATACTATTAGTTGCGGCGTAACTCTGTTCCATAACACTATTGGTGGCGGCGTCACTCTGTTCCATGACACTTTTGTTGGCGGCGTCATTCTGTTCTATAACACTATTGGTGGCGGCGTCAATCTGTTCCATAACACTATTGGTGGCGGCATCACTCTGTTCATGACAATATTGGTTAGGGAATAACTCTGTTCATGACACTATTGG
The DNA here is from genome assembly GCF_040958095.1 of Procambarus clarkii. Taxonomy (NCBI): domain Eukaryota; kingdom Metazoa; phylum Arthropoda; class Malacostraca; order Decapoda; family Cambaridae; genus Procambarus; species Procambarus clarkii. Next base: position 6,526,865 of record NC_091167.1, on the reverse strand, counting down.
TGGCTGCGTCACTTTCTTCATGACACAATTGGAGGCGGCGTCACTTTGTTCATGACACTATCGATGGAGGTGTCACTCTATTGATGACACTATTGGTGGCGGCGTCACTTTGCTTATGACACTATTGGTGGCGGTGTCACTCTGTTCATAACACTATTGTTGACGGCGTCACTTTTTTATGACAATATTGGTGGCGGCGTCACTCTGTTCATGACACTATTAGTTAGGGAATCACTCTGTTCATGACACTATATGTGGCGGCGTCATTCTGTTCATGACACTAGTGTTGGCGGCGTCACTCTTTTTATTACACTATTTGCGTCGTCACTCTGCTCATGACACTATTGGCGGCGGTGTCACTCTATTGATGACACTATTGGTGGCTGCGTCACTTTGTTCATGACACTATTGGAGGCGGCGTCACTTTGTTCATGACACTATTGGAGGCGGCGTCACTTTGTTCATGACACTATTGATTGAGGTTTCACTCTATTGATGACACTATTGGTGGCGGCGTCACTTTGCTCATGACACTATTGGTGGCGGTGTCACTTTGTTCATAACACTATTGGTGACGGAGTCACTTTTTTCATGACACTATTGGTGGCAACGTCACTCTGTTCATGACACTATTAGTGGCGGCGTCACTTTTTTCATGACACTATTGGTGGCGGCGTCACTCTGTTCATTCATGCACTATTGGTGGTGTCGTTAACTCTGTTCCATAAAGCTATTGGTGTCGGCGTCACACTATTCATTACACTTTTGGTAGCGGCGTCACTCTGTTCATGACACTATTCGTGGTGTCGTCACTCTGTTCCATAACACTATTGTTGGCTGCCACATTCTGTTCATGACAATATTGGTGGCTGCGTCACCCTGTTACATAACACTATTGGTGGCGGCGTCAATCTGTTCCATAACACTGTTGGTGGCGGCGTCAATCTGTTCATGACACTATTGGTGGTGACGTCACTCTCTTCCATAACACCATTGGTGGCGGCGTCACTCTGTTCCAAAACACTATTAGTAACGGCGTCACTCTGTTCCATAACACTGTTGGTGGCGGCGTCACTCTGTTCTATAACACTATAGGTGAGGGCGTCAATCTGTTCATGACACTATTGGTGGTGGCGTCACTCTGTTTCAAAACACTATTGGTGGCGGCGTCACTCTGTTCCATAACACTATTGGTAACGGCGTCACTCTGTTCCATAACACTGTTGGTGGCGGCGTCACTCTGTTCATGACACTATTGGTGGCGGTGTCACTCTGTTCATGACACTATTGGTGGCGGTGTCACTCTGTTCATGACACTATCGGTGGCGGCGTCACTTTGTTCAGGACACTATTGGTGGCGGTGTCACTCTGTTCATGACACTATTGGTGGCGGCGTCACTTTGTTCATGACACTATTGGTGGCGGTGTCACTCTATTGATGACACTATTGGTGGCGGCGTCACTTTGTTCATGACACTATTGGTGGCGGTGTCACTCTGTTCATGACATTATTGGTGGCGGTGTCACTCTGTTCATGACACTATTGGTGGCGGCGTCAATCTGTTCCATATCACTATAGGCGGCGGCGTCACTCTATTCCATAACTTTATTGGTGGCGGCGTCACTCTGTTCATGACACTATTGGTGGCGGTGTCACTCTGTTCATGACACTATTGGTGGCGGCGTCACTCTGTTTATGACACTATTGGTGGCGGCGTCAATCTGTTCCATATCACTATAGGCGGCGGCGTCACTCTATTCCATAACTTTATTGGTGGCGGCGTCACTCTGTTCATGACACTATTGGTGGCGGTGTCACTCTGTTCATGACACTATTGGTGGCGGCGTCACTCTGCTCATGACACTATTGGTGGCGGCGTCGCTCTATTCCATAACAGTATAGACGGCGGCGTCACCCTGTTCCATAACACTATTGTTGGCGGCTTCACTCTGTTCAATAACACTACTGGTGGCGGCGTCACTCTGTTCCATAACACTATTTGTGGTGGCGTCATTCTGTTCATGACACTATTGGTGGCGGCTTCACTCTGTTCCATAACACTACTGGTAGCGGCGTCACTCTGTTCCATAACACTATTGGTGGCGGCGTCACTCTGTTCCATAACACTATTAGTGGCGGCGTCACTCTGTTCATGACACTATTGGTGGTGGCGTCACTCTGTTCCATAACACTATTGGTGGCGGCGTCACTCTGTTCATGAAAATATTGGTGGCGGCGTTACTCTGTTCACGATACTATTAGTTGCGGCGTAACTCTGTTCCATAACACTATTGGTGGCGGCGTCACTCTGTTCCATGACACTTTTGTTGGCGGCGTCACTCTGTTCTATAACACTATTGGTGGCGGCGTCAATCTGTTCATGACACTATTGGTGGTGGCGTCAATCTGTTCCATAACACTATTGGTGGCGGCATCACTCTGTTCATGACAATATTGGTTAGGGAATAACTCTGTTCATGACACTATTGGTGGCTGCGTCACTTTCTTCATGACACTATTGGAGGCGGCGTCACTTTGTTCATGACACTATCGATGGAGGTGTCACTCTATTGATGACACTATTGGTGGCGGCGTCACTTTGCTTATGACACTATTGGTGGCGGTGTCACTCTGTTCATAACACTATTGTTGACGGCGTCACTTTTTTTATGACACTATTGGTGGCGGCGTCACTCTGTTCATGACACTATTGGTTAGGGAATCACTCTGTTCATGACACTATATGTGGCGGCGTCATTCTGTTCATGACACTAGTGTTGGCGGCGTCACTCTTTTTATTACACTATTTGCGTCGTCACTCTGCTCATGACACTATTGGCGGCGGTGTCACTCTATTGATGACACTATTGGTGGCTGCGTCACTTTGTTCATGACACTATTGAAGGCGGCGTCACTTTGTTCATGACACTATTGATTGAGGTTTCACTCTATTGATGACACTCTTGGTGGCGGCGTCACTCTGTTCCATAACACTGATGGTAGCGGCGTCACTCTGTTCTATAACACTATTGGTGGCGGCGTCAATCTGTTTCATAACACTATTGGTGGCGGCATTACTCTGTTCATGACACTATTGGTTAGGGAATAACTCTGTTCATGACACTATTTGTGGCGGCGCCATTCTGTTCATGACACTATTGGTGGCTGCATCACTTTGTTCATGACACTATTGGAGGCGGCGTCACTTTGTTCATGACACTATTGATGGAGGTGTCACTCTATTGATGACACTATAGGTGGCGGCGTCACTTGGCTCATGACACTATTGGTGGCGGTGTCACTCTGTTCATAACACTACTGGTGACGGCGTCACTTTTTTCATGACACTATTGGTGGCGGCGTCACTCTGTTCATGACACTATTAGTGGCGGCGTCACTTTTTTCATGACACTATTGGTGGCGGCGTCACTCTGTTCCATAACACTGTTGCTAGCGGCGTCACTCTGTTCTATAACACTATTGGTGGCGGTGTTAATCTGTTCCATAACACTATTGGTGGCGGCATTACTCTGTTCATGACACTATTGGTTAGGGAATAACTCTGTTCATGACACTATTTGTGGCGGCGCCATTCTGTTCATGACACTATTGGTGGCTGCGTCACTTTGTTCATGACACTATTGGAGGCGGCGTCACTTTGTTCATGACACTATTGGAGGCGGCGTCACTTTGTTCATGACACTATTGATAGAGGTGTCACTCTATTGATGACACTATTGGTGGCGGCGTCACTTTGCTCATGACACTATTGGTGGCGGTGTCACTTTGTTCATAACACTATTGGTGACGGAGTCACTTTTTCATGACACTATTGGTGGCAACGTCACTCTGTTCATGACACTATTAGTGGCGGCATCACTTTTCTCATGACACTATTGGTGGCGGCGTCACTCTGTTCATTCATGCACTATTGGTGGTGTCGTTACTCTGTTCCATAAAGCTATTGGTGTCGGCGTCACACTGTTCATTACACTTTTGGTAGCGGCGTCACTCTGTTCATGACACTATTCGTGGTGTCGTCACTCTGTTCCATAACACTATTGGTGGAAGTGTCACTCTGTTCATGGCACTATTGGTGGTGGCGTTACTCTGTTCCATAACGCTATTGGTGGCTGCGTCACTCTGTTCCCTAACACTAATGGTGGCGGCGTCACTCTGTTCATGACACTATTCGTGGTGGCGTCAATCTGTTCCATAACACTATTGTTGGCTGCCACATTCTGTTCATGACAATATTGGTGGCTGCGTCACCCTGTTACATAACACTATTGGTGGCGGCGTCAATCTGTTCCATAACACTGTTGGTGGCGGCGTCAATCTGTTCATGACACTATTGGTGGTGACGTCACTCTCTTCCATAACACCATTGGTGGCGGCGTCACTCTGTTCCATAACACTATTAGTAACGGCGTCACTCTGTTCCATAACACTGTTGGTGGCGGCGTCACTCTGTTCTATAACACTATAGGTGAGGGCGTCAATCTGTTCATGACACTATTGGTGGTGGCGTCACTCTGTTTCAAAACACTATTGGTGGCGGCGTCACTCTGTTCCATAACACTATTGGTAACGGCGTCACTCTGTTCCATAACACTGTTGGTGGCGGCGTCACTCTGTTCATGACACTATTGGTGGCGGTGTCACTCTGTTCATGACACTATTGGTGGCGGTGTCACTTTGTTCATGACACTATCGGTGGCGGCGTCACTTTGTTCAGGACACTATTGGTGGCGGTGTCACTCTGTTCATGACACTATTGGTGGCGGCGTCACTTTGTTCATGACACTATTGGTGGCGGTGTCACTCTATTGATGACACTATTGGTGGCGGCGTCACTTTGTTCATGACACTATTGGTGGCGGTGTCACTCTGTTCATGACATTATTGGTGGCGGTGTCACTCTGTTCATGACACTATTGGTGGCGGCGTCAATCTTTTCCATATCACTATAGGCGGCGGCGTCACTCTATTCCATAACTTTATTGGTGGCGGCGTCACTCTGTTCATGACACTATTGGTGGCGGTGTCACTCTGTTCATGACACTAATGGTGGCGGCGTCACTCTGTTCATGACACTATTGGTGGCGGCGTCAATCTGTTCCATATCACTATAGGCGGCGGCGTCAATCTGTTCCATATCACTATAGGCGGCGGCGTCACTCTATTCCATAACTTTATTGGTGGCGGCGTCACTCTGTTCATGACACTATTGGTGGCGGTGTCACTCTGTTCATGACACTATTGGTGGCGGCGTCACTCTGCTCATGACACTATTGGTGGCGGCGTCACTCTGTTCCATAACAGTATAGACGGCGGCGTCACCCTGTTCCATAACACTATTGTTGGCGGCTTCACTCTGTTCAATAACACTATTGGTGGCGGCGTCACTCTGTTCCATAACACTATTTGTGGTGGCGTCATTCTGCTCATGACACTATTGGTGGCGGCTTCACTCTGTTCCATAACACTACTGGTAGCGGCGTCACTCTGTTCCATAACACTATTGGTGGCGGCGTCACTCTGTTCCATAACACTATTGGTAACGGCGTCACTCTGTTCCATAACACTGTTGGTGGCGGCGTCACTCTGTTCATGACACTATTGGTGGCGGTGTCACTCTGTTCATGACACTATTGGTGGCGGTGTCACTCTGTTCATGACACTATCGGTGGCGGCGTCACTTTGTTCAGGACACTATTGGTGGCGGTGTCACTCTGTTCATGACACTATTGGTGGCGGCGTCACTTTGTTCATGACACTATTGGTGGCGGTGTCACTCTATTGATGACACTATTGGTGGCGGCGTCACTTTGTTGATGACACTATTGGTGGCGGTGTCACTCTGTTCATGACATTATTGGTGGCGGTGTCACTCTGTTCATGACACTATTGGTGGCGGCGTCAATCTGTTCCATATCACTATAGGCGGCGGCGTCACTCTATTCCATAACTTTATTGGTGGCAGCGTCACTCTGTTCATGACACTATTGGTGGCGGTGTCACTCTGTTCATGACACTATTGGTGGCGGCGTCACTCTGTTCATGACACTATTGGTGGCGGTGTCACTCTGTTCATGACACTATTGGTGGCGGCGTCACTCTGTTCATGACACTATTGGTGGCGGCGTCAATCTGTTCCATATCACTATAGGCGGCGGCGTCACTCTATTCCATAATTTTATTGGTGGCGGCGTCACTCTGTTCATGACACTATTGGTGGCGGTGTCACTCTGTTCATGACACTATTGGTGGCAGCGTCACTCTGCTCATGAAACTATTGGTGGCGGCGTCACTCTGTTCCATAACAGTATAGACGGCGGCGTCACCCTGTTCCATAACACTATTGTTGGCGGCTTCACTCTGTTCAATAACACTACTGGTGGCGGAGTCACTCTGTTCCATAACACTATTTGTGGTGGCGTCATTCTGTTCATGACACTATTGGTGGCGGCTTCACTCTGTTCCATAACACTACTGGTAGCGGCGTCACTCTGTTCCATAACACTATTGGTGGCGGCGTCACTCTGTTCCATAACACTATTAGTGGCGGCGTCACTCTGTTCATGACACTATTGGTGGTGGCGTCACTCTGTTCCATAACACTATTGGTGGCGGCGTCACTCTGTTCATGAAAATATTGGTGGCGGCGTTACTCTGTTCACGATACTATTAGTTGCGGCGTAACTCTGTTCCATAACACTATTGGTGGCGGCGTCACTCTGTTCCATGACACTTCTGTTGGCGGCGTCACTCTGTTCTATAACACTATTGGTGGCGGCGTCAATCTGTTCATGACACTATTGGTGGTGGCGTCAATCTGTTCCATAACACTATTGGTGGCGGCATCACTCTGTTCATGACAATATTGGTTAGGGAATAACTCTGTTCATGACACTATTGGTGGCTGCGTCACTTTCTTCATGACACTATTGGAGGCGGCGTCACTTTGTTCATGACACTATCGATGGAGGTGTCACTCTATTGATGACACTATTGGTGGCGGCGTCACTTTGCTTATGACACTATTGGTGGCGGTGTCACTCTGTTCATAACACTATTGTTGACGGCGTCACTTTTTTATGACAATATTGGTGGCGGCGTCACTCTGTTCATGACACTATTGGTTAGGGAATCACTCTGTTCATGACACTATATGTGGCGGCGTCATTCTGTTCATGACACTAGTGTTGGCGGCGTCACTCTTTTTATTACACTATTTGCGTCGTCACTCTGCTCATGACACTATTGGCGGCGGTGTCACTCTATTGATGACACTATTGGTGGCTGCGTCACTTTGTTCATGACACTATTGGAGGCGGCGTCACTTTGTTCATGACACTATTGATTGAGGTTTCACTCTATTGATGACACTATTGGTGGCGGCGTCACTTTGCTCATGACACTATTGGTGGCGGTGTCACTTTGTTCATAACACTATTGGTGACGGAGTCACTTTTTTCATGACACTATTGGTGGCAACGTCACTCTGTTCATGACACTATTAGTGGCGGCGTCACTTTTTTCATGACACTATTGGTGGCGGCGTCACTCTGTTCATTCATGCACTATTGGTGGTGTCGTTACTCTGTTCCATAAAGCTATTGGTGTCGGCGTCACACTGTTCATTACACTTTTGGTAGCGGCGTCACTCTGTTCATGACACTATTCGTGGTGTCGTCACTCTGTTCCATAACACTATTGGTGGCAGTGTCACTCTGTTCATGGCACTATTGGTGGTGGCGTTACTCTGTTCCATAACACTATTGGTGGCTGCGTCACTCTGTTCCCTAACACTAATTGTGGCGGCGTCACTCTGTTCATGACACTATTCGTGGTGGCGTCAATCTGTTCCATAACACTATTGTTGGCTGCCACATTCTGTTCATGACAATATTGGTGGCTGCGTCACCCTGTTACATAACACTATTGGTGGCGGCGTCAATCTGTTCCATAACACTGTTGATGGCGGCGTCAATCTGTTCATGACACTATTGGTGGTGACGTCACTCTCTTCCATAATACCATTGGTGGCGGCGTCACTCTGTTCCATAACACTATTAGTAACGGCGTCACTCTGTTCCATAACACTGTTGGTGGCGGCTTCACTCTGTTCTATAACACTATAGGTGAGGGCGTCAATCTGTTCATGACACTATTGGTGGTGGCGTCACTCTGTTTCAAAACACTATTGGTGGCGGCGTCACTCTGTTCCATAACACTATTGGTAACGGCGTCACTCTGTTCCATAACACTGTTGGTGGCGGCGTCACTCTGTTCATGACACTATTGGTGGCGGTGTCACTCTGTTCATGACACTATTGGTGGCGGTGTCACTCTGTTCATGACACTATCGGTGGCGGCGTCACTTTGTTCAGGACACTATTGGTGGCGGTGTCACTCTGTTCATGACACTATTGGTGGCGGCGTCACTTTGTTCATGACACTATTGGTGGCGGTGTCACTCTATTGATGACACTATTGGTGGCGGCGTCACTTTGTTCATGACACTATTGGTGGCGGTGTCACTCTGTTCATGACATTATTGGTGGGGGTGTCACTCTGTCCATGACACTAATGGTGGCGGCGTCAATCTGTTCCATATCACTATAGGCGGCGGCGTCACTCTATTCCATAACTTTATTGGTGGCGGCGTCACTCTGTTCATGACACTATTGGTGGCGGTGTCACTCTGTTCATGACACTATTGGTGGCGGCGTCACTCTGTTCATGACACTATTGGTGGCGGCGTCAATCTGTTCCATATCACTATAGGCGGCGGCGTCACTCTATTCCATAACTTTATTGGTGGCGGCGTCACTCTGTTCATGACACTATTGGTGGCGGTGTCACTCTGTTCATGACACTATTGGTGGCGGCGTCACTCTGCTCATGACACTATTGGTGGCGGCGTCACTCTGTTCCATAACAGTATAGACGGCGGCGTCACCCTGTTCCATAACACTATTGTTGGCGGCTTCACTCTGTTCAATAACACTACTGGTGGCGGCGTCACTCTGTTCCATAACACTATTTGTGGTGGCGTCATTCTGTTCATGACACTATTGGTGGCGGCTTCACTCTGTTCCATAACACTACTGGTAGCGGCGTCACTCTGTTCCATAACACTATTGGTGGCGGCGGCACTCTGTTCCATAACACTATTAGTGGCGGCGTCACTCTGTTCATGACAGTATTGGTGGTGGCGTCACTCTGTTCCATAACACTATTGGTGGCGGCGTCACTCTGTTCATGAAAATATTGGTGGCGGCGTTACTCTGTTCACGATACTATTAGTTGCGGCGTAACTCTGTTCCATAACACTGTTGGTGGCGGCGTCAATCTGTTCATGACACTATTGGTGGTGACGTCACTCTCTTCCATAACACCATTGGTGGCGGCGTCACTCTGTTCCATAACACTATTAGTAACGGCGTCACTCTGTTCCATAACACTGTTGGTGGCGGCGTCACTCTGTTCTATAACACTATAGGTGAGGGCGTCAATCTGTTCATGACACTATTGGTGGTGGCGTCACTCTGTTTCAAAACACTATTGGTGGCGGCGTCACTTTGTTCCATAACACTATTGGTAACGGCGTCACTCTGTTCCATAACACTGTTGGTGGCGGCGTCACTCTGTTCATGACACTATTGGTGGCGGTGTCACTCTGTTCATGACACTATCGGTGGCGGCGTCACTTTGTTCAGGACACTATTGGTGGCGGTGTCACTCTGTTCATGACACTATTGGTGGCGGCGTCACTTTGTTCATGACACTATTGGTGGCGGTGTCACTCTATTGATGACACTATTGGTGGCGGCGTCACTTTGTTCATGACACTATTGGTGGCGGTGTCACTCTGTTCATGACACTATTGGTGGCTGCGTCAATCTGTTCCATATCACTATAGGCGGCGGCGTCACTCTATTCCATAACTTTATTGGTGGCGGCGTCACTCTGTTCATGACACTGTTGGTGGCGGTGTCACTCTGTTCATGACACTATCGGTGGCGGCGTCACTTTGTTCAGGACACTATTGGTGGCGGTGTCACTCTGTTCATGACACTATTGGTGGCGGCGTCACTTTGTTCATGACACTATTGGTGGCGGTGTCACTCTATTGATGACACTATTGGTGGAGGCGTCACTTTGTTCATGACACTATTGGTGGCGGTGTCACTCTGTTCATGACATTATTGGTGGCGGTGTCACTCTGTTCATGACACTATTGGTGGCGGCGTCACTTTGTTCCATAACACTATTGGTAACGGCGTCACTCTGTTCCATAACACTGTTGGTGGCGGCGTCACTCTGTTCATGACACTATTGGTGGCGGTGTCACTCTGTTCATGACACTATTGGTGGCGGTGTCACTCTGTTCATGACACTATCGGTGGCGGCGTCACTTTGTTCAGGACACTATTGGTGGCGGTGTCACTCTGTTCATGACACTATTGGTGGCGGCGTCACTTTGTTCATGACACTATTGGTGGCGGTGTCACTCTATTGATGACACTATTGGTGGCGGCGTCACTTTGTTCATGACACTATTGGTGGCGGTGTCACTCTGTTCATGACACTATTGGTGGCGGCGTCAATCTGTTCCATATCACTATAGGCGGCGGCGTCACTCTATTCCATAACTTTATTGGTGGCGGCGTCACTCTGTTCATGACACTGTTGGTGGCGGTGTCACTCTGTTCATGACACTATCGGTGGCGGCGTCACTTTGTTCAGGACACTATTGGTGGCGGTGTCACTCTGTTCATGACACTATTGGTGGCGGCGTCACTTTGTTCATGACACTATTGGTGGCGGTGTCACTCTATTGATGACACTATTGGTGGAGGCGTCACTTTGTTCATGACACTATTGGTGGCGGTGTCACTCTGTTCATGACATTATTGGTGGCGGTGTCACTCTGTTCATGACACTATTGGTGGCGGCGTCAATCTGTTCCATATCACTATAGGCGGCGGCGTCACTCTATTCCATAACTTTATTGGTGGCGGCGTCACTCTGTTCATGACACTATTGGTGGCGGTGTCACTCTGTTCATGACACTATTGGTGGCGGCGTCACTCTGTTCATGACACTATTGGTGGCGGCGTCAATCTGTTCCATATCACTATAGGCGGCGGCGTCACTCTATTCCATAATTTTATTGGTGGCGGCGTCACTCTGTTCATGACACTATTGGTGGCGGTGTCACTCTGTTCATGACACTATTGGTGGCGGCGTCACTCTGCTCATGACACTATTGGTGGCGGCGTCACTCTGTTCCATAACAGTATAGACGGCGGCGTCACCCTGTTCCATAACACTATTGTTGGCGGCTTCACTCTGTTCAATAACACTACTAGTGGCGGCGTCACTCTGTTCCATAACACTATTTGTGGTGGCGTCATTCTGTTCATGACACTATTGGTGGCGGCTTCACTCTGTTCCATAAAACTACTGGTAGCGGCGTCACTCTGTTCCATAACACTATTGGTGGCGGCGTCACTCTGTTCCATAACACTATTAGTGGCGGCGTTACTCTGTTCATGACACTATTGGTGGTGGCGTCACTCTGTTCCATAACACTATTGGTGGCGGCGTCACTCTGTTCATGAAAATATTGGTGGCGGCGTTACTCTGTTCACGATACTATTAGTTGCGGCGTAACTCTGTTCCATAACACTATTGGTGGCGGCGTCACTCTGTTCCATGACACTTTTGTTGGCGGCGTCACTCTGTTCTATAACACTATTGGTGGCGGCGTCAATCTGTTCATGACACTATTGGTGGTGGCGTCAATCTGTTCCATAACACTATTGGTGGCGGCATCACTCTGTTCATGACAATATTGGTTAGGGAATAACTCTGTTCATGACACTATTGGTGGCTGCGTCACTTTCTTCATGACACTATCGATGGAGGTGCCACTATTGGAGGCGGCGTCACTTTGTTCATGACACTATCGATGGAGGTGTCACTCTATTGATGACACTATTGGTGGCGGCGTCACTTTGCTTATGACACTATTGGTGGCGGTGTCACTCTGTTCATAACACTATTGTTGACGGCGTCACTTTTTTTATGACAATATTGGTGGCGGCGTCACTCTGTTCATGACACTATTGGTTATGGAATCACTCTGTTCATGACACTATATGTGGCGGCGTCATTCTGTTCATGACACTAGTGTTGGCAGCGTCACTCTTTTTATTACACTATTTGCGTCGTCACTCTGCTCATGACACTATTGGCGGCGGTGTCACTCTATTGATGACACTATTGGTGGCTGCGTCACTTTGTTCATGACACTATTGGAGGCGGCGTCACTTTGTTCATGACACTATTGATTGAGGTTTCACTCTATTGATGACACTATTGGTGGCGGCGTCACTTTGCTCATGACACTATTGGTGGCGGTGTCACTTTGTTCATAACACTATTGGTGACGGAGTCACTTTTTTCATGACACTATTGGTGGCAACGTCACTCTGTTCATGACACTATTAGTGGCGGCGTCACTTTTTTCATGACACTATTGGTGGCGGCGTCACTCTGTTCATTCATGCACTATTGGTGGTGTCGTTACTCTGTTCCATAAAGCTATTGGTGTCGGCGTCACACTGTTCATTACACTTTTGGTAGCGGCGACACTCTGTTCATGACACTATTCGTGGTGTCGTCACTCTGTTCCATAACACTATTGGTGGCAGTGTCACTCTGTTCATGGCACTATTGGTGGTGGCGTTACTCTGTTCCATAACACTATTGGTGGCTGCGTCACTCTGTTCCCTAACACTAATTGTGGCGGCGTCACTCTGTTCATGACACTATTCGTGGTGGCGTCAATCTGTTCCATAACACTATTGTTGGCTGCCACATTCTGTTCATGACAATATTGGTGGCTGCGTCACCCTGTTACATAACACTATTGGTGGCGGCGTCAATCTGTTCCATAACACTGTTGGTGGCGGCGTCAATCTGTTCATGACACTATTGGTGGTGACGTCACTCTCTTCCATAACACCATTGGTGGCGGCGTCACTCTGTTCCATAACACTGTTGGTGGCGGCGTTGTAACAAACTAGGCTGTTGTAAGAATTATTCAGAGTGGTTTATCGACAAAAGAGAATGGGAAGCTGAGCCGCATGGTGACCTGACCCCCAGGGGAATTCGCGGTGGAAATAACCGACGCTTTGTTCATATCTGCGTATAATGAATCATCCTATAGTATTCAGTAATTTAGAGAAAATTAGCCTTTATTCATTTTTATTAAAATTGTATTGTATAATAGTACTGGATACAATATCAAGAGTATTCTAATTATTGAGTTTAAGTCACCATCAGTGACGTCACGAATCAGATCTAACTTTTAAGGCGGAGTGACCGGCGGTCATAGGTCAGCAGGGTTGACATGTCTAATATTTCTCAAAGTTTTAATAACCATTTTTGTGATCGGGAACAGCTTTGCCGTTTGATGTTTGTGTAATCTAATTAAAGTAAAATAATTCAACCAGTCTGGATCAATTCAGTACAAACAGAGGTTAATTGTTATAACTTAAACCTTGCTAGTAACTGGGTAGAACTTTGACTAGGCGGAAGGATACAATACTCTTGTCTGGGGTAGACCAGACAAGGAGGAGATCAGTGTGATCTGCCGAGCAGCTGGGAGAGGTCAAAACATCTTACCTCTCCCCAAGACCAGCCCCAACACCGAGAGCTGGGAAACATAGAGGTATAGTTGCTATGGTTATGTATAGAAATAGTCTTCTCATTTGCCATTCAGGTCAAGTAGGGAGTGTTAAAGTGATAGGGAGTGAACACATTTAGATTTTGTTTTAGTTTTCTTTTAATAAATTAAATTTGTTATTAATTTGCATTTTATTGTTTCCATTTGGTTATGTGTAAACTTGTCCTGGTCACGTGGTCCACACGAGGCAGAGTTGCATTGGGCGCCGATTCTAACATCGGATCGGAATTCATCATCCCCATCTAATTAATTCCACACTCAAGTTTCCGAGGTTATAAACTACTAGTGGGGATCAAGCCCCAAGGTTGATTAATTAGCGTGATCGATCCAGACCTCGATCATTGCTCTGTAGAGCTGGTCTGGTGGTGGCAGCATAGAGGCGACTCTAGGGTTTTGATCAGAGCTTAGGTCACATCATACTGGGTGTAGAATCCTAAGTCGGTCAATCGTCTTAGGACCACGTGGCGTGGAGTTGGCTTTGGTAAAAGTTTTGGAGTCCCTTGGTAGAGAATAATAAGTAAGAATACGGGTAGAGGGAGTAGAAAGAAGGAAGTAAAGAGAGAGGAACCCGAACTCGTGTTACAATGGTGCACAGCGGTGGTTTCAACAATTTTGTTTGAAATTGTTGAAAGGCTCACGCGTCTAGCCGTTCGAACACGTGCGCGGATGCTAAGGAGACAGCCGCGGGCCAGGATTAGCAGTGCGCCCCACAAGTGCGTTTGAGTGGGGATTGGCGAATCTTGGGTCATGCGGGCTGATATGATTAAGGTTTAGTTAGTAAGATTAGGCTGTTAAAATTAGATTTATTGAAAAGGAGACCGCTCCGAGTTGATTGGACTGGGTACCATACTCGACCCATTGCAATTAATTCAGAGGTGTTGGGAGCCGCCATACTCTCAACAGCAGTTCCTTGAGGGCTGTCGGGGGCGGATATATCTGTGGGACGCCAGTAGATAGTCCGAGGGCGTTATTAGACGACCCAAAACGCTAGGAAAAACGTAATCCGTGAAGGGCGTTGCGGCCTCCGAGGGACGGACTAGTAACCTACCTAGCAGCGATTCAACAACTAAGTGATCGCACACTTAGTGGAGGTTGAGTCGTCCCTAGTCATAATTGTTGCTGAAAGCTGCGTGTCGCTCTGTTGGAACCTAGAGGGTGTGGCCCCTAGGCTAGGTGTGGTACGGCGAGCCGGTAGGAGCAATTATAAGATTAAGTCGAGTGCATTTTTTTAATTAAGTATACTTAAATTTATAAAGTAATTTCCGTTTATTTGCGTTGTTCTAGATTAATTTTTTCCCCTAAATTCAATCCCCGGTTAAAATTTTTCCCAAGTGTTTAGCGTTTTCTTGCATATTAGGCTAAGTGCGTACGTTAAGTTTTGTTAGTCCCTGTTGTATTAGTCTAAGTCAGAGGTGTTGGTTCTGGAGCGTAGTTAATCCTCTGGACTTAGGGCTATATGTCGGTCACGATAGATAAGTGAAGGAGTTTAAGGGATAATAAGTTGCGTGTAAATGCTTAATAGAGTCCGTGGTATATTTCTAAGTATTTTGGGATAAGTTTTCGGCTAAGTCGATGTCGGAAACTCGTTAACTGTAATTAATTTGTATTCGTGGGTCACGTGTATGATCTGGGTATCATTAGGATTCTCCAGTCGATGCGAGTGATATTTTCCAGTTGTTACCAGTAAGACGGTAATATTGTGTTTGTAGACTTAGAATTCTGTTTTCAGTAGAAACGTAGGTGGAAAATTTTCTAAGTCCAGCTTGGGCTAGAATCTGACTTTTTGGCGGAAATTCTAATTTTCATGTTTCGTGTATATTCTAGAGTCAGTATTACTCTCTAGTGCGCGCAAGGGACGTAATTCTGTTCGTAAAGCATTAAACAGTGATAATTACATTTTTGCCGAATTTAGTTACTTTTCGAGAAAATCGTGTTGTAATTTTGTCAGAGTCCATTTGAGGTGAAAATCTCGGATTCTGACGAAAAATCGAATTAGTGAGTGTTGAAACCGCCCGAAGTGTCAGTATTGTTCTGCATACAACGTCAGTAGTAAATAATAACGTATTTATATCTGGGAACGAGAAACCCAAATTTTTGTGAATTAAAGGAGTTTTGTGATATTTGGGGTGATAGAATATTTTTCCCTCGGAGTCAGGAAAATTGGCAGAGTCCAGCAATGGAGTAAAAACGCAGTTTTTGATAAAAATTCAATTTTTAGTAAGCATTTATAGGTCCTGGGTGTCTATATTAATCGCTAGAGCGGTTTATTAACGTAAAACTAGTTATTTTCCTTCAGAACAAAATTTTGATTTTTCAGCGTTTAAGCGAAAAAGCGCGGGACTTAGTTTTTTTCAGCGCAGCTGGTCCCGCTCCATCAGTCATCAGTGGCCACGCTGCTCACTTCAAGCGCGTTTAGTATTCAAGTACAGTAAATATTCTTTATTAATCCATCACGAGTGCTGTGCGTTAGTTGCGTTATCATTTAAATTGTTTTATATAAATTAGATTCCTTAATTTTTTTTAACGTAAAGGACTTAGGTTTCAGCAATAGAACTGCGGGATATTTCACGGTCAGACACGAGTGCGGGGCAGACACTCATTCATTGGATTCACTTCAGCGATTCTCTCGATAAATCGTTGTATTTCCTATTTTGGGAATTTAGTAGTTTTCTCTTAGAAAAGAGTTGTGATTTTTTTTATTTGTGTAAGATCACGGTTGTAGTGAGTCCGGGTCGAGGGTGTACTAAAGGGTAGTTTAGAAGAGACGTGGCACACCAGGAATCACAGAAAATGTTTAACCCAGATAATGACCAGTCAGTAGGGACCAGTGGGAATGGGAGTGTAGAGGATAGAACCTCTTCCGACACCACTGGGGACCGCTCAGGTAGCTCAACTGGCACCACAGGTGGGGCCAGTGGGACTGAAGCGACGAGTTCACGGGTACTGCATGGGACTGGGCAGTCGAGGGTATCTTTCCATCCCTGGAGAGATACTATTATTGACATGAGTGGGGAGTCTTGCGAGGAGTCGTCCCATGAGTGGGGAGAGCCGTCTTGGGTTCCCCCACAAATAACATCGACGCCATGCCAGCAGGGTAGACAGGGGGCCTCAGTTAGTATGGCAGGACGTCCCACTTCGCTCGGTAGAGAACAGCAACCCGTTCAACGGGAATATGAACAACCACACCAACAGCAGGAACTACCCAACATAACACCAATACCACAGCACCCACAACACCTAGGTGCACCTCATCCGTCACTACAACAACCCCAACCCCACCTCCCATACCTACCCCATCCTCAATTCCCATACCAACCCCATCCTCAGTTCCCATACCAACCCTTCCCCCAACCCCAGGCCACTCCATACCCATTCCAACCCCAGGCCACCCCATACCCATACCCATACCCATTCCAACCCCAGGCCACCCCATACCCATTCCAACCCCAGGCCACCCCATACCCATCCCCATTCCAACCCCAGGCCACCCCATACCCATTCCAACCCCAGGCCACCCCATACCCACCCCAACCTCAATCCACACCCCAACCCGAGGCCACCCACACCATACCTCAGCCTCAACCCCAACCTCAATCCACACCCCAACCCGAGGCCACCCACACCATACCTCAGCCTCAACCCCAACCTCAATCCACACCCCAACCCGAGGCCACCCACACCATACCTCAGCCTCAACCCCAACCTCAATCCACACCCCAACCCGAGGCCACCCACACCATACCTCAGGCCAAACCCCAACCTCAACCCAGTTCCCAACCCCGGGACCCACCCATTGCCAGTAGCTCCGCGTCACATACAGAGGGACTTGTGAGTCTGATTCCCAAGTTGACTCTGCCTACACTCAGAGGTAGGGAGTTGTCGCTTATTAAGGTGGAACGCAACCGCCAGGTGGAAGACTGGCTTTGTGAAATTGGTTCGATGCTAGAAGCTGTCCCGGGGGATAGATCGAAAATTGCTCTCGCTATGGGGGCTTGCGTGCACGTAGCCGGTCCACTGGCGGGATTTACAGAGTTTCAGCACCTGACATCTTGGCCTCAGTTTGTCCAAGCGATTAGGGACAGATTCAAAGACAGGGTTTCGGAGGATGAGGCTTATTTTTATCTCGAGTCACTTAAGAGGGATGACCGAAGCACTGTCAAGGATTTCGGGTCAATATTAAAGAGAAGGGTTGACGACCTCACTAAGGAACTGGGGTTCGATTCGAGTCAGGCAGAGCAATTCGCTAAAGAGTTGTTCTGCAAAACGTTACCTTCCGATATGGGGCCATTGTTCCTTGCGGGGAGAGCGGGTGTGAGTTATGAAGACCTAGTCCAACAGGCCGCCACAGCCCTAGACAGGCAGACGCGCGCAGGGACATCGGGCACTCAGTTGTCGCCATACGTAGAGGCGGTAAGTAAAGGCGAGGGAGCCAAGCCGAGTCACTGTGGCGCGGGTTCATCAGGCAGGAGGCAGCCCTCAGCGGCAAGTTCGAGCCACCCTGCGCGGGGTAACAACAGGGATCCGCGTAGGTGTTACTCCTGCGGGATGCGTGGGCACATACAGAGGGACTGTAAAGTCACTATTACGAGAGCATGAAAGCAGTCTCCTAGTGATGGTAGGCCTACTTTTGAGGTGAAAGTGGAAGGTGTGAGATTGACAGCTTTTGTTGATACAGGAAGCCAGGCAACAGTAATTAAAAAGTCAGCCTTCAGCAATTTTAAGTATGCACGTCTTCAACGTTGCGCAAAGACATTAACAGCAGTCAATGGGGAAAAGATTGAGATCGTAGGTCAAGGTACAGTTAATTTTGAGATTGATGGGGAATTGCAGCCTCACACATGTACGATCGTAGAGAACCTTGATTTTCCTGGTCACATCTTAATGGGAACTGATTTTCTGTCGCGATTTGATTATTCCTTGTCTGCTCAAAAAGGGGCTAGGAACTGCAGGTTGCAGTTGGGACAGACTTCCTACCCAGTGGAGATGATCGACCATCCCCCAGTTGTAGCTTCAATTAAGAGGAAGCTGAAATATAATGCGCACTATCCAAAATTGATTTTTAAGTCTCTTCCAGACACAGTTAAGAGGTCATGCGCCTTGCATGCATTGACCAAACAGAGTTGCCCACCACATTCTGTTAAATTTATTAAAGTAGCCGTGGGACGTCACATACAACCAGGTACCACCCTTCAGGTGGCTGGGAGATGTGATAGTTTATTAATTCCTCATCACTTAGTTGTAGTGCTCGATAAAGGTGCACTCATTCCAGTTGTCAATCTTTCACATAAGACTTTTCGCTTCAGGGCAGGTGATAGGGTATCTCAGGGAACCATGGTGGAGGACACAGAAATCTTTCACCATGAGTCAGCTGAGACGCCAGCCGTCACTGCACAATGTAGTGCACTGAATATGTTGAATACTAAAACACCATCCAAAGTACAATACGAGACGAGAAATGTTGCACAGAATGTTGAGGAAGTGGAAAAATTAATTTCAGCACTTGATTTGCAACATGTTGCACAGGCAGATAGGAAGGCACTGAGAGGAGTTTTACGAAAATTCCCGAAATTGTTTGCGACAGAGGATGACCAGATTGGTCTCCTTGATAAGATCGAGCACACCATTCCAACTGGTGACCATTTGCCTGTGTACACAAGACAGTGGAGGTTGCCGGAACAGGCAAAGAACATTATCAGGGAGGAGTGCCAGAAAATGTTGAGACAGGGCGTAATAGAGCCTAGTACGTCACCATGGCTCTCTCCTGTTGTGCTAGTTCGGAAACCGGACGGTAGTTATCGTTTCTGTGTTGACTACCGGAAGGTGAACGAACTAACTAAGGGTGATGTGTATCCGTTGCCCCGAATACAGGAGATAATAGATCAATTTGGTGCTGCTAAGTATTTCTCAACTCTTGACGCAAAATCGGCGTATTGGGCGATTCCGGTGGCAGAACAGGATAGGGAAAAAACAGCATTCTCGGATGGTAGGCACACTTATCAATTCCGTAGGATGCCGTTTGGTTTGAAGACAGCGCCTTCGTCGTTTCAGAGGGCCATCAACTTTATCCTTAGTCCGGTACTGGGTAGGCATTCTTTAGCGTACCTGGATGATGTTGTGATATATTCCAGGACGTTTGAGGAACACCTACAGGACTTGACTGAGACTTTGAAGTTGTTAGATCAGGCAGGTTTCAGGCTGAATGTTCAGAAGTGCACCCTGGCGGCTCAGAAATTCAAATTTCTGGGGTTCCAGGTGTGCCCAGACGGTATCCGACCTGACCCAGATTCTTGCCGCGCCATTGCTGACATGCCTATTCCAAGGACAGCAAAGGACGTGCGTAGGTTTTTGGGGGCGGCCGGATATTTTCGTCGTCACATTGAAGGTTTCGCTGGCATTTCAGCACCCCTGACTGATCTGACAAAGAAAAATGCGAAGTTTGTGTGGAAATCAGAACATGACGAGGCCTATCGCAAACTGAAAGACCAACTAATCACGACACCGGTATTGGCTATTCCTGATTTTGAGAAAGAGTGGGAAGTGCACACTGACGCCAGCGGTATAGCTATTGGCGGGTGCTTAATTCAGCGAGACGCAGATAATTTACCCCATCCAGTAGCCTATTTCAGTAGGAAGGTCAAAGGACCTGAAGTTCGTTATTCAGCTACGGATCGGGAGGCACTGGCAGTAGTAGAATCAGTTAGGTATTTCGAGCCTTACCTATTTCAGCGGCATTTTGTAATCTACACAGACCATCGAGCGTTAACACACATATTTAAGAAGCGAACGAAATGCCCACGAATGTCACGCTGGTCTCACGAACTTTCGGCCCACTCATTCCAGATCTTGTACAAGCCTGGTCCAGCACATGTTGTGCCAGATACGCTAAGTAGAAATATAGCGGCAGTTCAAATTAATGAAAACATTGAAACCATTCCATCAGATAAAATGAGAGAATACCAGATGAACGAGCCTAGATGGAAAGAGATTATTGAGTATTTAGAGGGAGGAAAATACCCCAAAAAGAAAAAGAATTTACCTATTCATGATTTTGAGATGAAACAGGGCGTCCTGTATTATGTTAATAGCCAGAATGATAGGGCAGTATTTCAGCTAGTTATTCCGGACGCGTTGCGGTCATCAGCGTTAAAGCTTGCGCATGCTTCAAAAATTGCAGGGCATCCGGGGATCTTTAAAACGCACTTAAAAGCAAAGTCTCTATTTTATTTTCCAGGATTACTTTCTGAGGTAATCAATTTCGTGAAGTCGTGCCCTCGTTGCCAGAGGAGAAAAGGTACCCTTAAGGTACAAGCCCCACTTCAGGAATTTCCTGAAATTCGTGAACCGTTAGATCGTGTGGGGGCCGATCTGATTGATTTACACCACAGTCATGCGGGTAACAGATACGTGTTGGTGCTAGTTGACCATCTGTCTAGATACACTACACTAGTTGCATTACCTCAGAAGGATTCTCATACGGTTGCAGATGCGTTCTTGCGTAGGTTCGTTACTGTATTCGGACCTCCTAAAGTTTTAGTCTCTGACCGGGGTCAAGAATTCAATGGGAATATATTTAGAGAAGTTTGTAAGATTTTAGAGACAACTTCGGCTTTTACAACGGCCTACCACCCACAAGCAAACGGAATGACGGAACGGACTAATCGTTCAGTCAAGGATATGCTT
Source organism: Procambarus clarkii (assembly GCF_040958095.1). Classification (NCBI taxonomy): domain Eukaryota; kingdom Metazoa; phylum Arthropoda; class Malacostraca; order Decapoda; family Cambaridae; genus Procambarus; species Procambarus clarkii. The sequence goes on along the minus strand of NC_091167.1, from coordinate 6,505,416 downwards.
GCAATCCTTGCTGAACATGATGCAAACACCTGGGATGAACACCTACCCTATGTTCAGTTCGCCTTGAATACTGCCATCCACCAATCAATTAACACCCAACCACTTCATTTGTTTACTGGTAATTCATGCAATTTCCCGTCAGGTCTGCTTAACAGACATAATGTTGCATACGGGGAGGACTATCCTTCAGAGGTCCTTGGAAAAATGAGAAATGCATGGAATATTGCAGCTGAAGCGTCCAAGAAGGCACGGACTCGGTATGCTCATTTTTATGACAAGAAAGTGCGCCCTCTTGAGTTGAAGGAAGGAAGCCTCGTATTGAGAGTGAATGAGGCTGCGCCCGCCAATCAGAGCAGGAAACTAGCTCCGAGGTGGCGAGGACCATATAGAGTAATTAAAAGGGCGGGGCCGGTTAATCTTGTTATAAAAGGAGTGTTCGAGGACCAGGTGGAAAGGACAATTCATGTGAATAAATTGAAACATTATCATGCTAGAGAGGAATTAGAACTGCCTTCAGCGGGTCTAGTTCCTGACTCAGCAGTGCTGACTCATGGCTTCACCGACGAGTCAGAAGATGAGGATGACCCTCTGTCATCGCTCATCAGTAGTCAGGTGCAGTCTCGCCACCCTATGGTGACGAGATCTCGCGCTATACAGTAAAGTAACTTCCTTAGTTAGTATAATTTAGTATTGATTAGATTTTCCTGTAAAGGCAATGAGATGTACTATGTCTATACTTGACTCAGGTAGCAACTTTTACCGTGCTCTGGGGTTCCACCTCCACCAAACCCAGAGTATATCTATGCTTCCGCTGTGTTGTGTCTGTCTGTTCCCAGGTCTGATTGGTACACCGACCCAGTTGTTCCAGCCACACGTGAACCCTTGTCTGTAAAGACCGAGGGGGGAGGCACGTTACACAAAGCCCTCCCCCCACCAGACCCAGTAACCCATACATCAGTTACTTTGGGGATAAGTGACTGTCCAAGAGTCACCCGGCCGACGCCTCACGTCACTAACGAGGTTGTCAGGGCCAGCGAGCTGTCCACATTATAGCAGTCACCGGAGGTGCCATACAACGCCGGGGCAGCTGTCTCGAGATCACCACTACCCACCTGCTGCGTCATCAAGACTGCAGCCATTCCAGCAGTGTTGGAGGAGAGGTCAAGAAATGGAAAGCACGTAGCAGTACTCAAGAATTTCGCCGGAAGATTAATGATTACGTCATCTGAAGTAACAAGAAAGCGGAAGTAAGGCGGTCACAGGTGGAAGGCACGGTTTCCCTACAGAGTACCGGGACTCGCCAATAGAAGGTCGCAAAATTGTCTCCTTTGGCCTAAAGTCGGCGGTACGAGGGTATGCACAGTTGGTGTTTACGGCCTAGTAACCTGGTGACATCAAGAAACGCCTGAGATGACGTGAGCATTGATGGAAGACGAGATTCACCTGTTCTGCAAACAAGCAACCCGCGTCTACGACCTTCTGACACCACTCCTGCTAAGAGACACCGTTGGTACATCCAGTCCTGTTCTGCTGTGGTCATCTGCGCCGTCAAGTTTAACATCAAGACTGCCGTGTGAACTGTGATTGATATGAAGGCGTGTGGACTGTCGAGAGCAAGATTAATGGCCGAAGTAACAGTATTCTACAGCTGTCACTTGGCACTCCGCTCTACTACACTCTGTCGTCATTCAGGAGTACCGGATGGGAGTACAAGAGGACCAGGTATTGATGTCTACACATGGGAAGAAGCAAGATCGACATCGTCATCGTCAGCGACTACATTCAGCATCCAGCAGCATCGATTTTTTTTTCTCGTTTACTCAATATGAACAATTGATACAAACAACAAAGTTGGCTCTGAACATCTGTGTAAAGAACATCTGGACACTTGTTTAAATGTTGAAAAACAGAGTTAGAATCAATACTTTATAAATGTTGAAAAACAGATTTAAAATAATTCTGGTATAATATATGAATTTTACTCTATAAATTGGTCAGTAATCAAAATCGAAGCCCCTGTGTAATGGTCTCAGCCCAGAACAAACGGTTATGGAAAATTATGTTGTGTGCTATTTTTTTCAGAATGTTTGAACACAGGAGAGGCGGACCAATATAAACATTGACACTTCTAGTGAGTGAGAACACTTGGCTGTACAGTCAGCTGAAACCTGTGATATAGTATAGGAATTTTTATTTTTAGATACATGTAATAAACGTTAGGTGTGTTCCTTGATGGGGAGTGGTTAGTACACGGATGTGAGCTTGATAGTTCCGTAGTACGCTCCCGGATGACAAAGTTCAGTCTGAACTTATAACTTTAATGTTTGTTTGAGCACGGTGTGGCCGGCTCTAGAGGACACATGGACTTGGCTAGTGAAGAGCCAAGAGAGTTTAATAGCTAGTTTTTGATGGTAGAGTAGGGACATGTTATTTAGCTATGTCAGTAAGGGTAGGATGTATGTTTCCTGATATTGGAGGATTGCTGTCAGTTGACAGCTGAGAAATTTATGAAATATGAACATGTTTATTATGATGTTGGACTATTATTTGTCAAATTTTATTAGATAGGTTAGCTTTTGTTTGTGGCATGAGTTGAATTGTGGGTTTGGATACTAAACCTCGTGATTTTTAACAAATTAACAAGGTTTACTAAGTGCTTGTGCGGGGGGGTTGTAACAAACTAGGCTGTTGTAAGAATTATTCAGAGTGGTTTATCGACAAAAGAGAATGGGAAGCTGAGCCGCATGGTGACCTGACCCCCAGGGGAATTCGCGGTGGAAATAACCGACGCTTTGTTCATATCTGCGTATAATGAATCATCCTATAGTATTCAGTAATTTAGAGAAAATTAGCCTTTATTCATTTTTATTAAAATTGTATTGTATAATAGTACTGGATACAATATCAAGAGTATTCTAATTATTGAGTTTAAGTCACCATCAGTGACGTCACGAATCAGATCTAACTTTTAAGGCGGAGTGACCGGCGGTCATAGGTCAGCAGGGTTGACATGTCTAATATTTCTCAAAGTTTTAATAACCATTTTTGTGATCGGGAACAGCTTTGCCGTTAGATGTTTGTGTAATCTAATTAAAGTAAAATAATTCAACCAGTCTGGATCAATTCAGTACAAACAGAGGTTAATTGTTATAACTTAAACCTTGCTAGTAACTGGGTAGAACTTTGACTAGGCGGAAGGATACAATACTCTTGTCTGGGGTAGACCAGACAAGGAGGAGATCAGTGTGATCTGCCGAGCAGCTGGGAGAGGTCAAAACATCTTACCTCTCCCCAAGACCAGCCCCAACACCGAGAGCTGGGAAACATAGAGGTATAGTTGCTATGGTTATGTATAGAAATAGTCTTCTCATTTGCCATTCAGGTCAAGTAGGGAGTGTTAAAGTGATAGGGAGTGAACACATTTAGATTTTGTTTTAGTTTTCTTTTAATAAATTAAATTTGTTATTAATTTGCATTTTATTGTTTCCATTTGGTTATGTGTAAACTTGTCCTGGTCACGTGGTCCACACGAGGCAGAGTTGCATTGGGCGCCGATTCTAACATCGGATCGGAATTCATCATCCCCATCTAATTAATTCCACACTCAAGTTTCCGAGGTTATAAACTACTAGTGGGGATCAAGCCCCAAGGTTGATTAATTAGCGTGATCGATCCAGACCTCGATCATTGCTCTGTAGAGCTGGTCTGGTGGTGGCAGCATAGAGGCGACTCTAGGGTTTTGATCAGAGCTTAGGTCACGTCATACTGGGTGTAGAATCCTAAGTCGGTCAATCGTCTTAGGACCACGTGGCGTGGAGTTGGCTTTGGTAAAAGTTTTGGAGTCCCTTGGTAGAGAATAATAAGTAAGAATACGGGTAGAGGGAGTAGAAAGAAGGAAGTAAAGAGAGAGAAACCTAACCCGTGTTACAGCGTCACTCTGTTCTATAACACTATAGGTGAGGGCGTCAATCTGTTCATGACACTATTGGTGGTGGCGTCACTCTGTTTCAAAACACTATTGGTGGCGGCGTCACTCTGTTCCATAACACTATTGGTAACGGCGTCACTCTGTTCCATAACACTGTTGGTGGCGGCGTCACTCTGTTCATGACACTATTGGTGGCGGTGTCACTCTGTTCATGACACTATTGGTGGCGGTGTCACTCTGTTCATGACACTATCGGTGGCGGCGTCACTTTGTTCAGGACACTATTGGTGGCGGTGTCACTCTGTTCATGACACTATTGGTGGCGGCGTCACTTTGTTCATGACACTATTGGTGGCGGTGTCACTCTATTGATGACACTATTGGTGGCGGCGTCACTTTGTTCATGACACTATTGGTGGGGGTGTCACTCTGTTCATGACATTATTGGTGGCGGTGTCACTCTGTTCATGACACTATTGGTGGCGGCGTCAATCTGTTCCATATCACTATAGGCGGCGGCGTCACTCTATTCCATAACTTTATTGGTGGCGGCGTCACTCTGTTCATGACACTATTGGTGGCGGTGTCACTCTGTTCATGACACTATTGGTGGCGGCGTCACTCTGTTCATGACACTATTGGTGGCGGCGTCAATCTGTTCCATATCACTATAGGCGGCGGCGTCACTCTATTCCATAACTTTATTGGTGGCGGCGTCACTCTGTTCATGACACTATTGGTGGCGGTGTCACTCTGTTCATGACACTATTGGTGGCGGCGTCACTCTGCTCATGACACTATTGGTGGCGGCGTCACTCTGTTCCATAACAGTATAGACGGCGGCGTCACCCTGTTCCATAACACTATTGTTGGCGGCTTCACTCTGTTCAATAACACTACTGGTGGCGGCGTCACTCTGTTCCATAACACTATTTGTGGTGGCGTCATTCTGTTCATGACACTATTGGTGGCGGCTTCACTCTGTTCCATAACACTACTGGTAGCGGCGTCACTCTGTTCCATAACACTATTGGTGGCGGCGTCACTCTGTTCCATAACACTATTAGTGGCGGCGTCACTCTGTTCATGACACTATTGGTGGTGGCGTCACTCTGTTCCATAACACTATTGGTGGCGGCGTCACTCTGTTCATGAAAATATTGGTGGCGGCGTTACTCTGTTCACGATGCTATTAGTTGCGGCGTAACTCTGTTCCATAACACTATTGGTGGCGGCGTCACTCTGTTCCATGACACTTTTGTTGGCGGCGTCACTCTGTTCTATAACACTATTGGTGGCTGCGTCACTTTCTTCATGACACTATTGGAGGCGGCGTCACTTTGTTCATGACACTATCGATGGAGGTGTCACTCTATTGATGACACTATTGGTGGCGGCGTCACTTTGCTTATGACACTATTGGTGGCGGTGTCACTCTGTTCATAACACTATTGTTGACGGCGTCACTTTTTTTATGACAATATTGGTGGCGGCGTCACTCTGTTCATGACACTATTGGTTAGGGAATCACTCTGTTCATGACACTATATGTGGCGGCGTCATTCTGTTCATGACACTAGTGTTGGCGGCGTCACTCTTTTTATTACACTATTTGCCTCGTCACTCTGCTCATGACACTATTGGCGGCGGTGTCACTCTATTGATGACACTATTGGTGGCTGCGTCACTTTGTTCATGACACTATTGGAGGCGGCGTCACTTTGTTCATGACACTATTGATTGAGGTTTCACTCTATTGATGACACTATTGGTGGCGGCGTCACTTTGCTCATGACACTATTGGTGGCGGTGTCACTTTGTTCATAACACTATTGGTGACGGAGTCACTTTTTTCATGACACTATTGGTGGCAACGTCACTCTGTTCATGACACTATTAGTGGCGGCGTCACTTTTTTCATGACACTATTGGTGGCGGCGTCACTCTGTTCATTCATGCACTATTGGTGGTGTCGTTACTCTGTTCCATAAAGCTATTGGTGTCGGCGTCACACTGTTCATTACACTTTTGGTAGCGGCGTCACTCTGTTCATGACACTATTCGTGGTGTCGTCACTCTGTTCCATAACACTATTGGTGGCAGTGTCACTCTGTTCATGGCACTATTGGTGGTGGCGTTACTCTGTTCCATAACACTATTGGTGGCTGCGTCACTCTGTTCCCTAACACTAATTGTGGCGGCGTCACTCTGTTCATGACACTATTCGTGGTGGCGTCAATCTGTTCCATAACACTATTGTTGGCTGCCACATTCTGTTCATGACAATATTGGTGGCTGCGTCACCCTGTTACATAACACTATTGGTGGCGGCGTCAATCTGTTCCATAACACTGTTGGTGGCGGCGTCAATCTGTTCATGACACTATTGGTGGTGACGTCACTCTCTTCCATAACACCATTGGTGGCGGCGTCACTCTGTTCCATAACACTATTAGTAACGGCGTCACTCTGTTCCATAACACTGTTGGTGGCGGCGTCACTCTGTTCTATAACACTATAGGTGAGGGCGTCAATCTGTTCATGACACTATTGGTGGTGGCGTCACTCTGTTTCAAAACACTATTGGTGGCGGCGTCACTCTGTTCCATAACACTATTGGTAACGGCGTCACTCTGTTCCATAACACTGTTGGTGGCGGTGTCACTCTGTTCATGACACTATTGGTGGCGGTGTCACTCTGTTCATGACACTATCGGTGGCGGCGTCACTTTGTTCAGGACACTATTGGTGGCGGTGTCACTCTGTTCATGACACTATTGGTGGCGGCGTCACTTTGTTCATGACACTATTGGTGGCGGTGTCACTCTATTGATGACACTATTGGTGGCGGCGTCACTTTGTTCATGACACTATTGGTGGCGGTGTCACTCTGTTCATGACATTATTGGTGGCGGTGTCACTCTGTTCATGACACTATTGGTGGCGGCGTCAATCTGTTCCATATCACTATAGGCGGCGGCGTCACTCTATTCCATAACTTTATTGGTGGCGGCGTCATTCTATTCATGACACTATTGGTGGCGGTGTCACTCTGTTCATGACACTATTGGTGGCGGCGTCACTCTGTTCATGACACTATTGGTGGCGGCGTCAATCTGTTCCATATCACTATAGGCGGCGGCGTCACTCTATTCCATAACTTTATTGGTGGCGGCGTCACTCTGTTCATGACACTATTGGTGGCGGTGTCACTCTGTTCATGACACTATTGGTGGCGGCGTCACTCTGCTCATGACACTATTGGTGGCGGCGTCACTCTGTTCCATAACAGTATAGACGGCGGCGTCACCCTGTTCCATAACACTATTGCTGGCGGCTTCACTCTGTTCAATAACACTACTGGTTGCGGCGTCACTCTGTTCCATAACACTATTTGTGGTGGCGTCATTCTGTTCATGACACTATTGGTGGCGGCTTCACTCTGTTCCATAACACTACTGGTAGCGGCGTCACTCTGTTCCATAACACTATTGGTGGCGGCGTCACTCTGTTCCATAACACTATTAGTGGCGGCGTCACTCTGTTCATGACACTATTGGTGGTGGCGTCACTCTGTTCCATAACACTATTGGTGGCGGCGTCACTCTGTTCATGAAAATATTGGTGGCGGCGTCACTCTGTTCATGACACTATTAGTTGCGGCGTAACTCTGTTCCATAACACCATTGGTGGCGGCGTCACTCTGTTCCATGACACTTTTGTTGGCGGCGTCACTCTGTTCTATAACACTATTGGTGGCGGCGTCAATCTGTTCATGACACTATTGGTGGTGGCGTCAATCTGTTCCATAACACTATTGGTGGCGGCATCACTCTGTTCATGACAATATTGGTTAGGGAATAACTCTGTTCATGACACTATTGGTGGCTGCGTCACTTTCTTCATGACACTATTGGAGGCGGCGTCACTTTGTTCATGACACTATCGATGGAGGTGTCACTCTATTGATGACACTATTGGTGGCGGCGTCACTTTGCTTATGACACTATTGGTGGCGGTGTCACTCTGTTCATAACACTATTGGTGACGGCGTCACTTTTTTCATGACACTATTGGTGGCGGCGTCACTCTGTTCATGACACTATTGGTTAGGGAATCACTCTGTTCATGACACTATATGTGGCGGCGTCATTCTGTTCATGACACTAGTGTTGGCGGCGTCACTCTTTTTATTACACTATTTGCGTCGTCACTCTGCTCATGACACTATTGGCGGCGGTGTCACTCTATTGATGACACTATTGGTGACGGCATCACTTTGTTCATGACAATATTGGTGGGGGCGTCACTCTGTTCCATAGCACTATTGGTGGCTGCGTCACTCTGTTCCTTAACACTAATGGTGGCGGCGTCACTCTGTTCATGAAACTATTCGTGGTGGGGTCACTGTTCCATAACACTATTGGTGGCGGCGACATTCTGTTCATGACACTAATGGTGGCGGCGTAACTCTGTTCCATAACAGTGTTGGTGGCGGCGACACTCTGTTCATGACACTATTGGTGGCGTTGTCACTCTGTTCATGACACTATTGGTGGTGGAGTCACTCTGTTCCATAACCCTATTGGTGGCGGCGTCACTCTGTTCATGACACTATTGGTGGTGGTGTCACTCTGTCCATGACACTATTGGTGGTGGCGTCACTCTGTTCCATAACACTATTGGAGGCGGCGTCACTCTGTTCATGACAATATTGGTGGCGGCGTCACTCTGTTCATGACACTATTGGTGGCGGCATCACACTGTTCCATAACACTATTGGTGGCGGCGTCACTCTGTTCCATAACACTGTTGGTGGCAGCGTCACTCTGTTCTATAACACTATTGGTGGCGGCGTCACTCTGTTCCATAACACTATAGGTGGCGGCGTCACTCTGTTCATGACACTATTGGTGGCGGTGTCACTCTGTTCATGACACTATTGGTGGCGGCGTCACTCTGTTCATGACACTATTGGTGGCGGCGTCACTCTGTTCCATAACAGTATAGACGGCGGCGTCACTCTGTTCATGACACTATCGGTGGCGGCGTCACTTTGTTCAGGACACTATTGGTAGCGGTGTCACTCTGTTCATGACACTATTGGTGGCGGCGTCACTTTGTTCATGACACTATTGGTGGCGGTGTCACTCTATTGATGAAACTATTGGTGGCGGCGTCACTTTGTTCATGACACTATTGGTGGCGGTGTCACTCTGTTCATGACATTATTGGTGGCGGTGTCACTCTGTTCATGACACTATTGGTGGCGGCGTCACTCTGTTCCATATCACTATAGGCGGCGGCGTCACTCTATTCCATAACTTTATTGGTGGCGGCGTCACTCTGTTCATGACACTATTGGTGGCGGTGTCACTCTGTTCATGACACTATTGGTGGCGGCGTCACTCTGCTCATGACACTATTGGTGGCGGCGTCACTCTGTTCCATAACAGTATAGACGGCGGCGTCACCCTGTTCCATAACACTATTGTTGGCGGCTTCACTCTGTTCAATAACACTACTGGTGGCGGCGTCACTCTGTTCCATAACACTATTTGTGGTGGCATCATTCTGTTCATGACACTATTGGTGGCGGCTTCACTCTGTTCCATAACACTACTGGTAGCGGCGTCACTCTGTTCCATAACACTATTGGTGGCGGCGTCACTCTGTTCCATAACACTATTAGTGGCGGCGTCACTCTGTTCATGACACTATTGGTGGTGGCGTCACTCTGTTCCATAACACTATTGGTGGCGGCGTCACTCTGTTCATGAAAATATTGGTGGCGGCGTTACTCTGTTCACGATAATATTAGTTGCGGCGTAACTCTGTTCCATAACACTATTGGTGGCGGCGTCACTCTGTTCCATGACACTTTTGTTGGCGGCGTCACTCTGTTCTATAACACTATTGGTGGCGGCGTCAATCTGTTCATGACACTATTGGTGGTGGCGTCAATCTGTTCCATAACACTATTGGTGGCGGCATCACTCTGTTCATGACAATATTGGTTAGGGAATAACTCTGTTCATGACACTATTGGTGGCTGCGTCACTTTCTTCATGACACTATTGGAGGCGGCGTCACTTTGTTCATGACACTATCGATGGAGGTGTCACTCTATTGATGACACTATTGGTGGCGGCGTCACTTTGCTTATGACACTATTGGTGGCGGTGTCACTCTGTTCATAACACTATTGGTGACGGCGTCACTTTTTTCATGACACTATTGGTGGCGGCGTCACTCTGTTCATGACACTATTGGTTAGGGAATCACTCTGTTCATGACACTATATGTGGCGGCGTCATTCTGTTCATGACACTAGTGTTGGCGGCGTCACTCTTTTTATTACACTATTTGCGTCGTCACTCTGCTCATGACACTATTGGCGGCGGTGTCACTCTATTGATGACACTATTAGTGACGGCATCACTTTGTTCATGACAATATTGGTGGGGGCGTCACTCTGTTCCATAGCACTATTGGTGGCTGCGTCACTCTGTTCCTTAACACTAATGGTGGCGGCGTCACTCTGTTCATGAAACTATTCGTGGTGGGGTCACTGTTCCATAACACTATTGGTGGCGGCGACATTCTGTTCATGACACTAATGGTGGCGGCGTAACTCTGTTCCATAACAGTGTTGGTGGCGGCGACACTCTGTTCATGACACTATTGGTGGCGTTGTCACTCTGTTCATGACACTATTGGTGGTGGAGTCACTCTGTTCCATAACCCTATTGGTGGCGGCGTCACTCTGTTCATGACACTATTGGTGGTGGTGTCACTCTGTTCATGACACTATTGGTGGTGGCGTCACTCTGTTCCATAACACTATTGGAGGCGGCGTCACTCTGTTCATGACAATATTGGTGGCGGCGTCACTCTGTTCATGACACTATTGGTGGCGGCATCACACTGTTCCATAACACTATTGGTGGCGGCGTCACTCTGTTCCATAACACTGTTGGTGGCAGCGTCACTCTGTTCTATAACACTATTGGTGGCGGTGTCACTCTGTTCATGACACTATTGGTGGCGGTGTCACTCTGTTCATGACACTATTGGTAGCGGCGTCACTCTGTTCCATAACAGTATAGACGGCGGCGTCACCCTGTTCCATAACACTATTGGTGGCGGCTTCACTCTGTTCAATAACACTACTGGTGGCGGCGTCACTCTGTTCCATAACACTATTTGTGGTGGCGTCATTCTGTTCATGACACTATTGGTGGCGGCTTCACTCTGTTCCATAACACTACTGGTAGCGGCGTCACTCTGTTCCATAACACTATTGGTGGAGGCGTCACTCTGTTCCATAACACTATTAGTGGCGGCGTCACTCTGTTCATGACACTATTGGTGGTGGCGTCACTCTGTTCCATAACACTATTGGTGGCGGCGTCACTCTGTTCATGACAATATTGGTGGCGGCGTTACTCTGTTCACGATACTATTAGTTGCGGCGTAACTCTGTTCCATAACACTATTGGTGGCGGCGTCACTCTGTTCCATAACACTTTTGTTGGCGGCGTCACTCTGTTCTATAACACTATTGGTGGCGGCGTCAATCTGTTCATGACAGTATTGGTGGTGGCGTCAATCTGTTCCATAACACTATTGGTGGCGGCATCACTCTGTTCATGACAATATTGGTTAGGGAATAACTCTGTTCATGACACTATTGGTGGCTGCGTCACTTTCTTCATGACACTATTGGAGGCGGCGTCACTTTGTTCATGACACTATCGATGGAGGTATCACTCTATTGATGACACTATTGGTGGCGGCGTCACTTTGCTTATGACACTATTGGTGGCGGTGTCACTCTGTTCATAACACTATTGGTGACGGCGTCACTTTTTTCATGACACTATTGGTGGCGGCGTCACTCTGTTCATGACACTATTGGTTAGGGAATCACTCTGTTCATGACACTATTTGTGGCGGCGTCATTCTGTTCATGACACTAGTGTTGGCGGCGTCACTCTTTTTATTACACTATTTGCGTCGTCACTCTGCTCATGACACTATTGGCGGCGGTGTCACTCTATTGATGACACTATTGGTGACGGCATCACTTTGTTCATGACAATATTGGTGGGGGCGTCACTCTGTTCCATAGCACTATTGGTGGCTGCGTCACTCTGTTCCCTAACACTAATGGTGGCGGCGTCACTCTGTTCATGAAACTTATCGTGGTGGGGTCACTGTTCCATAACACTATTGGTGGCGGCGACATTCTGTTCATGACACTAATGGTGGCGGCGTAACTCTGTTCCATAACAGTGTTGGTGGCGGTGTCACTCTGTTCATGACACTATTGGTGGTGGAGTCACTCTGTTCCATAACCCTATTTGTGGCGGCGTCACTCTGTTCATGACACTATTGGTGGTGGTGTCACTCTGTTCATGACACTATTGGTGGTGGCGTCACTCTGTTCCATAACACTATTGGTGGCGGCGTCACTCTGTTCATGACAATATTGGTGGCGGCGTCACTCTGTTCATGACACTATTGGTGGCGGCATCACACTGTTCCATAACACTATTGGTGGCGGCGTCACTCTGTTCCATAACACTGTTGGTGGCAGCGTCACTCTGTTCTATAACACTATTGGTGGCGGCGTCACTCTGTTCCATAACACTATAGGTGGCGGCGTCACTCTGTTCATGACACTATTGGTGGCGGTGTCACTCTGTTCATGACACTATTGGTAGCGGCGTCACTCTGTTCCATAACAGTATAGACGGCGGCGTCACCCTGTTCCATAACACTATTGGTGGCGGCTTCACTCTGTTCAATAACACTACTGGTGGCGGCGTCACTCTGTTCCATAACACTATTTGTGGTGGCGTCATTCTGTTCATGACACTATTGGTGGCGGCTTCACTCTGTTCCATAACACTACTGGTAGCGGCGTCACTCTGTTCCATAACACTATTGGTGGCGGCGTCACTCTGTTCCATAACACTATTAGTGGCGGCGTCACTCTGTTCATGACACTATTGGTGGTGGCGTCACTCTGTTCCATAACACTATTGGTGGCGGCGTCACTCTGTTCATGACAATATTGGTGGCGGCGTTACTCTGTTCACGATACTATTAGTTGCGGCGTAACTCTGTTCCATAACACTATTGGTGGCGGCGTCACTCTGTTCCATAACACTTTTGTTGGCGGCGTCACTCTGTTCTATAACACTATTGGTGGCGGCGTCAATCTGTTCATGACAGTATTGGTGGTGGCGTCAATCTGTTCCATAACACTATTGGTGGCGGCATCACTCTGTTCATGACAATATTGGTTAGGGAATAACTCTGTTCATGACACTATTGGTGGCTGCGTCACTTTCTTCATGACACTATTGGAGGCGGCGTCACTTTGTTCATGACACTATCGATGGAGGTATCACTCTATTGATGACACTATTGGTGGCGGCGTCACTTTGCTTATGACACTATTGGTGGCGGTGTCACTCTGTTCATAACACTATTGGTGACGGCGTCTCTTTTTTCATGACACTATTGGTGGCGGCGTCACTCTGTTCATGACACTATTGGTTAGGGAATCACTCTGTTCATGACACTATTTGTGGCGGCGTCATTCTGTTCATGACACTAGTGTTGGCGGCGTCACTCTGTTCCATAACACTATAGGTGGCGGCGTCACTCTGTTCCATAACACTATTGGTAACGGCGTCACTCTGTTCCATAACACTATTGGTGGCGGCGACCTTCTTTTCATGACACTACTGGTGAGGGCGTCACTCTGTTCATGACACTATTGGTTAGGGAATCAATCAGTTCATGACACTATTTGTACTCATCTAGTTGTGCTTGCGGGGGTTGAGCTCTGTCTCTTTGGTCCCGCCTCTCAACCGTCAATCAACAGGTGTTCAGGTTCCTGAGCCTATTGGGCTCTATCATATCTACACTTGAAACTGTGTATGGAGTCAACCTCCACCACATTACTTCCTAATGCATTCCATTTGTCAACCACTCTTACACTAAAAAAGTTCTTTCTAATATCTATGTGGCTCATTTGGGCACTCAGTTTCCACCTGTGTCCCCTAGTGCGTGTACCCCTTGTGTTAAACAGCCTGTCTTTATCAACCCTGTCAATTCCCTTGAGGATTTTGAATGTGGTGATCAAGTCCCCCCTAACTCTTCTGTCTTCCAACGAAGTGAGGTTTAATTCCCGTAGTCTCTCCTCGTAGCTCATACCTCTCAGCTCGGGTACTAGTCTGGTGGCAAACCTTTGAACCTTTTCCATTTTACTTCATTTATATCTTTTACTCCATTTTTCTTGCTTACCATTTCCTTTGAACATTTTTCCATTTTGTGGCGGCGTCACTTTGTTCAGGACACTATTGGTGGCAGTGTCACTCTGTTCATGACACTATTGGTGTCGGCGTCACTTTGTTCATGACACTATTGGTGGCGGCGTCACTCTATTGATGACACTATTGGAGGCGGCTTCACTTTGTTCATGACATTATTGGTGGCGGTGTCACTCTGTTCATGATACTATTTGTGGCGGCGTCACTCAGTTCCATATCTCTATTGGTGGCGGCGACATTCTGTTCATGACACTATTGGTGGCGCCGTCACTCTGTTCCATAACACTATTGGTGGCGGCGTCACTCTGTTCCATAACACTATTGGTGGCGACGTCACTCTGTTCCATAACACTATTGGTGGCGGCGTCACTCTGTTCCATAACACTATAGGCGGCGGCGTCACTCTATTCCATAACTTTATTGGTGGCGGCGTCACTCTGTTCATGACATTAGTGGTGGCGGCGTCACTCTGTCCCATAACAGTATAGACGGTGGCGTCACTCTGTTCCATAACAGTATAGACGGTGGCGTCACTCTGTTCCATAACACTATTGGTGGCGGCTTCACTCTGTTCAATAACACTACTGGTGGCGGCGTCACTCTGTTCCATAACAATGTTGGTGGCGGCGTCACTCTCTTCATGACACTATTTGTGGCGGTGTCACTCTGTTCATGACACTATTGTTGGTGGCGTCACTCTGTTCCATAACACTGTTGGTGGCGGCCTCACTCTGTTCATGACACTATTGGTGGCGGCGTCACTCTGTTCATGACACTATTGATGGCGGTGTCACTTTGTTTATGAATCTATTGGTGGCGGCGTCACTCTGTTCCATAACACTGTTGGTGGCGGCCTCACTCTGTTCATGACACTATTGGTGGCGGCGTCAATCTGATCATGACACTATTAGTGGTGCCGTCACTCTGTTCCATAACGCTACTGGTGGCGGCGTCACTCTGTTCCATAAGAGTATTGGTGGCGGCTTCACTGTGTTCATGACACTATTGGTGGTGGCGTCACTCTGTTCATGACACTATTGGTGGCGGCGACACTCTGTTTATGACACTATTGGTGGCGGCATCACTTTGTTGATGACACTATTGAAGGCGGTGTCACTCTGTTAATGACACTATTAGTGGCGACGTCACTTTGTTCAAGACACTATTGATGGCGGCGTCACTTTGTTCATGACACTATTGGTGGCGGTGTCACTCTATTGATGACACTATTGATGGCGGCGTCACTTTATTCATGACACTATTGGTGGCGGTGTCACTCTATTGATGACAGTATTGGTGGCGGAGTCACTTTGTTCATGACGTTACTGGTTGCGGCGTCACTCTGTTCATGACACTCTTGGTGGCGGCTTCACGCTGTTCCATAACACTATTTGTGGCAGCGTCACTCTGTTCATGACACTATTGGTGGCGGCTTCACTCTGTTCCATAACACTACTGGTAGCGGCGTCACTCTGTTCCTTAACAATATTTGTGGCAACTTCACTCTGTTCATGACACTATTGGTGGTGGCGTCACTCTGTTCCATAACACTATTGGTGACGGCGTCACTCTGTTCATGACAATATTGGTGGCGGCGTCACTCTGTTCACGACACTATTAGTGGAGGCGTAACTCTGTTCCATAACACTATTGGTGGCGGCGTTACTCTGTTCATGACAATATTGGTAGCGGCGTCACCCTGTTCTATAACACTATTCGTTGCGGCGTCAATCTGTTCATGACACTATTGGTGGCGGCGTTACTCTGTTCTATAACACTGTTGGCAGCGGCGTCACTCTGTTCTATAACACTATTGGTGGCGGCGTCAATCTGTTCCATAACACTATTGGTGGCGGCATTACTGTGTTCATGACACTATTGGTTAGGGAATAACTCTGTTCATGACACTATTTGTGGCGGAGCCATTCTGTTCATGACACTATTGGTGGCTGCGTCACTTTGTTCATGACACTATTGGAGGCGGCGTCACTTTGTTCATGACACTATTGATGGAGGTGTCACTCTATTGATGACACTATTGGTGGCGGCGTCACTTTGCTCATGACACTATTGGTGGCGGTGTCACTATGTTCATAACACTACTGGTGGCGGCGTCACTTTGTTCATGACACTATTGGAGGCGGCGTCACTTTGTTCATGACACTATTGATGGAGGTGTCACTCTATTGATGACACTATTGGTGGCGGCGTCACTCTGTTCATGACACTATTGGTGGCGGCGTCACTTTTTTCATGACACTATTCGTGGCTGCGTCACTCTGTTCATTCATGCACTATTGGTGGTGTCGTTACTCTGTTCCATAAAAGTATTGGTGTCGGCGTCACACTGTTCATGACACTTTTGGTGGCGGCGTCACTCTGTTCATGACACTATTCGTGGTGGCGTCACTCTGTTCCATAACACTATTGGTGGCAGTGTCACTCTGTTCATGGCACTATTGGTGGCGGCGTTACTCTGTTCCATAACACTATTGGTGGCTGCGTCACTCTGTTCCCTAACACTAATGGTGGCGGCGTCACTCTGTTCATGACACTATTCGTGGTGGCGTCAATCTGTTCCATAACACTATTGTTGGCTGCCACATTCTGTTCATGACAATATTGGTGGCTGCGTCACTCTGTTACATAACAGTATTGGTGGCGACGTCACTCTGTTCCATAACACTGTTGGTGGTGGCGTCAATCTGTTCATGACACTATTGGTGGTGACGTCACTCTCTTCTATAACACCATTGGTGGCGGAGTCACTCTGTTCCATAACACTATTAGTAACGGCGTCACTCTGTTCCATAACACTGTTGGTGGCGGCAACATTCTTTTCATGACACTATTGGTGGCGGCAACATTCTTTTCATGACACTATTGGTGGCGGCGACATTCTTTTCATGACACTACTGGTGACAGCGTCAATCTGTTCCATAACACTATTGGTGACGCCGCCACCAGTAGTGTCATGAACAGAGTGACGGCGCCACCAATAATGTCATGAACAAAATGACGCCGCCACCAATAGTGTCATGAACAGAGTGACGCCGCCACCAATAGTGTCATGAACAGAGTGACGCAGCCACCAATTGTGTCATGTGTCATGAATGTGTCAATAGTGTCACTGTTCATGACACTATTGGTGGCGGCGTCACTTTGTTCATGACACTATTGGTGGTGGGGTCACTGTTCCATAACACTATTGGTGGCGGCGACATTTTGTTCATGACACTACTGGTGGCGGCGTCACTCTGTTCCATAACACTATTGGTGGCAGCTACACTCTGTTCCATAACACTACTGGTGGCGGCGTCACTCTGTACCATAACACAATTGGTGGGAGCTACACTCTGTTCAATAACACTACTGGTGGCGGCGTCACTCTGTTCCATAACACTGTTGGTGGCGGTGTCACTCTGTTCATAACACTATTGGTGGTTGCGTCACTCTGTTACATAACCATATTGGTTGCGGCGTCACTCTGTTCATGACACTATTGGTGGCGGCGTCACTCTGTTCTTGACACTATTGGTGGCGGAATCACTCTGTTCCATAACACTATTGGTGGCGGCGTTACTCTGTTCCATAACACTGTTGGTGGCGGCGTCACTCTGTTCTATAACACTATAGGTGGCGGCGTCAATCTGTTCATGACACTATTGGTGGTGGCGTCACTCTGTTTCATAACACTATTGGTGGCGGCGTCACTCTGTTCCATAACACTATTGGTAACGGCGTCACTCTGTTCCATAACACTGTTCGTGGCGGCGTCACTCTGTTCATGACACTATTGGTGGCGGTGTCACTCTGTTCATGACACTATTGTTGGCGGCGTTACTTTGTTCATAACACTATTGGTGGCGGTGTCACTCTATTGATGACACTATTGGTGGCGGCGTCACTTTGTTCATGACACTATTGGTGGCGGTGTCACTCTGTTCATGACACTATTGGTGGCGGCGTCACTCTGTTTCATAACACTATAGGCGGCGGCGTCACTCTATTCCATAACTTTATTGGTGGCGGCGTCACTCTGTTCATGACACTATTGGTGGCGGTGTCACTCTGTTCATGACACTATTGGTGGCGGCGTCATTCTGTTCATGACACTATTGGTGGCGGCGTCACTCTGTTCCATAACAGTATAGACGGCGGCGTCACCCTGTTCCATAACACTATTTGTGGCGGCTTCACTCTGTTCAATAACACTACTGGTGGCGGCGTCACTCTGTTCCATAAGACTATTTGTGGTGGCGTCATTCTGTTCATGACACTAGTGGTGGCGGCTTCACTCTGTTCCATAACACTACTGGTAGCGGCGTCACTCTGTTCCATAACACTATTGGTGGCGGCATCACTCTGTTCATGACAATATTGGTGGCAGCATCACTCTGTTCATGACACTATTGGTGGCGGCATCACACTGTTCCATAACACTATTGGTGGCGGCGTCACTCTGTTCCATAACACTGTTGGTGGCAGCGTCACTCTGTTCTATAACACTATTGGTGACGCCGGCAATCTGTTCATGACACTATTGGTGGTGGCGTCACTCTGTTCCATAACACTATAGGTGGCGGCGTCACTCTGTTCCATAACACTATTGGTAACGGCGTCACTCTGTTCCATAACACTATTGGTGGCGGCGACATTCTTTTCATGACACTACTGGTGAGGGCGTCACTCTGTTCATGACACTATTGGTTAGGGAATCAATCAGTTCATGACACTATTTGTACTCACCTAGTTGTGCTTGCGGGGGTTGAGCTCTGGCTCTTTGGTCCCGCCTCTCAACCGTCAATCAACAGGTGTTCAGGTTCATGAGCCTATCATATCTACACTTGAAATTGTTTATGGAGTCAACCTCCACCACATTACTTCCTAATGCATTCCATTTGTCAACCACTCTGACACTAAAAAATTTCTTTCTAATATGTCTGTGGCTCATTTGGGCACTCAGTTTCCACCTGTGTCCCCTAGTGCGTGTACCCCTTGTGTTAAACAGCCTGTCTTTATCAACCCTGTCAATTCCCTTGAGGATCTTGAATGTGGTGATCATGTCCCCCCTAACTCCTCTGTCTTCCAACGAAGTGAGGTTTAATTCCCGTAGTCTCTCCTCGTAGCTCATACCTCTCAGCTGGGGTACTAGTCTGGTGGCAAACCTTTGAACCTTTTCCATTTTACTTCATTTTCATCTTTTACTCCATTTTTCTTACTTACCATTTCCTTTGAACATTTTTCCATTTTGTGGCGGCGTCACTTTGTTCAGGACACTATTGGTGGCGGTGTCACTCTGTTCAGGACACTATTGGTGTCGGCGTCACTTTGTTCATGACACTATTGGTGGCTGTGTCACTCTGTTCATGACACTATTGGTGGAGGTGTCACTTTGTTCATGACACTATTGGTGGTGGCGTCACTCTATTCCATAACACTATTGGTGGCGGCGACATTCTGTTCATGACACTACTGGTGGCGGCGTCACTCTGTTCCATTACAATATAAGCGGCGGCGTCACTCTGTTCCATAACACTACTGGAAGCAGCGTCAAACTGTTCCATAACACTATTGGTGGCGGCGTCAATCTATTCCATAACACTATTAGTGGCGGTGTCACTCTGTTCATGACACTATTGGTGGCGGTGTCACTCTGGTTATGATACTATTGGCTGTGGCGTCACTCTGTTAATGACACTATTGGTGGTGGCGTCACTCTGTTCCTGACACTATTGGTGGTGGCGTCACTCTGTTCCATAACTCTATTAGTGGCGGCGACATTCTGTTCATGACTCTACTGGTGGTGGCGTCACTCTGTTCCATAACACTATTGGTGGCGGCGACATTCTGTTCCATAACTCTATTGGCGGCGGCGTCACTCTGTTCCATAACACTATTGGTGGTGGCATCACTCTGTTCCATAACACTATAGGCGGCGGCGTCACTCTATTCCATAACACTATTGATGGCGGCGTCACTCTGTTCATGACACTATTGGTGGCGGCGTCACTCTGATCCATAACAGTACAGACGGCGGCGTCACTCTGATCCATAACAGTACAGACGGCGGCGTCACTCTGTTCCATAACACTATTGGTGGCGGCTTCACTCTGTTCCATAACAATGTTGGTGGCGGCGTCACTCTGTTCATGACACTATTGGTGACGGTGTCACTCTGTTCATGACGCTATTGTTGGTGGCGTCACTTTGTTCCATAACCCTATTGGTGGCGGCGTCACTCTGTTCATGACACTATTGGTGCCGGCGTCACTCTGTTCATGACACTATTGGTGGCGGCGTCACTCTGTTTATGAATCTATTGGTGTCGGCGTCACTCTGTTCCATAACTCTGTTGGTGGCAGCGTCACTCTGTTCATGACACTATTGGTGGCGGCGTCAATCTGATCATGACACTATTAGTGGTGGCGTCACTGTTCCATAACACTACTTGTGGGGAAACTCCAGGCTGCTATTCTCTTTTTTAAATAGACTTTAATAAGATAAAGTTCTGTCTTATTTATTTTTCTTAGTAAGTAAGAATTAATTGAGTGAACTGTATGTACTTGTAAACTGCCTGAAATTATCTCACATTATGGGGGGGGGGGGACAATTGGTAGCCTCAAGCACTTTGAGATGGCTCCTTCTTAAACTAACAATTGTTTACCCTTTATAATATTATAATACCACATGTGGTGGTTCACTTATCATTATATCATACCACATATGGTGGTCTAATCTACTAGTAATAATTACTAATTATGACTACTAATACTACTATACTAAAATAGCTTAGCTGAGCCTGTTGTGGGGGCCTGCTAAGGCGTGTAGGTGAAGCATCAAGATGGGTGTGGCCCTGCCTCTTTGTGCCACGTAATGGCGGCTGGTGGGAAGGAAAAGGCTTGGCAAACAAGTAGTTAATTATGTGTATGGACCAACTGTCTGCACAGATTCTTGGTGCTTCTATCACAATTTACCTGTATGGGATGCAAGGAATTAATCAAAGTTCCCTAAACATATCAATTACAGGTATGACATGAAATGTGAGGGCTGTAATGGAGTACACGTACATTGTGTTTGTTTTCTGCATACATCGTGACCGACTTATTTATAAATGAAAATATGTGTACACTATAATTTTAAATACAATACTTTATAAGCCGGATACGGTCGTTGTTGTGATGTTAATAGGCTGTATTGCTGGTTGTTGACACGTAATTGGGGTGTCTAGTTGATTTCACCAGCTCTAAAGCCTTGCACAGAGTAGGGCTGTTTTGTTATTGTTGTGGAGTGGGAGCGTCGGTCTCTCTTTGGGGCCAACGCCCTCAGCCTGGTTCACTTCTCAAAGTAATTTTACATTAACAAAGGAACCTAGCTACATTTTGGTGTTAATAATTATATTCAGTCTTGTTGATTACTTTTTTGTTAAATCTAGATACAAAACTATTCTATAAACATCATTAGAACATTGAAATATACGTGTTGTCTATGACGTCATGGGATATCCCATTTTCTTTCTTGAAGGGAAAACGAAAAAAGGGTGATACTATGTTGTGTGTGTGTGTGTGTGTATGCGTGTCGGATTCCCGACATAATTCCGGGGGGGTGGGGGAAGAACACGGGTCGAAGTCCCGGTAAGGACTGCGATCACTTATTCTTTTCCTTCAGAATTATAGTGCTGCTTTAATTTGAGTTTACATTGTTGTGCAGCAGTCCGTTGGGGACGTATGTCCCGTACTGGCGTATCGGGTGCTGGAAGTCATTGCACGTCTTCTTTCCTGGCCAGTTCTAAAGGTACTAATTTCTCTAAAGTTTTGAGAGTAGTGTTGCCTCGGCATTTTACTTTCACTATTCTCAAGATGCCCTGGCTGTCTGGATGAACAGAGACTAATTGACCTGTAGGCCACTCTGAGCGTGGTCCATCACTATCCACCAGAACTATGTCACCAGGGTTCAAGTTAATTCTGTTATTGGGATTGTTTGCCCCATAATGATACTCCCTCAGAGCTGTAAGGTATTCACGAGTCCATACGTCATTCCACCGACTTATCACCCTTGAAAGATGTTTGAAATGTTGAACCAAATCACTCTCTTTGACATATGAAGGATCCTCTGGTTCCTCGTCCATAAGGGACACAAGTGTTTTGAGAGGTCTCCCATACATCAGATGAGCTGGACTTAATGGTTCACGCTGCAAAACATCATCAGAGAGGTAGGTAAGTGGTCGGTTATTAACTCGTGCTTCTATCTCTATGATTACTGTTTGAAGCTCCTGTAGGTCAATCCTTTGGTGGTGTAGGGTTTTCCGTAGGGAACGTTTCACCATACCAACCATGCGTTCATAGAAGCCTCCGTGCCATGGTGCTCTGGGAGGTATGAATTTCCAATGGCACTGCCGTTAAGTTAGGGCTGTGCGTACCTTTGGGTGTGTCCAGATTTTCCTCAGACATGCTTCTCCTGCCACTAAGTTGGACCCATTGTCTGAAATCATTAACTTAGGACAAGATCTACGTGAAGCAAACCTGCGGAAAGCCTGTAAGAATGCTTCAGCACTCATATCGGGAGTCACTTCTAGATGGACTGCCCTTGTTGTGGCACAAGTAAAAAGACAGATATAGGCTTTTACTGGTTTCTTGTCTTTAGTGCCTGTTAGTGTTAGTGCGCCTGTGAAATCTACTCCTGTTGTCTCAAAGGGACGAATATGTACGACTCGTTCCTTCGGAAGTGGAGGAGGGCCAGGATATGGACACACTCTGGCATCGTATCTCCGGCAAACAACACAGGATTTGATTATGGATTTTACTGTCTGTCTACCTTGGGGTAGCCAGTACTGTTGTCTTAAGTCCGTGAGAGTATCTAATACCCCACCATGCAGAGTGCAGTATTTGTGTATATGTAACACAATTAGTTTGCTTACTCTGTGGTGACGAGGGAGCAATATTGGAGTTTTTGCTTCCAGATCTATGTCAGCATGCTGTAAGCGTCCTCCGCATCTTATCAAGTTATAATTGTCAGTGTCTAACCAGAGACCCAGATCATGTTGTAGCTTCTTAGGAACATTGTCAAATTCTGTCCCGAATGTGTCGATCTGAGCTCTTTTGACCCAGTACCTTAGGGCTCTAGGGAATTTATGCTTGATTCCTATTTTCTTTAGAAAATCAAACAGTACTTGGGTGACACCTATAAGTTTGTTCAGTTCAGAGTACCGAGCAGGATCAATTACCAAAGTCCGAGGTAGTTCCGGGTTCTCAGTGGGAACAGTGAGATTGGTCACAATGACTTGTGGCTTTTGTTCAGGCCACTGGTCGCTGATTAGCCACTGAGGTCCATTGAACCACATCTCTGCCTTTGTTAATTGCCGTAAAGTCAGGCCTCGGGAGAGATAGTCAGCTGGATTCTCTTTAGTAGGTACATATCTTAGTTTATGCCCTGCTGACAACTCTCGTATTTCCTTAACGCGGTTACTCATGTAAGGATTCTTACTGTTATTGTTTTTAACCCACTGTAGCACTGCCTCATTATCTGACCATACTACTGTTTCTTTAAAGTGGATGTGGCTTAAGGCCTTGATCAGATAATGAGCCAATCTTACACCTAGCAGTAAGGCTGTTAATTCCAGTTGTGGCAGAGATCTTTTCTTTAAAGGTGCCACTCTGGCCTTTGATGTGAGCAAATTGGTTTGCCCATTTGAGACCAGGTAAGCTACTGTACCATAAGCCTTTCCTGAGGCATCACAAAATACATGCAGCTTAATTGGTTCCTTTTCATTTACTACTTTGTTCCTAGGGAACTTGACAGACTTTAGGATACTTAAATCTTTCACTAACCCTTGCCATTTTTCTTGTAGGGCAGGTGTTAGAAGATCATCCCAGCCTATCTTTTGTTGCTAACAATCTTAAATCAACTTCTTCCCATTAATTAGTATTGGACTTAATAGTCCTAATGGGTCGAAGGGTTTGCTGACTTGTGATAGCAATTTCCTCATTGTTAAGTTAGTGGTATCTGTCTCCACTGACTTGATTGTCAGCTGATCGGTTGTCGTGTTCCATTGGACACCTAGTACCTTTGTCATCTCGGGTACTTGGTAGTCGGGAAATTCATTGCGATCAGTTGTTTTAATTTGTCATTGTTAGAGACCCAAGACTGGAGAGGCATATTGGCTCCCATTAATTCTCGGTTGGCCCTCATGGTATATGTCCAACAGTTTACTCTCACTGTTGGTTGTTCCTTGAAAATTATCCACATACAAGTTTTCGCTAATTTCCATCTTGTTCGGGCTATTGGACTTCTTCAAGTGCGTATCCAAGGTAGCTTGAAGCAGAAATGGAGAGGACGTGGCCCCAAACAAAACTGACGCAAACCGGTAAGTGATTAATTCACTGTTCGGATCGTTAGGATCCTTAATCCATAGGAACTTTGTGTAGTTCCGGTCTTCTTCTTGAAGACCTACCCTAAGGAATGCCTTGCTAATGTCGGCCGTATATGCATAAGTCCCTATACGAAACTTTAACAGCACGTCACAAAGCCTTTGTGTTAGGCTAGGGCCAGTTTGAAGGCAGTCATTTAATGAAACACTATTCTGCCCCATCTTAGCTCTGCAATTAAATACTATCCGTAGTTGGGTAGTAGCAGAATTCTTCTGTACAGGATGGTGTGGCAGGTAGTGTCCTTCCTTTGGGTTATCATTTGTTACAACTTCGATAAATTTGTCATCGAGCTGCTTCTGTATTATTTCATGGTACAACTTCAAGTTCTCAGGTTGTCTTTGTAAGCGCAATACCTGTTATCTTAATTGATTTTGTGCCATAAAGTGGTTGACGGGTAGCTGAGGGTGATTCAGCTTCCATAGTAACCTGACCCAGTACTGATTATCTTTGTAGATAACTGAGTCCAGGTATTGTTTGTAAGTCCAGTTATCATCTGGGCTAGGTTGTTCAGGGACAATGCCGAGAGTTGCCAGGTCCCATAATTTATGTACTGGGGGATCAAGCTCATCCTCGGACATGTCTCTGAGTTGCAGTGGAGACTGGTCTCCTAGTCATGCAACCATTACTGTGTTGGCATGTTGGTGGTCTACAGGTGCGGGTTGTTTCAGCCGTAATACTGGGCCTGTTAGTAAATAGCCACCTGCAGATGGTAACACGTTCATACCGTGGTAATCTTCCTTTCCCATGATAAACTTATGGTAGACATCTGATCCCATATGAATTCCAATATTAGAAAGGTTGTCCGATGTAATTTTATTAGCCAAAGGAATTCCCTTTTCTTCCAGGAATTTGGCTCTTGTTCCTAGACCTTCTACATACAGGTCTGTTGGGAATCTATCTACTACCAGTGCTAGTACCTTTCGTACATAACCTCCTAATTGTACTTTGGGTCGTACTACCCTGTAAGCTCGGGCTCCTGAGTCAGTCAGAAATCCTGCTATGTTTATTCGTGTCTCCTCTACAGGTGTAAGTTTCAGTTTATCTACCAACTCCTTTGATATAAAGGTCAGTTGGGACCCTTGATCAAATAATCCACGTACGGTAGCCTTGTTCTTTCCATTTCTAATGATCAATCATGCAGTAGGTAGAGCTGATTTATGTTTAGACCTTGTTGAGAAGACACTTATGTCAGGTAACACAGTACAAAGCTGTACTGAAGTGGTAGCTCCTTCCTCCTCCTGTGGTTTGGCAGACTTTGTACTTGTGTCCCCACAAAGTGCTGTATGGTGTTGACCCTTATGGCACCTATTGCAGGTGCGTATTGTAGTTGTACAGTTGTCAGGATGATGTTCCCTTGTACACTTGGTACATCTATGTAACTCCTTGAGTCGTTTTATGCATGTTGCACGATCGGGGTAACGTCTGCAATTGTACATAGAATGTGATTGCTCACAAAACACACATGGTCTCCAGACGTTAACAGTATCTCGAGGAGTCACCGTTTTGGGCGACACGTTAACTGTAGGTTTGGAGGGACCAACTGCATATGTGCCCACACTGCTTTGATTCCACTTTGTGGAGGGGGAAGTTGTTTTAGCTTTGTTTGGAGTACTGTTTGTACTCTGTTGTTTACTATTAGTAGTAGACGAAGGTTTAGATGTCGCTTTTCCTTCTGGATTAACTCTTTCTCGTTCTATGATGGTTTGTAAACCCTTGGTAATCTCCGTTACTGTTAGGGAGGACTTACCAAATAACACAAACAACTTATCCAGTATGTCCCTGGGTAATTTTCGTGTCATATGGACTTGGATTATCCAATCTGATGCATGCAAGTTCACTTTATTTTTAAGTGCCTTGAGCATGGACTCAAGCTCCAATCTGAAGGCTTGGAGTGAGACTGCTGTATTATTTGGAGGTTTAATGTCTAACAGTTTCTGTTTTAGAATTCTGATGGTCCTTTCTGGTTTAGCGTAATTATCTTTCAGGAGTTGTACTGCATTGTCATAATCGTCATCTGTGTGATTCAGATTACAGACCACCTGAAACGCTTCATCCTTTAAGACACTCTGTAAGTATGTAAACTTTGTCGTTTTTGGTACATTGGCATTAGAATCCACAGAATCGACAAATTTGCTCCAGAAACCGTCCCAACTCTCGTCCTCTGTTCCAGAAAAAGTTGAGAGACTGAGTGATGGCAATTTGACTTCTGGTGCTGTCTGGTTCTGGGAAGTTGTGGTTGCAATATTTATATTGGCTTTATGGGCATTTATGATATCATCAAAGTGTTGCAACCTTGCAAACATTGCATCCTCAAAATCAGAGTTTTCTTGTAGTATGTTGTTCATTGTATCTTCATCAATATTGGTAACGTTAAGTAATTCTTGATATTTCATCATTTGTTGCAACACATGGTGATATTTGTTCTGTGCAAGCTTACGATAGTTTTCCAGTGCTGCATAATTAACTGGAGTTTGATTACTCAAGTCTTCACATTTGCTAATCTGTCGTGTCAAATGTCCCTTCATACTGGTTAGGGTTATTTTTACATTTTTGACAGTAGACATCTTGGAAGTACTTGTTAGTCGTGTAGGACTAGTGTCAGGACTATTTCTGGCACTTGTATTAGTAGAGCCACTAGTTTCCAAACTAGAGCTACTTATCATTTATTTAAATATACACTGTATAATCATACACACTATAATTTGAATGGTAGACCTGTATCAATGCTGGTATCTGCAAGTTAGCCCTTCTTTATCACTCTTGGTTCGTACAGAGACACAGGTTAACACTCAAAGGTCTAATGATTATAGTTAAATTATGCCTATAGTTATATTGATATCATGTTGACAACACAATTCGGGTTGTCTTAAATACTGCATAAAAATATGTACTTGCTATGTTGTAATATGTGTTCAACTCTAGACAAGTGTAAAATTCTTATCGTTACACCAGGTTAGCACAATAAATTAGACTAGGTTGCTGTACAACACCAGCCTAAACTGTCCTACCCTTGTGCAAGAATTAGTTGTAAATAATGTGGCATGCAGTAATTGATACAGTAACGGCAGTAATAATGCAATATTAAAGTAATAAAGTTATAATAATATTATAATACCACATGTGGTGGTTCACTTATCATTATATCATACCACATATGGTGGTCTAATCTACTAGTAATAATTAATAATTATGACTACTAATACTACTATACTAAAATGGCTTAGCTGAGCCTGTTGTGGGGGCCTGCTAAGGCGTGTAGGTGAAGCATCAAGATGGGTGTGGCCCTGCCTCTTTGTGCCACGTAATGGCGGCTGGTGGGAAGGACAAGGCTTGGCAAACAAGTAGTTAATTATGTGTATGGACCAACTGTCTGCACAGATTCTTGGTGCTTCTATCACAATTTACCTGTATGGGATGCAAGGAATTAATCAAAGTTCCCTAAACATATCAATTACAGGTATGACATGAAATGTGAGGGCTGTAATGGAGTACACGTACATTGTGTTTGTTTTCTGCATACATCGTGACCGACTTATTTATAAATGAAAATATGTGTACACTATAATTTCAAATACAATACTTGATAAGCCGGATACGGTCGTTGTTGTGATGTTAATAGGCTGTATTGCTGGTTGTTGACACGTAATTGGGGTGTCTAGTTGATTTCACCAGCTCTAAAGCCTTGCACAGAGTAGGGCTGTTTTGTTATTGTTGTGGAGTGGGAGCGTCGGTCTCTCTTTGGGGCCAACGCCCTCAGCCTGGTTCACTTCTCAAAGTAATTTAACATTAACAAGGGAACCTAGCTACATTTTGGTGTTAATAATTATATTCAGTCTTGTTGATTACTTTTTTGTTAAATCTAGATACAAAACTATTCTATAAACATCATTAGAACATTGAAATATACGTGTTGTCTATGACGTCACGGGATATCCCATTTTCTTTCCTGAAGGGAAAACGAAAAAAGGGTGATACTATGTTATGTGTGTGTGTGTATGTGTGTGTCGGATTCCCGACACTACTGGTGGCGGCGTCACTCTGTTCCATAACACTATTGGTAGCAGCGTCACTCTGTTCCATAACAGTATTGGTGGCGGCGTCACAGTGTTCATGACACTATTGGTGGCGGCGTCACTCTGTTCCATAACACTATTGGTGGTGGCGTCACTCTGTTCCGTAACACTATTGGTGGCGGCGACACTCTGTTCATGACACTATTGGTGGCGGCGTCACTTTGTTCATGACACTATTGATGGTGGTGTCACTCTGTTAATGACACTATTAGTGGCGACGTCACTTTGTTCATGACACTATTGATAGCGGCGTCACTCTATTGATGACACTATTGGTGGCGGCGTCACTTTGTTCATGACATTACTGTTGGCGGTGTCACTCTGTTCATGACACTATTGGAGGCGGCGTCACTTTGTTCATGACACTATTGGTTGCAGCGTCACTCTGTTCATGACACTCTTGGTGTCACTCTATTGATGACACTATTGGTGGCGGCGTCACTTTGCTCATGACACTATTGGTGGCGGTGTCATCTCTGTTCAGAACACTATTGGTGACGGCGTCACTTTGTTCATGACACTATTGGTGGCGGCGTCACTCTGTTCATGACACTATTGGTTAGGGAATCACTCTGTTCATGACACTATTTGTGGCGGCGTCATTGTGTTCATGACACTATTTGCGTCGTCACTCTGTTCATGACACTATTGGCGGCGGTGTCACTCTATTGATGACACTATTGGTGGCGGCGTCACTTTGTTCATGACAATATTGGTGGTGGCGTCACTCTGTTCCATAAAGCTATTGGTGTCGGCGTCACACTGTTCATGGCACTATTGGTGGCTGCGTCACTCTGTTCCATAACACTAATGGTAGCAGCGTCACTCTGTTCATGACACTATTCGTGGTGGCGTTACTCTGTTCCATAACACTATTGTTGGCAACCACATTCTGTTCATGACACTATTGGTGGCTGCGTCACTCTGTTCCATAACACTATTGGCGGCGGCGTCACTCTGTTCCATAACACTATTGGTGGCGGCGTCACTCTGTTCCATAACACTATTGGTGGCGGCGTCACTCTGTTCAATAAAAGTATTGGTGGCGGCGTCACTTTGTTCCATAACACTATTGGTGGCGGCGTCACTCTGATCCATAACACTATTGGTGGCGGCGTCAATCTGTTCCATAACACTATTGGTGGCGGCGTCACTCTGTTCATGACACTAATGGTGGCGGCGTTACTCTGTTCCTGAAACTTTTGAATTTTGACTTTTGACTTTTAAGATAATTATGGTAGTGTCGGAGAAAGAGCTCAGTTAGCTGAGAGACGTCACCTGGGAAACATATTCGGTTAAGTGTTCTGTACTGTTGTAGTAATGTAGCATAATTTTTGTCTGGAGGAACATTACCTTTTAATTAGCCATTGATTCACTAGTGTTTTTCAAAGTGATTGCCATGTTTGATAGTATTGATATTACATGCCATTAGTTTGTGTGTTAAATATATTATAATATATATATATATATATATATATATATATATATATATATATATATATATATATATATATATATATATATATATATATATATATATAAAAAGTTTGTGAGGGTACAACCTCTGGTGCCAATGTGAGGACCCATAGCCTCGGAGAAGAAAATAAAAAATATTCAGAGGAGACCTTGTGGTTTCTCACTGAACACTAATATTACCTTCTCCTACCACCCCCATTCTTTTGTATGTACACATATATATTTACTTTATTTGAACTTTGTTACAAAAAAGGAGTTACATATGGGTTACAAAGATGTTTATCATAGGTTGTCGAGTTCCTCCAGCTCCTCAGATGGCGGGCAGGAACCCTGGATGCAGTGCGCATTTCCCCTCTGTATCGCCACACTGAGGCGCTGGAAAAGAAAGCTTGCAGCTCTTGGGTCCCTTGTCGTTTCAATGAGCATAGAACCCAGTTCCTTCAAAAAGCTGGTAGCACTTTTACCCCAGGCGCCGAGTGTCTCAGAAGCAATGGGGACAAAATTGTAGTGGTGATCCAGTTCTCTATACTTACGGGATTTGGCTGCTTCCCTGTGGGTGGCAGCACCACCTGGTTGTGCAACACTGAGGTTAATGTAGATGTTAGCCAGGGTTGATACGCACGTGTAGTCCCATACCAACTGCTTGCCATTCTTCCAGGGGTTCACTGCGATACCATCCGGGCGACCAATAAGAGCATCAGAGTTACGGGACGTTAGGTAACGGGGCTCTCTTTCAGCTGGGCATCCAGCTGTGGTGAGGCTCCTCTTGATGATGTCGTTAACTTCACTGTGCCTCGAGTGCCATCCCCCTGTGCTTTGGCAGAGTAGGCCATGGTGGCTGTACCTGTCAGCCACCACCTCGCCGCAAATACACCTATATCTGGTGTGGATTGGGGCAGCAAGGCGGAGGGCCACAGCAATTCGGAGGGCATGTGGTGTGAACCGCGTGCCAGTTGCCGACATTGGGGTTGCTAACAGGAAATCCCCTGCATGTGGTGTTGCTACTGCTGTGAGGCGAGCAATGTCGTGTTGTGTTGTTGCAGCACCCAGGCACTCTGCAGCAACTTGGTCTACAATGGGGCCATCCCAGCTGGATTGCTTGTGGGCTTTTGGGGATGGTGGTTGAGGTGATTGGCCTGCACGAGAGGCCCACTCTGTGGCACAGCGTGTGAAATTGGGATCATGTACACCTGCCAGCTGATATAAGTGGGCAGGTAGAATTTCCTTCACAAGGTCGTCGGATGCTGATAAGGAGGACAGGAAGGCTGGAACAGCGATTTGCGTTGCTGTTCGAACTCCGAGGCCCCCAAGTCTTACGGGAAGAGAGGCTTGTTTCCACTGTAGGTCATCGATAGAGAGGTTAAGGGCTTTTTCTAGCATTGATTTCAGTAACCGGTCATACTCACTTAGTTTTTGGCTACTGTAAGATAGTGAACACCTCAGAAAGTAGGTTAACCTGGGGAGGGACAGACATCTGGTGATGAGGTAGAGTGCATCATGAGCATCAATATCCTCAATCCTCCCATCCATCCTCTTAAGGTCGGTGATTTTCTTATCAAGGACCTCATCGATGGCTTTCAACCCCAGGGGAGCTCGTAGGAGTGTGCTGTCTTCAGGTTTAGTTTTATGGATATTTGGCAGAAGATCCTCTATTCTCTCTACAATGCCCTGGTTGGAACATATTATTTCACATTTAGAAGGGTTCAGGGTGAGGCCTAAAACTGCACCTTGCTCCTGGATTTTTCTGATGTCCTCCAGGAGGGAGTCTTGGGAACCAGCTAGGGTACCATCATCCAAGAACCAGATGTTAAGCTCGCTGGACAGGAACTCTGTGACTTGTTTGATGACTAAGCAGAAAAAGAGAGGAGCAAGGGGGTCACCCTGTTGGACGCCTTCTCGCGAGTCAATTTCATGTTCGCCAAAAAGTAGCTTAAGATCCATACTGTAGCACGAATGTACAAAAGGGTAGAGGGAAGGGAAATATATATATATATATATATATATATATATATATATATATATATATATATATATATATATATATATATATATATATATATATATATATATATATATATATATATAACTGAAAACTCACACCCCAGAAGTGACTCGAACCCATACTCCCAGAAGCAACGCAACTGGTATGTACAAGACGCCTTAATCCACTTGACCATCACGACCGGACATAATGAGGTGATAGCCGAGGCTATTTGAACCACCCCACCGCCGGCACTCGGATAGTAATCTTGGGCATAGCATTTTACCAAATCACCTCATTCTTTGGGGCACACGTGAGGAACACAAATGCGAACAAGCCTGAATGGTCCCCAGGACAATATGCAACTGAAAACTCACACCCCAGAAGTGACTCGAACCCATACTCCCAGAAGCAACGCAACTGGTATGTACAAGACGCCTTAATCCACTTGACCATCACGACCGGACATAATGAGGTGATAGCCGAGGCTATTTGAACCACCCCACCGCCGCCACACGGATAGTAATCTTGGGCATAGCATTTTACCAAATCACCTCATTCTTTGGGACACACGTAAGGAACACAAATGCGAACAAGCCTGAATGGTCCCCAGGACAATATGCAACTGAAAACTCACACCCCAGAAGTGACTCGAACCCATACTCCCAGAAGCAACGCAACTGGTATGTACAAGACGCCTTAATCCACTTGACCATCACGACCGGACATAATGAGGTGATAGCCGAGGCTATTTGAACCACCCCACCGCCGGCACTCGGATAGTAATCTTGGGCATAGCATTTTACCAAATCACCTCATTCTTTGGGGCACACGTGAGGAACACAAATGTGAACAAGCCTGAATGGTCCCCAGGACAATATGCAACTGAAAACTCACACCCCAGAAGTGACTCGAACCCATACTCCCAGAAGCAACGCAACTGGTATGTACAAGACGCCTTAATCCACTTGACCATCACGACCGGACATAATGAGGTGATAGCCGAGGCTATTTGAACCACCCCACCGCCGGCACTCGGATAGTAATCTTGGGCATAGCATTTTACCAAATCACCTCATTCTTTGGGGCACACGTGAGGAACACAAATGCGAACAAGCCTGAATGGTCCCCAGGACAATATGCAACTGAAAACTCACACCCCAGAAGTGACTCGAACCCATACTCCCAGAAGCAACGCAACTGGTATGTACAAGACGCCTTAATCCACTTGACCATCACGACCGGACATAATGAGGTGATAGCCGAGGCTATTTGAACCACCCCACCGCCGCCACACGGATAGTAATCTTGGGCATAGCATTTTACCAAATCACCTCATTCTTTGGGACACACGTAAGGAACACAAATGCGAACAAGCCTGAATGGTCCCCAGGACAATATGCAACTGAAAACTCACACCCCAGAAGTGACTCGAACCCATACTCCCAGAAGCAACGCAACTGGTATGTACAAGACGCCTTAATCCACTTGACCATCACGACCGGACCTAATGAGGTGATAGCCGAGGCTATTTGAACCACCCCACCGCCGGCACTCGGATAGTAATCTTGGGCATAGCATTTTACCAAATCACCTCATTCTTTGGGGCACACGTGAGGAACACAAATGTGAACAAGCCTGAATGGTCCCCAGGACAATATGCAACTGAAAACTCACACCCCAGAAGTGACTCGAACCCATACTCCCAGAAGCAACGCAACTGGTATGTACAAGACGCCTTAATCCACTTGACCATCACGACCGGACATAATGAGGTGATAGCCGAGGCTATTTAAACCACCCCACAGCCGGCACTCGGATAGTAATCTTGGGCATAGCATTTTACCAAATCACCTCATTCTTTGGGGCACACGTGAGGAACACAAATGCGAACAAGCCTGAATGGTCCCCAGGACAATATGCAACTGAAAACTCACACCCCAGAAGTGACTCGAACCCATACTCCCAGAAGCAACGCAACTGGTATGTACAAGACGCCTTAATCCACTTGACCATCACGACCGGACATAATGAGGTGATAGCCGAGGCTATTTGAACCACCCCACCGCCGGCACTCGGATAGTAATCTTGGGCATAGCATTTTACCAAATCACCTCATTCTTTGGGGCACACGTGAGGAACACAAATGCGAACAAGCCTGAATGGTCCCCAGGACAATATGCAACTGAAAACTCACACCCCAGAAGTGACTCGAACCCATACTCCCAGAAGCAACGCAACTGGTATGTACAAGACGCCTTAATCCACTTGACCATCATGACCGGACATAATGAGGTGATAGCCGAGGCTATTTAAACCACCCCACAGCCGGCACTCGGATAGTAATCTTGGGCATAGCATTTTACCAAATCACCTCATTCTTTGGGGCACACGTGAGGAACACAAATGCGAACAAGCCTGAATGGTCCCCAGGACAATATGCAACTGAAAACTCACACCCCAGAAGTGACTCGAACCCATACTCCCAGAAGCAACGCAACTGGTATGTACAAGACGCCTTAATCCACTTGACCATCACGACCGGACATAATGAGGTGATAGCCGAGGCTATTTGAACCACCCCACCGCCGGCACTCGGATAGTAATCTTGGGCATAGCATTTTACCAAATCACCTCATTCTTTGGGGCACACGTGAGGAACACAAATGCGAACAAGCCTGAATGGTCCCCAGGACAATATGCAACTGAAAACTCACACCCCAGAAGTGACTCGAACCCATACTCCCAGAAGCAACACAACTGGTATGTACAAGACGCCTTAATCCACTTGACCATCATGACCAGACATAATGAGGTGATAGCCGAGGCTATTTGAACCACCCCACCGCCGGCACTCGGATAGTAATCTTGGGCATAGCATTTTACCAAATCACCTCATTCTTTGGGGCACACGTGAGGAACACAAATGCGAACAAGCCTGAATGGTCCCCAGGACAATATGCAACTGAAAACTCACACCCCAGAAGTGACTTGAACCCATACTCCCAGAAGCAACGCAACTGGTATGTACAAGACGCCTTAATCCACTTGACCATCACGACCGGACATAATGAGGTGATAGCCGAGGCTACTTGAACCACCCCACCGCCGGCACTCGGATAGTAATCTTGGGCATAGCATTTTACCAAATCACCTCATTCTTTGGGGCACACGTGAGGAACACAAATGCGAACAAGCCTGAATGGTCCCCAGGACAATATGCAACTGAAAACTCACACCCCAGAAGTGACTCGAACCCATACTCCCAGAAGCAACGCAACTGGTATGTACAAGACGCCTTAATCCACTTGACCATCACGACCGGACATAATGAGGTGATAGCCGAGGCTATTTGAACCACCCCACCGCCGGCACTCGGATAGTAATCTTGGGCATAGCATTTTACCAAATTACCTCATTCTTTGGGGCACACGTGAGGAACACAAATGCGAACAAGCCTGAATGGTCCCCAGGACAATATGCAACTGAAAACTCACACCCCAGAAGTGACTCGAACCCATACTCCCAGAAGCAACGCAACTGGTATGTACAAGACGCCTTAATCCACTTGACCATCACGACCGGACATAATGAGGTGATAGCCGAGGCTATTTGAACCACCCCACCGCCGGCACTCGGATAGTAATCTTGGGCATAGCATTTTACCAAATCACCTCATTCTTTGTGGCACACGTGAGGAACACAAATGCGAACAAGCCTGAATGGTCCCCAGGACAATATGCAACTGAAAACTCACACCCCAGAAGTGACTCGAACCCATACTTCCAGAAGCAACGCAACTGGTATGTACAAGACGCCTTAATCCACTTGACCATCACGACCGGACATAATGAGGTGATAGCCGAGGCTATTTGAACCACCCCACCGCCGGCACTCGGATAGTAATCTTGGGCATAGCATTTTACCAAATCACCTCATTCTTTGGGGCACACGTGAGGAACACAAATGCGAACAAGCCTGAATGGTCCCCAGGACAATATGCAACTGAAAACTCACACCCCAGAAGTGACTCGAACCCATACTCCCAGAAGCAACGCAACTGGTATGTACAAGACGCCTTAATCCACTTGACCATCACGACCGGACATAATGAGGTGATAGCCGAGGCTATTTGAACCACCCTACCGCCGGCACTCGGATAGTAATCTTGGGCATAGCATTTTACCAAATCACCTCATTCTTTGGGGCACACGTGAGGAACACAAATGCGAACAAGCCTGAATGGTCCCCAGGACAATATGCAACTGAAAACTCACACCCCAGAAGTGACTCGAACCCATACTCCCAGAAGCAACGCAACTGGTATGTACAAGACGCCTTAATCCACTTGACCATCACGACCGGACATAATGAGGTGATAGCCGAGGCTATTTGAACCACCCCACCGCCGGCACTCGGATAGTAATCTTGGGCATAGCATTTTACCAAATCACCTCATTCTTTGGGGCACACGTGAGGAACACAAATGAGAACAAGCCTGAATGGTCCCCAGGACAATATGCAACTGAAAACTCACACCCCAGAAGTGACTCGAACCCATACTCCCAGAAGCAACGCAACTGGTATGTACAAGATGCCTTAATCCACTTGACCATCACGACCGGACATAATGAGGTGATAGCCGAGGCTATTTGAACCACCCCACCGCCGGCACTCGGATAGTAATCTTGGGCATAGCATTTTACCAAATCACCTCATTCTTTGGGGCACACGTGAGGAACACAAATGCGAACAAGCCTGAATGGTCCCCAGGACAATATGCAACTGAAAACTCACACCCCAGAAGTGACTCGAACCCATACTCCCAGAAGCAACGCAACTGGTATGTACAAGACGCCTTAATCCACTTGACCATCACGACCGGACATAATGAGGTGATAGCCGAGGCTATTTGAACCACCCCACCGCCGGCACTCGGATAGTAATCTTGGGCATAGCATTTTACCAAATCACCTCATTCTTTGTGGCACACGTGAGGAACACAAATGCGAACAAGCCTGAATGGTCCCCAGGACAATATGCAACTGAAAACTCACACCCCAGAAGTGACTCGAACCCATACTTCCAGAAGCAACGCAACTGGTATGTACAAGACGCCTTAATCCACTTGACCATCATGACCGGACATAATGAGGTGATAGATGAGGCTATTTGAACCACCCCACCGCCGGCACTCGGATAGTAATCTTGGGCATAGCATTTTACCAAATCACCTCATTCTTTGGGGCACACGTGAGGAACACAAATGCGAACAAGCCTGAATGGTCCCCAGGACAATATGCAACTGAAAACTCACACCCCAGAAGTGACTCGAACCCATACTCCCAGAAGCAACGCAACTGGTATGTACAAGACGCCTTAATCCACTTGACCATCACGACCGGACATAATGAGGTGATAGCCGAGGCTATTTGAACCACCCCACCGCCGGCACTCGGATAGTAATCTTGGGCATAGCATTTTACCAAATCACCTCATTCTTTGGGGCACACGTGAGGAACACAAATGCGAACAAGCCTGAATGGTCCCCAGGACAATATGCAACTGAAAACTCACACCCCAGAAGTGACTCGAACCCATACTCCCAGAAGCAACGCAACTGGTATGTACAAGACGCCTTAATCCACTTGACCATCACGACCGGACATAATGAGGTGATAGCCGAGGCTATTTGAACCACCCCACCGCCGGCACTCGGATAGTAATCTTGGGCATAGCATTTTACCAAATCACCTCATTCTTTGGGGCACACGTGAGGAACACAAATGCGAACAAGCCTGAATGGTCCCCAGGACAATATGCAACTGAAAACTCACACCCCAGAAGTGACTCGAACCCATACTCCCAGAAGCAACGCAACTGGTATGTACAAGACGCCTTAATCCACTTGACCATCACGACCGGACATAATGAGGTGATAGCCGAGGCTATTTGAACCACCCCACCGCCGGCACTCGGATAGTAATCTTGGGCATAGCATTTTACCAAATCACCTCATTCTTTGGGGCACACGTGAGGAACACAAATGCGAACAAGCCTGAATGGTCCCCAGGACAATATGCAACTGAAAACTCACACCCCAGAAGTGACTCGAACCCATACTCCCAGAAGCAACGCAACTGGTATGTACAAGATGCCTTAATCCACTTGACCATCACGACCGGACATAATGAGGTGATAGCCGAGGCTATTTGAACCACCCCACCGCCGGCACTCGGATAGTAATCTTGGGCATAGCATTTTACCAAATCACCTCATTCTTTGGGGCACACGTGAGGAACACAAATGCGAACAAGCCTGAATGGTCCCCAGGACAATATGCAACTGAAAACTCACACCCCAGAAGTGACTCGAACCCATACTCCCAGAAGCAACGCAACTGGTATGTACAAGACGCCTTAATCCACTTGACCATCACGACCGGACATAATGAGGTGATAGCCGAGGCTATTTGAACCACCCCACCGCCGGCACTCGGATAGTAATCTTGGGCATAGCATTTTACCAAATCACCTCATTCTTTGGGGCACACGTGAGGAACACAAATGCGAACAAGCCTGAATGGTCCCCAGGACAATATGCAACTGAAAACTCACACCCCAGAAGTGACTCGAACACATACTCCCAGAAGCAACGCAACTGGTATGTACAAGACGCCTTAATCCACTTGACCATCACGACCGGACATAATGAGGTGATAGCCGAGGCTATTTGAACCACCCCACCGCCGGCACTCGGATAGTAATCTTGGGCATAGCATTTTACCAAATCACCTCATTCTTTGGGGCACACGTGAGGAACACAAATGCGAACAAGCCTGAATGGTCCCCAGGACAATATGCAACTGAAAACTCACACCCCAGAAGTGACTCGAACCCATACTCCCAGAAGCAACGCAACTGGTATGTACAAGACGCCTTAATCCACTTGACCATCACGACCGGACATAATGAGGTGATAGCCGAGGCTATTTGAACCACCCCACCGCCGGCACTCGGATAGTAATCTTGGGCATAGCATTTTACCAAATCACCTCATTCTTTGGGGCACACGTGAGGAACACAAATGCGAACAAGCCTGAATGCCCAGCAAACAATTTTAGGTTGCCACAACATATCTGGAAAGTATTTGAAAGTATTGGAAACGTTTGTTTTATCGTATCAGATACGATATTGTGTGTGGACTTAAATAGGTTTCCAAAACTTATTAGCCAAGACATATGTATCTAACACTAATTTGAGATGTTGTGGCAACTTTACACTCCTAACATGATTCATTCATAATCCATTCATATACCAATATGAATCTCGTATGAAAGGTTTGAGCCAATAATCTGAACCCTTTTCACCACTTTGTGTTTAAAGTTAAATTTCTTGAAATTAAATTATATTTTATATTATATTATTTTTATTATATTTTATATTATATTATTATTTTCAATTTAAATATTAAAACCAATTTAAGGGTAAAAAAAATCTAATAATTTATATTTCTTTTATTATTTACTAACAATTATAATTATTTACTAACGGAGAGAGGGGAGGCTGTACGGCGGAGAGTGGCGGCTGTGGCGGACAGTGGCGGCGGTGGCGGATAGTGGCAGCGGGCGGACAGTGGCGGCGGCGGGCGGACAGTGGCGGCGGGCGGACAGTAGCGGCGGTGGCGGATAGTGGCGGCGGGCGGACAGTGGCGGCGGTGGCGGATAGTGGCGGCGGGCGGACATTGGCGGCGGTCGGACAGTGGCGGCGGGCGGACAGTGGCGGCGGCGGACAGTGGCGTCGGGCGGACAGTGGCGGCGGCGGGCGGACAGTGGCGGCGGCGGGCGGACAGTGGCGGCGGCGGGCGGACAGTGGAGGCGGCGGGCGGACAGTGGAGGCGGCGGGCGGACAGTGGAGGCGGCGGGCGGACAGTGGTGGCGGCGGGCGGACAGTGGTGGCGGCGGGCGGACAGTGGTGGCAGCGGGCGGACAGTGGTGGCGGCGGGCGGACAGTGGTGGCGGCGGGCGGACAGTGGTGGCGGCGGGCGGACAGTGGTGGCGGCGGGCGGACAGTGGTGGCGGTGGCAGACAGTGGTGGCGGTGGTGGCGGTGGCGGCGGTGGCGGACAGTGACGGCGGTGGCGGACAGTGGCGGCGGTGGCGGACAGTGGCGGCGGTGGCGGACACTGGCGGCTGTGTCTGGCGGTGGTGGCGGGCGGTGGCGGGTGGCGGCGTCTGTGATGAGTGGTGGCGGCTGGCGGTGGTGGGTGGTGGCGGCGGTGGTGGTGGGTGGTGGTGGCGGCGGCGGCGGGTGGTGGGTGGCGGCGGCGGCTGGTGGTGGTGGGTGGTGGCGGCGGGTGGTGGTGGGTGGTGGCGGCTGTGGCGGGCGGTGGCGGGCGGTGGCGGGCGGTGGCGGGCGGCGGCGGCTGTGGTGGGTGGTGACGATCGGCGGTGGGGGGGTGCTGGTGGCGGCTGGCGGTGGCGGCTTGCGGTGGCGACTGTGGCAACGGGCGGTGACGGCTGACAGCGGGCGGTGGTGGCGGCTGGTGGCAGGTGGTGGTGGCGGTGGTGGCAGCTGGTGGTGGCGGCTGGTGGTGGTGGCAGCTGGTGGTGGCAGCTGGTGGCGGTGATGGCGGCTGGTGGTGGTGGCAGCTGGTGGCGGTGATGGCGGCTGGTGGTGGTGGTGGTGGCGGCTGGTGGTGGTGGCAGCTGGTGGCGGCTGGTGGCGGTGATGGCGGCTGGTGGTGGTGGTGATGGCGGCTGGTGGCGGGCGGTGGCGGGCGGTGGCGGCGGCGGGCGGACAGTGGCGGCGGGCGGACAGTAGCGGCGGTGGCGGCGGGCGGACAGTGGCGGCGGTGGCGGATAGTGGCGGCGGGCGGACAGTGGCGGCGGGCGGACAGTGGCGGCGGGCGGACAGTGGCGTCGGGCGGACAGTGGCGGCGGTGGCGGATAGTGGCGGCGGGCGGACAGTGGCGGCGGGTGGACAGTGGCGGCGGCGGGCGGACAGTGGCGGCGGCGGGCGGACAGTGGAGGCGGCGGGCGGACAGTGGAGGCGGCGGGCGGACAGTGGAGGCGGCGGGCGGACAGTGGTGGCGGCGGGCGGACAGTGGTGGCGGCGGGCGGACAGTGGTGGCGGCGGGCGGACAGTGGTGGCGGCGGGCGGACAGTGGTGGCGGTGGCAGACAGTGGTGGCGGTGGCGGCGGTGGCGGACAGTGACGGCGGTGGCGGACAGTGGCGGCGGTGGCGGACAGTGGCGGCGGTGGCGGACACTGGCGGCTGTGTCTGGCGGTGGTGGCGGGCGGTGGCGGGTGGCGGCGTCTGTGATGAGTGGTGGCGGCTGGCGGTGGTGGGTGGTGGCGGCGGTGGTGGTGGGTGGTGGTGGCGGCGGCGGCGGGTGGTGGGTGGCGGCGGCGGCTGGTGGTGGCGGGCGGTGGCGGGCGGTGGCGGGCGGTGGCGGGCGGCGGCGGCTGTGGTGGGTGGTGACGATCGGCGGTGGGGGGTGCTGGTGGCGGCTGGCGGTGGCGGCTTGCGGTGGCGACTGTGGCAACGGGCGGTGACGGCTGATAGCTGGCGGTGGTGGCGGCTGGTGGCAGGTGGTGGTGGCGGTGGTGGCAGCTGGTGGTGGCGGCTGGTGGTGGTGGCGGCTGGTGGTGGTGGCAGCTGGTGGTGGCAGCTGGTGGCGGTGATGGCGGCTGGTGGTGGTGGCAGCTGGTGGCGGCTGGTGGCGGTGATGGCGGCTGGTGGTGGTGGTGGTGGTGATGGCGGCTGGTGGCGGGCGGTGGCGGGCGGTGGCGGCGGCGGGCGGACAGTGGCGGCGGGCGGACAGTAGCGGCGGTGGCGGCGGTGGCGGCGGGCGGACAGTGGCGGCGGTGGCGGACAGTGGCGGCGGGCGGACAGTGGCGGCGGGCGGACAGTGGCGTCGGGCGGACAGTGGCGGCAGTGGCGGACAGTGGCGGCGGGCGGACAGTGGCGGCGGCGGGCGGACAGTGGCGGCGGCGGGCGGACAGTGGCGGCGGCGGGCGGACAGTGTCGGCGGCGGGCGGACAGTGGAGGCGGCGGGCGGACAGTGGAGGCGGCGGGCGGACAGTGGAGGCGGCGGGCGGACAGTGGAGGCGGCGGGCGGACAGTGGTGGCGGCGGGCGGACAGTGGTGGCGGCGGGCGGACAGTGGTGGCGGCGGGCGGACAGTGGTGGCGGCGGGCGGACAGTGGTGGCGGTGGCAGACAGTGGTGGCGGTGGCGGCGGTGGCGGACAGTGACGGCGGTGGCGGACAGTGGCGGCGGTGGCGGACAGTGGCGGCGGTGGCGGACACTGGCGGCTGTGTCTGGCGGTGGCGGGTGGCGGCGTCTGTGATGAGTGG
Source organism: Procambarus clarkii (assembly GCF_040958095.1). NCBI lineage: Eukaryota > Metazoa > Arthropoda > Malacostraca > Decapoda > Cambaridae > Procambarus > Procambarus clarkii. The sequence continues at coordinate 6,462,825 of NC_091167.1, read as the reverse complement.
TGGCGGCTGGCGGTAGTGGGTGGTGGCGGCGGTGGTGGTGGGTGGTGGTGGCGGCGGCGGCGGGTGGTGGGTGGCGGCGGCGGCTGGTGGTGGTGGGTGGTGGCGGCGGGTGGTGGTGGGTGGTGGCGGCGGGTGGTGGGTGGTGGCGGCTGTGGCGGGCGGTGGCGGGCGGCGGCGGCTGTGGTGGGTGGTGACGATCAGCGGTGGGGGGGGCTGGTGGCGGCTGGCGGTGGCGGCTTGCGGTGGCGACTGTGGCAACGGGCGGTGACGGCTGATAGCGGGCGGTGGTGGCGGCTGGTGGCAGGTGGTGGTGGCGGCTGGTGGTGGCGGCTGGTGGTGGTGGCAGCTGGTGGTGGCAGCTGGTGGCGGTGATGGCGGCTGGTGGTGGTGGCAGCTGGTGGCGGTGATGGCGGCTGGTGGTGGTGGTGGTGGCGGCTGGTGGTGGTGGCAGCTGGTGGCGGCTGGTGGCGGTGATGGCGGCTGGTGGTGGTGGTGGTGGTGATGGCGGCTGGTGGCGGGCGGTGGCGGCTTGTGGTGGCGGCGGTGGTGGGTGGTGGTGGCGGCTGTGGTGGGTGGTGGCGGTGGTGTCGGCGGCGGCTGTGGTGGGTGGTGGCGGCGGCGGCGGTGATGGGTGGTGGCGGCGGCGGTGGTGGTGGGTGGTGGTGGCGGCGGCGGTGATGGGTGGTGGCGGCGGTGGTGGTGGGTGGTGGTGGCGGCGGCGGCTGGTGGTGGTGGGTGGTGGTGGTGGGTGGTGGCGGCGGGTGGCGGTGGTGGGTGGCGGTGGCTGGTGGCGGGTGGCGGCTGGTGGTGGGTGGTGGCGGCGGGTGGTGAGTGGCGGTGGTGAGTGGCGGTGGTGGGTGGCGGTGGCTGGTGGCGGGTGGTGGCGGGTGGCGGGTGGCGGCTGGTGGTGGGTGGTGGTGGGTGGCGGCTGGTGGTGGGTGGCGGGTGGCGGTGGGTGGTGGGTGGTGGCGGCGGGTGGTGGGTGGCGGTGGCTGGTGGCGGCTGGTGGTGGGTGGTGGCGGCTGGTGGTGGGTGGTGGCGGCTGGTGGTGGCGGGTGGCGGGTGGCGGCTGGTGGTGGGTGGTGGCGGGTGGCGGGTGGCGGCTGGTGGTGGGTGGTGGCGGGTGGCGGCTGGTGGTGGGTGGCGGCTGGCGGCTGGTGGTGGGTGGTGGCGAGTGGCGGCTGGTGGTGGGTGGTGGCGGCGGGTGGTGAGTGGCGGTGGTGGGTGGCGGTGGCTGGTGGCGGGTGGCGGCTGGTGGTGGGTGGCGGCTGGTGGTGGGTGGTGGCGGGTGGCGGCTGGTGGTGGGTGGTGGCGGGTGGCGGCTGGTGGTGGGTGGTGGCGGGTGGCGGCTGACGGCTGGTGGTGGGTGGCGGCGGGTGGCGGCTGGTGGTGGGTGGCGGGTGGCGGCGGGTGGCGGCTGGTGGTGGGAGGTGGCAGGTGGCAGCTGGTGGTGGGTGGTGGCGGGTGGCGGCTGGTGGTGGGTGGCGGCTGGTGGTGGGTGGTGGGTGGTGGCGGCTGGTGGTGGGCGGCGGGTGGCGGCTGGTGGTGGGCGGCGGGTGGCGGCGGGTGGCGGCTGGTGGCGGCCAGCTGGGACACACCCTTTACCACTGAAGGTCTGAGCAAAACTAACCATATGTCTCTCTCACCCACCAGCCCAGTGTTGCCAGCTCGCGCTCTCAAAATGTTTCCTTCAAAGATTGTATATTATCTTTGAACAACAAGTTTGATTATCAAGGAAATAATGCATATATTATTGTCACATTAATACTGTGCAATATCTTATTACATTCCTGCTAAATAATTATAATTTGAAACAGGACAAAAAATCCCACATATATATAAAAACCAACATTAGAGATCACGAGGCCTAGGCCTCGCCTGTGACCACACATCCTGCCTCCCTGGCCTGCTACTCTCTCACACCTCACACTCTTAACTCTCTCATAATCACTCTCACTCTCTTACTCTGTCACTCTTACTCTCTGTCACTCTTACTCTCTGTCACTCTTACTCTCTGTCACTCTTACTCTCTGTCACTCTTACTCTGTCACTCTTACTCTCTGTCACTCTTACTCTCTGTTACTCTTACTCTGTCACTCTTACTCTCTGTCACTCTTACACTGTCACTCTTACTCTGTCACTCTTACTCTCTGTCACTCTTACTCTCTGTCAATCTTACTCTCTGTCACTCTTACTCTCTGTCACTCGTACTCTCTGTCACTCTTACTCTGTCACTCTTACTCTCTGTCACTCTTACTCTGTCACTCTTACTCTGTCACTCTTACTCTCTGTCACTCTTACTCTCTGTCACTCTTACTCTCTGTCACTCTTACTCTCTGTCATTCTTACTCTCTGTCATTCTTACTCTCTGTCATTCTTACTCTCTGTCACTCTTACTCTCTGTCACTCTTACTCTCTGTCACTCTTACTCTCTGTCACTCTTACTCTCTGTCACTCTTACTCTCTGTCACTCTTACTCTCTGTCACTCTTACTCTGTCACTCTTACACTCTGTCACTCTTACTCTCTGTCACTCTTACTCTCTGTCACTCTTACTCTCTGTCACTCTTACTCTCTGTCACTCTTACTCTGTCACTCTTACTCTCTGTCACTCTTACTCTCTGTCACTCCTACTCTCTGTCACTCTTACTCTCTGTCACTCTTACTCTTTGTCACTCTTACTCTCTGTCACTCTTACTCTGTCACTCTTACTCTCTGTCACTCTTACTCTCTGTCACTCTTACTCTCTGTCACTCTTACTCTCTGTCACTCTTACTCTGTCATTCTTACTCACTCTCAGTCACCCTTACCCATTCATACTCACTCTCTCACTCTTACTCTCATACTCTTACTCTCAATTACTCTTACTCTCAATCACTCTTACTCCCAATCACTCCTACTCCCAATCACTCCTACTCTCAATCACTCCTACTCTCATTCTTACTCTTACTCTTACTCCCAATCACTCTTACTCTCAATCACTCTTATTCTCATTCTTACTCTCACTCTTACTCTTACTCCCAATCACTCTTACTCCCAGTCACTCTTACTCTCAATCACTCTTACTCTCAATCACTCTTACTCTCATTCTTACTCTTACTCACTCTTACTCTCAATCACTCTTATTCTCATTCTTACTCCTACTCCCAATCACTCTTACTCCCAATCACTCTTACTCTCAATCACTCTTACTCCCAATCACTCTTACTCTCAATCACTCTTACTCTCAATCACTCTTACTCTCAACCACTCTTACTCTCAATCACTCTTACTCTCATTCTTACTCTTACTCACTCTTACTCTCAATCACTCTTATTCTCATTCTTACTCCTACTCCCAATCACTCTTACTCCCAATCACTCTTACTCTCAATCACTCTTACTCCCAATCACTCTTACTCTCAATCACTCTTACTCTCAATCACTTTTACTCTCAATCACTCTTACTCTCAATCACTCTTACTCTCACTAACTCTCAATCACTCTTACTCTCACTCTAACTCTCAATCACTCTTACGCACTATTACTCACTCTTTCTCTCAGTCATCCTTACTCACTCTCATACTCACTATTACTCTGTCACTCTTACTCTCTGTCACTCTTACTCTCTGTCACTCTTACTCTCTGTCACTCTTACTCTCTGTCACTCTTACTCTGTCACTCTTACTCTCTGTCACTCTTACTCTCTGTCACTCTTACTCTCTATCACTCTTACTCTGTCATTCATACTCTGTCACTCTTACTCACTCTCAGTCACCCTTACCCATTCATACTCACTCTCTCACTCGTACTCTCATACTCTTACTCTCAATTACTCTTACTCTCAATCACTCTTACTCCCAATCACTCCTACTCCCAATCACTCCTACTCTCAATCACTCCTACTCTCATTCTTACTCTTACTCTTACTCCCAATCACTCTTACTCTCAATCACTCTTATTCTCATTCTTACTCTCACTCTTACTCTTACTCCCAATCACTCTTACTCCCAATCACTCTTACTCTCAATCACTCTTACTCTCAATCACTCTTACTCTCATTCTTACTCTTACTCACTCTTACTCTCAATCACTCTTCTTCTCATTCTTACTCCTACTCCCAATCACTCTTACTCCCAATCACTCTTACTCTCAATCACTCTTACTCCCAATCACTCTTACTCTCAATCACTCTTACTCTCAATCACTCTTACTCTCAATCACTCTTACTCTCATTCTTACTCTTACTCACTCTTACTCTCAATCACTCTTATTCTTATTCTTACTCCTACTCCCAATCACTCTTACTCCCAATCACTCTTACTCTCATTCTTACTCTTACTCACTCTTACTCTCAATCACTCTTATTCTTATTCTTACTCCTACTCCCAATCACTCTTACTCCCAATCACTCTTACTCTCAATCACTCTTACTCCCAATCACTCTTACTCTCAATCACTCTTACTCTCAATCACTTTTACTCTCAATCACTCTTACTCTCAATCACTCTTACTCTCACTAACTCTCAATCACTCTTACTCTCACTCTAACTCTCAATCACTCTTACGCACTATTACTCACTCTTTCTCTCAGTCATCCTTACTCACTCTCATACTCACTCTTACTCTGTCACTCTTACTCTCTGTCACTCTTACTCTCTGTCACTCTTACTCTCTGTCACTCTTACTCTCTGTCACTCCTACTCTCTGTCACTCTTACTCTGTCACTCTTACTCTCTGTCACTCTTACTCTCTGTCACTCTTACTCTCTATCACTCTTACTCTGTCATTCATACTCTGTCACTCTTACTCACTCTCAGTCACCCTTACCCATTCATACTCACTCTCTCACTCTTACTCTCATACTCTTACTCTCAATTACTCTTACTCTCAATCACTCATACTCCCAATCACTCCTACTCCCAATCACTCCTACTCTCAATCACTCCTACTCTCATTCTTACTCTTACTCTTACTCCCAATCACTCTTACTCTCAATCACTCTTATTCTCATTCTTACTCTTACTCTCACTCTTACTCTTACTCCCAATCACTCTTACTCCTAATCACTCTTACTCTCAATCACTCTTACTCTCAATCACTCTTACTCTCAATCACTCTTACTCTCATTCTTACTCTTACTCACTCTTACTCTCAATCACTCTTATTCTCATTCTTACTCCTACTCTCACTCTAACTCCTACTCCCAATCACTCTTACTCCCAATCACTCTTACTCTCAATCACTCTTACTCCCAATCACTCTTACTCTCAATCACTCTTACTCTCAATCACTCATACTCTCAATCACTCTTACTCTCAATCACTCTTACTCTCACTAACTCTCAATCACTCTTACTCTCACTCTAACTCTCAATCACTCTTACTCTCATACTCACCCTTACTCTCAATTACTTTACTCTCACTCTTACTCATTCTGTCACCCTTACTCTCACTCTTACTCACTCTGTCACTCTTACTCTCAGTCACTCTTACTTATACTCACTCTTACTCACACTTACACACTCTCTGGCACTCTCACTCACCTTCAGTCACTCTTACTCACTCTTACCCACTCTCGCTCACTCCTACTCACTCTAGTTAATAAGAACACGCCAATATAAGACAACAAAACGTTTTCAGATTCTTTCTCACCACTTTCCAGCAACTTTTATAATTTATATAAATTACCTTAGGGAATAATACATAAATTATATATTTGAACATGATATTAGTGTTTAGTGGAATGCATAAGGAGTCAAATTGTTTTAAAAAGAGCGATTTTTAGAAAATTTGGAAAACTACTTTTTTTCTGTTCATATTATAACTAAATGGATTTTAAAGGTTTCACTCAGCCAATATATATCATTCACAATTTATTAATGAATTTTACAAAAAAACTCCATAAATTTTATATTTAAACATGTAAAAACTATTTGTTTTACATTTGGAAGAAAATAATTGTAGAAAAACAATTTATAATTAAACCTTTGTGTTTGGATTTTTTGAGTAAAAGTTTCTCAAAGGCTCTCCTGCACCATTCTCAATGCAAATCATTCCCACACCTATGGGAAGAGATAGGCGAACGTTGTGTAGATGATTTGTGTTTGCTGGGTGGTCCCCAGGACAATATGCAACTGAAAACTCACACCCCAGAAGTGACTCGAACCCATACTCCCAGAAGCAACGCAACTGGTATGTACAAGACGCCTTAATCCACTTGACCATCACGACCGGACATAATGAGGTGATAGCCGAGGCTATTTGAAACACCCCACCGTCGGCACTCGGATAGTAATCTTGGGCATAGCATTTTACCAAATCACCTCATTCTTTGGGGCACACGTGAGGAACACAAATGCGAACAAGCCTGAATGGTCCCCAGGACAATATGCAACTGAAAACTCACACCCCAGAAGTGACTCGAACCCATACTCCCAGAAGCAACGCAACTGGTATGTACAAGACGCCTTAATCCACTTGACCATCACGACCGGACATAATGAGGTGATAGCCGAGGCTATTTGAACCACCCCACCGCCGGCACTCGGATAGTAATCTTGGGCATAGCATTTTACCAAATCACCTCATTCTTTGGGGCACACGTGAGGAACACAAATGCGAACAAGCCTGAAATTAATGGTCCCCAGGACAATATGCAACTGAAAACTCACACGCCAGAAGTGACTCGAACCCATACTCCCAGAAGCAACGCAATTGGTATGTACAAGACGCCTTAATCCACTTGAGTTTTCAGTTGCATATTGTCCTGGGGACCATTCAGGCTTGTTCGCATTTGTGTTCCTCACGTGTGCCCCAAAGAATGAGGTGATTTGGTAAAATGCTATGCCCAAGATTACTATCCGAGTGCCGGCGGTGGGGTGGTTCAAATAGCCTCGGCTATCACCTCATTATGTCCGGTCGTGATGGTCAAGTGGATTAAGGCGTCTTGTACATACCAGTTGCGTTGCTTCTGGGAGTATGGGTTCGAGTCACTTCTGGGGTGTGAGTTTTCAGTTGCATATTGTCCTGGGGACCATTCAGGCTTGTTCGCATTTGTGTTCCTCACGTGTGCCCCAAAGAATGAGGTGATTTGGTAAAATGCTATGCCCAAGATTACTATCCGAGTGCCGGCGGTGGGGTGGTTCAAATAGCCTCGGCTATCACCTCATTATGTCCGGTCGTGACGGTCAAGTGGATTAAGGCGTCTTGTACATACCAGTTGCGTTGCTTCTGGGAGTATGGGTTCGAGTCACTTCTGGGGTGTGAGTTTTCAGTTGCATATTGTCCTGGGGACCATTCAGGCTTGTTTGCATTTGTGTTCCTCACGTGTGCCCCAAAGAATGAGGTGATTTGGTAAAATGCTATGCCCAAGATTACTATCCGAGTGCCGGCGGTGGGGTGGTTCAAATAGCCTCGGCTATCACCTCATTATGTCCGGTCGTGATGGTCAAGTGGATTAAGGCGTCTTGTACATACCAGTTGCGTTGCTTCTGGGAGTATGGGTTCGAGTCACTTCTGGGGTGTGAGTTTTCAGTTGCATATTGTCCTGGGGACCATTCAGGCTTGTTCGCATTTGTGTTCCTCACGTGTGCCCCAAAGAATGAGGTGATTTGGTAAAATGCTATGCCCAAGATTACTATCCGAGTGCCGGCGGTGGGGTGGTTCAAATAGCCTCGGCTATCACCTCATTATGTCCGGTCGTGATGGTCAAGTGGATTAAGGCGTCTTGTACATACCAGTTGCGTTGCTTCTGGGAGTATGGGTTCGAGTCACTTCTGGGGTGTGAGTTTTCAGTTGCATATTGTCCTGGGGACCATTCAGGCTTGTTCGCATTTGTGTTCCTCACGTGTGCCCCAAAGAATGAGGTGATTTGGTAAAATGCTATGCCCAAGATTACTATCCGAGTGCCGGCGGTGGGGTGGTTCAAATAGCCTCGGCTATCACCTCATTATGTCCGGTCGTGATGGTCAAGTGGATTAAGGCGTCTTGTACATACCAGTTGCGTTGCTTCTGGGAGTATGGGTTCGAGTCACTTCTAGGGTGTGAGTTTTCAGTTGCATATTGTCCTGGGGACCATTCAGGCTTGTTCGCATTTGTGTTCCTCACGTGTGCCCCAAAGAATGAGGTGATTTGGTAAAATGCTATGCCCAAGATTACTATCCAAGTGCCGGCGGTGGGGTGGTTCAAATAGCCTCGGCTATCACCTCATTATGTCCGGTCGTGATGGTCAAGTGGATTAAGGCGTCTTGTACATACTAGTTGCGTTGCTTCTGGGAGTATGGGTTCGAGTCACTTCTGGGGTGTGAGTTTTCAGTTGCATATTGTCCTGGGGACCATTCAGGCTTGTTCGCATTTGTGTTCCTCACGTGTGCCCCAAAGAATGAGGTGATTTGGTAAAATGCTATGCCCAAGATTACTATCCGAGTGCCGGCGGTGGGGTGGTTCAAATAGCCTCGGCTATCACCTCATTATGTCCGGTCGTGATGGTCAAGTGGATTAAGGCGTCTTGTACATACCAGTTGCGTTGCTTCTGGGAGTATGGGTTCGAGTCACTTCTGGGGTGTGAGTTTTCAGTTGCATATTGTCCTGGGGACCATTCAGGCTTGTTCGCATTTGTGTTCCTCACGTGTGCCCCAAAGAATGAGGTGATTTGGTAAAATGCTATGCCCAAGATTACTATCCGAGTGCCGGCGGTGGGGTGGTTCAAATAGCCTCGGCTATCACCTCATTATGTCCGGTCGTGATGGTCAAGTGGATTAAGGCGTCTTGTACATACCAGTTGCGTTGCTTCTGGGAGTATGGGTTCGAGTCACTTCTGGGGTGTGAGTTTTCAGTTGCATATTGTCCTGGGGACCATTCAGGCTTGTTCGCATATATATATATATATATATATTCAGACCTTCTGAAGATGTATTTAATATACGAAAGTACTTAAGGAAATTTCCTGTTTCATTTTTCCTCCGTGGTCTGACATTGTCATATATATATATATATATATATATATATATATATATATATATATATATATATATATATATATATATATATATATATATATATATATATATATATATATATATATATATATATATATATATATATATATATATATATATATATATATATATATATATATATATATATATATATATATATATATATATATATATATATATATATATATATATATATATATATATATATATATATATATATATATATATATATATATATATATATATATATATATATATATATATATATATATATATATATATATATATATATATATATATATATATATATATATATATATATATATATATATATATATATATATATATATATATATATATATATATATATATATATATATATATATATATATATATACAGAGGGCCATAGTTCCTCTAGCACGGACTACGTTGCTGAGTTGGGACCTCAGCAGCAGATCTCCTCACCAGTTGACACTCGCACCCCTACACGTCGGTCAGAGATGATGATATTTACTTAGGTAGGGAATTAGCTTTTTTTCAGAGCACAAAGTTCGCTAATTCTGTAAGTATCATATTTCATTTAGTGGGAAAACCCTTGCTTCTGTCCTATAGAGACTCGGCAAGGTATGCCTACATTCTTGGACTACCTTATTCACTTTTGAAACAATTAAATGTTTCATTTGTTTTAGAAACTCAGTTTCATTTATTTAGTAGGATTTTTTTGCCCTTATTCTCTAACATTGAGTACCGGGTACAAGGTTTCCTGCGATTTGGATTGACTAATCATTTACCATACTAATATTAACGTTAGTTGTTAAAGATTGTTACCAGTTGCCACGTCATCCTGTTACTGACACTTACATTATCACCAGTATATTCGTTGTACATTTATTTGCTATTTTGAATATGTTTCGTCTCCAAGCATTTCGTAACGACCCAGCAAGTAAAATAGGGAACTTAAGTTGTGCCAAGAGGACCGAATTACAAACTCTTTCACACGAGTATCAACTAGATGTTCCCCATGGCGCCAACAAAAATGACTTGCATAATATAATCTTGGATCACCTCTTAGAGGAAGGAAAGATAGACTCTGAAACTCACGAAAACTATTCTATTGCAGATAAACATGCGCTGGTATTTCTATGGCTATGAAGCTATGAAGCTATGAAATTGAAGCTGGAACTAGCCAACATAGAGCGGGAACAACAAAAAGAAGCTCTCCAGATAAGGGAACGAGAGGCTGCCTTAAGGAAAGAAGAACAGGAATGTGAGGTGGGCCCTCAAAGAACGTGATGCTACCCTACTCAGTGAGCGGGAGAGGGAACAGCTGGAAACAAAAAAACGTCACCTGGAGATGCAACGCGAGCATGATAAGAAGCAAGCTGATATGGCTCTCGCATGTCGTCAACAAGAACTCACGTTGGAAACTACACACCACACTCAGCACCAACAAGCTACAGCTAGTCTTCCCGCAAGTTTCAATGTCTCCCATGCAAGTAAGTTAATGCCACCATATGTTGAGACAGAGACCGGTATTTTTCACCACTTTTGAGACCCTAGCTAAAAAACTTAGCTGGCCTGAAGATCAATGGTCTACCATTCTCAGAGTACATCTCACAGGTAGAGCTGCAGTTACTCTCAGTACCTTAGCGTCTGAGAATGACTACCAGACCCTGAAGCAAGCAGTTTTGGATGCCTACCTTCTCTCCACCGAAAGCTACAGACGAAAATTCCGTGATTATCTAAAGGCAAGTACCACCACCTTTCTAGAATTTGCCAATACAAAGAAAAGATATTTCATGAAATGGCTGGAAGCAGCACATGTCTCTACATTTTCAGAACTCATCAACCTCATTCTAGTTGAGGAATTCTTGAGACGTGTTCCCCTTCTATCCGTTTATATTTAGCAGACAAAGAAGAAACCGACTACATCAAATGTGCGAAGTCGGCTGACACCTACAGCCTCATACACCGGCTAACACCAGACCCACCTTCCAGTAAGAAGTCTTGGTATAGTTATGATAAAGTGAGTACCGATCAAGCGAGCTCTCAATTGTATTGTAAGTATTGCAAACTCTATGGACATACCATAGATAAATGTGGGAAAGCTCAATACAAAGGCAATAATGAAACTACTAAACCCAAACCGACTCCTCCTAAGTCCGGTAAGCCTGTGATGAATGTTAGTGTACCTGTTAATGATCTTTCTCTCTTCAGTAAACACCTGTATCCTGGAACTGTCTCTACCAACGGTACAGATTCGGAGGGACGTTTCAAATTGAAGATCTTGAGGGACACAGCGGCTCTTCAGTCAATAATATTGAAATCAGCTGATCCTAACATCACCTACACCTGGGAAACCGTCCTTATCACTGACCTCACTGCTACCACTCCGCATCCACTCGCCAGAGTCCACCTGGATTGTCCTTTCGTGACCGGTGAAGTCCAAGTCGCCATCAGGGAGAAGCCTTTTCCCATGTCTGGAGTGCAACTTCTCCTGGGCAACGACTTGGCAGAAGATCTGCAACCGTCCTACCTGATCATCACGGACAAACCCCAAGTGTGTAACTCTGTAGTAGACAATCTCATCCTTAAGTATGTTCCAGAAGAGGTCCAAGAAAGTGATGAAGTTTCTCCTCCGGTTTTGGTGACCACCCGTGCACAAGCTGCACGCCCGCAACCAGCTGACACTACTGCTACCGCTGTCCCTCAAGACCCTCAGAATCTACCACCGAATCTTACTATGTTGGAGTTCCGTAAGTTACAGAGGGAAGATCAATCATTAACACCATTATTCTTCCAGGCTGAGACTCAACCTGACAGTATCCCTGGGTTCTTCCTAGAGAATCAGTTGCTCTACCGCAGGTACAGACCCAGTAAGCTGACGGAGGATGACGATTGGGCCAATGTCGAACAACTGGTGGTTCCCACCAGCCTACGGCCCGATATTCTACACCTGGCCCACGGAGCACTTTCTCACTATGGTTTTAACAAAACCTACCACGGAATCAGACAAGACTACTACTAGCCAGGTATGGTTAAAGACGTCAAAAGTTACGTGCAACAGTGTCATACATGTTAGATGGCAGGGAAACCTAACATCCCTATTCCCCAGGCTCCTTTAATTCCCATCCAGGTGCCTGCGGAACCTTTCCACAGACTCATCATAGACTGTGTTGGTCCTTTACCCGGACCAGTTCTGGCAACTCCTATATATTAACCATCCTGTGTCCAACCACCAGATTTCCCATAGCAGTTCCTGTAAAGAACATTACGGCTGCTACGGTGGTGAAACAACTATTGAAGATCTTTACCCAATACGGATTTCCACGGGAGGTTCAAAGTGACTGTGGCACCAACTTCACCAGTGATCTCTTCAAGAAGACACTGGAAGAGTTCAACATCACTCAGGTATTGTCCAGCCCCTATCATCCTGCTTCACAGGGATCTCTTGAACGTAGTCATCAAACGATAAAAGCACTCCTAAAGTAATTTTCCAATGAAACCTTAAAAGACTGGGATAAACAACTTGACCTCATCAAGTGCATTTTCAGAAGTCTCCCTAATGAGTCTCTAGGAGTATCTCCTTATGAGATGCTCTACGGACGTAAGTGCCATACTCCTCTCAAAGCTTTTAAAGACTCTACATGATGCCACCTTCAGTGACCCTCAGAATGTGCCTCAGTTTCTTCAAAACTTAAAGCACATTCTAGAGAGAGTACGTAAATTTGCTAATGACAATCTATTGAAAGCTCAGGAGAGGATGAAGACCCATTTTTACCAAAGCAGCAAAATAAGGAAATTTAAACCAGGAGACTTCGTGTTGGCATATTTTCCTATCCCAGGTTCTCCATTGCAAAATAAGTTTTCAGGACCATACCGCATCAAGGAGTGCAGAAACAACTACAACTACGTTCTTGAGACTCCAGATAGGCGGCTGAGGACCCAGTTGTGCCACATCAATCTACTCAAGGAGTATAAAGGTATTCCCCCCACTGTGTTAATGTCACTCTCCGCTTTCAAAGATCCGTACCTCCACAGTGAGACTTTCCCTGCTTCTCCTCCGGAAAGCTCTGACTCTGAAATCCATAATGATGTTCCTAAAAATTTACAGGACTATGATAGTGCTCCTTTGCTATGTTCTGATCCCATTCTCGCCTCTCCAGATATCATGAAGCCCTTCCTCATCAAGGTCGACGCCAGTAGTACCGGCATCGGGGGCGTCCTACTACAACAACGAGGCGAGGAGGTTCTTCCTGTCAGCTACCATAGCTACAAGTTGAAGCCTCACCAGAAGAACTACAGCACTATCGAAAAGGAACTCTTCTCCATCGTCCTGAATCTGCAACATTTTGAACCTTACCTACAGGGGAATCGGTCTATTACCATCTACTCGGACCACAATCCCCTGCGGTTCCTACAACAGGCCCAATTCAGCAATCAACGTCTTCTACACTGGGCCCTGTACTTAGAGAATTTTAATCTGGAGATCTTCTATATCAAAGGTTCGGACAACATCATAGCCGACGCCCTCTCCAGAGTCTACGAGGTAGAGACAGCTACTCCTACCTCTACAACAGCCACTGAAGTACTTAACCCGTAAGAGCAGGCTTCGGGGGAGAGCTGTTACGATAATCTCCTTCAAGAGAGATTAGGCCTGTTCTTTCCTACCATCACGCTACTTCAGTACATCTAAAACATCTAAATACTACAAGCAAGTGTAGTAAATATTGAGTCAAATACGTTTTGCCAGGTGCAAAACATATCATCACACTCGCTCTCCACCCTCCCCCCTCCCTCGTCGCCAATCACCAAACTACCATTTCCAGCCTGCCTGCTTCTGATTGGTGAATCGACGTCTGCACCACTGCACCTCAGCGCCCTCTACCTAGCCGATGTCTGGGCCTGAACCAGTCATTGAAGTTAGAATATCCTGTGCTCACAAGCTGTAACCAGCCAACTGATATACGCTCTGTTTATTGGTGGATGTTGTCAGCTAGCGCTATATTCTCAGCACCTGTTTAATCATTTTTCTGTCTTTATCTTATTTGTAGAGCAACGTCACCACAGTTCTTATTTTTATGTTATATTTTTTTGACTTGTTAATTTGCACTGTACATAGCCAAGGAATTGTCTTAATTTGTTTTTAAGTTAATTAAAGTTTCATTGTTCATACTATGTGTTTTGCGTGTCTTCCCTTACTTTACCACAGACAACAGCCAAGCAGTCAACATCATTGTTTTTCTTTTTTTTCTCAAAATGTGATTAGGCATTAACATCAGCCAAAGTGAGAACTGCATTACCATCTACACTTTCCCGTCACAATATATATATATATATATATATATATATATATATATATATAATATATATATATATATATAATATATATATATATATATAATATATATATATATATATATATATAATATATATATATACGACATCATCAAGAGGAGCCTCACCACAGCTGGATGCCCAGCTAAAAGAGAGCCCCGTTACCTAACGCCCCGTAACTCTGATGCTCTTATTGGTCGCCCGGATGGTATCACAGTGAACCCCTGGAAGAATGGCAAGCAGTTGGTATGGGACTACACGTGCGTATCAACCCTGGCTAACACCTACATTAACCTCAGTGTTGCACAACCAGGTGGCGCTGCCACCCACAGGGAAGCAGCCAAATCCAGTAAGTATAGAGAACTGGATCACCACTACAATTTTGTCCCCATTGCTTCTGAGACACTCGGCGCCTGGGGTAAAAGTGCTACCAGTTTTTTTAAGGAACTGGGTTCTAGGCTCATTGAAACGACAAGGGACCCAAGAGCTGCAAGCTTTCTTTTCCAGCGCCTCAGTGTGGCGATACAGAGGGGAAATGCGCACTGCATCCAGGGTTCCTACCCGCCATCTGAGGAGCTGGAGGAACTCGACAACCTATGATAACCTTCTTTGTAACCCATATGTAATTCCTTTTTTGTAACAAAGTTCAAATAAAGTAAATATATATGTGTACATACAAAAGAATGGGGGTGGTAGGAGAAGATAATATTAGTGTTCAGTGAGAAACCACAAGGTCTCCTCTGAATACTTTTTATTTTCTTCTCCGAGGCTATGGGTCCCCTATATATATATATATATATATATATATATATATATATATATATATATATATATATATATATATATATATATATATATATATATATATATATATATATATATATATATATATATATATGTCGTACCTAGTAGCCAGAACGCACTTCTCAGCCTACTATTCAAGGCCCGATTTGCCTAATAAGCCAAGTTTTCCTGAATTAATATATTTTCTCTAATTTTTTTCTTATGAAGTGATGCAGCTACCCATTTCATTATGTATGAGGTCAATTTTTTTTATTGGAGTTAAAATTAACGTAGATATGTGACCGAACCTAACCAACCCTACCTAACCTAACCTAACCTATCTTTATAGGTTAGGTTGGGTTAGGTAGCCGAAAAAGTTAGGTTAGGTTAGGTTAGGTAGGTTAGGTAGTCGAAAAACAATTAATTCATGAAAACTTGTACAGGAAAGACTGCTACCAAAATATATATATATATATATATATATATATATATATATATATATATATATATATATATATATATATATATATATATATATATATATATATATATATGTCGTACCTAGTAGCCAGAACGCACTTCTCGGCCTACTATGCAAGGCCCGATTTGCCTAGTAAGCCAAGTTTTCATGAATTAATTGTTTTTCGACTACCTAACCTACCTAACCTAACCAAACCTAACTTTTTCGGCTACCATACCTAACCTACGTCCTTTTACCCTAATTCCCTAATACCGTCCTACATACCTAATTCTACGTCCACTGTGGACGTAGAATCGCTGTTTACCAACGTACCTGTGGACGAGACAATCGGGATGATAGCCGACAGAGTGTATCGTGATCCAGCCTGTACTCCTCTTGACATACCAGAAAATATTCTGAGGAAACTACTCCAAGCTTGTACTAAAGAGGCACCCTCCTTGAGCCCGGATAGGCACATGTATAAGCAAGTAGAAGGGGTCGCCACGGGTTCTCCCCTAGGTGTCCTGTTTGCAAACTTCTACATGGGTACCATCGAGCAAAAAGTCTTAGTCGAAATGAACTTGAAACCGGCCATATGCTGCAGGTATGTTGACGACATTTTTACACAGGTACCTGATGTCCATCATCTGCAGGAGCTGAAGGAGGCATTTGAGCAGAGTTCCGTGCTTCGTTTCACTTACGAGATGGAAAAGGATGGGAAGCTGCCCTTTCTAGATGTAACAGTCATGGAAAAGGGCGGAGGTTTCCACACTGCAGTCTACACTAAAGAAACGAACATAGGAATGTGCCTAAATGCCAACAGCGACTGCCCAGACAGGTACAAGAGGAGTGTTGTTAACGCATATGTCGACCGTGCTCTAAGCCACAGCTCAGAATGGAAGCAAGTCGACGAAGAACTCTGTAGGGTAAGGCAGGTTCTAGTCAACAACGGCTTCTCCAATGGTTTCGTCGAAGACTTCATAAGAAGGAAAGTGAAACGCCATGCAACCTCTGAAGAGACAACTAACACAACACCTATACCCCCTATTAGACTATTTTACAGGAACTTCTTTTCCACAGCTCATAAAACGGAGGAAAGGGTCCTGAAAGATATTGTTAATAGAAACGTTATCCCTACAGACAAAAATCAGAGGATACAACTGACGATTTACTATAAAACCAGAAAAACGGCCAGCCTACTCATGAGAAACTCTCCAGACACAAAGCAGAACGCTTTAAAAGAGACCAACGTCGTCTATGCCTTCAAATGCCCACTTGGGGACTGTAAGCTCCAAAAACCCAGTATATAGGCAAGACAACAACATCTCTTTCTAGGCGTTTAACGATGCATAAACAACAGGGCTCCATTAAGGAACATATAATCTCTTCCCACAACCAAACCATCGCCAGAGAAATCCTAGTAAACAACACAGAAATCATCGATAGATACAGCGATAGCAGGCGGCTTGACGTCTGCGAGGCACTACACATTAAGAAGTCAACACCAGCAATCAACAGCCAATTAATGCACAACTACATTCTACCCACCTCAAGACTCCGCTCCAATATAGAAGCATCAACAAATATGGACCAATAGGCTTTCTACAATCACTTCCATTTCAATACCCATTGTTTCGTGTTCTGTCTTGTGTTGATGAAATTAATACCCTAATAATGCCACCTCTTGTTCTGTCTTGTGTTGATGAAATTAATACCCTATTAATGCCACCTCTTGTTCTGTCTTGTGTTGATGAAATTAATACCCTATTAATGCCATCTCACCCCATCCACCTCACTCAAATGTAGATATAAACAAAAATCGGAGATGTGTAAGTTCTATTCAGTTGTGTATTTGTAAACTAAAGTCTTTGAAAATGTAATAAGTTTTACGAAACACGCTCGTGTCGCGTCAGACTAGAAATAAAAATGAATTTTGGAGAATTGATTTTTGAATTACCTCCAACAGTGAAAAGAAATGTACGAAAGATTGAGAAAATTCGTGTTAGAATTATTAATCTTACTTTTTCGGTCATATTTAATAATATATGTCTACAAGAAAGACTGCTACCAAAATATACTAATATATATATATATATATATATATATATATATATATATATATATATATATATATATATATATATATATATATATATATATATATGTCGTACCTAGTAGCCAGAACGCACTCCTCAGCCTACTATGCAAGACCCGATTTGCCTAATAAGCCAAGTTTTCATGAATTAATATATTTTCTATAATTTTTTTTCTTATGAAATGATAAAGCTACCCATTTCATTGTGTATGAGGTCAATTTTTTTATTGTAGTTAAAATTAACGTAGATATATGACCAAACCTAACCTACCCTACCTAACCTAACCTAACCTATCTTTATAGGTTAGGCTTGGTTAGGTTGCCGAAAAAGTTAGGTTAGGTTAGGTTAGGTAGTCGAAAAACTATTAATTCATGAAAACTTGGCTTATTAGGCAAATCGGGCCTTGCATAGTAGGCTGAGAAAAGCGTTCTGGCTACTAGGTACGACATATATATATATATATATATATATATATATATATATATATATATATATATATATATATATATATATATATATATATATATATATATATATATATATATATATATATTGATTTTTTATTTTTGAATTACCGCCAACAGTGAAAAGAAATGTACGAAAGATTGAGAAAATTCGTGTTAGAATTATTAATCTTACTTTTTCGGTCATATTTAATAATATATGTCTACAAGAAAGACTGCTACCAAAATATACTAATATATATATATATATATATATATATATATATATATATAATATATATATATATATATATATATATATATATATATATATATATATATATATATATATATATATATATATATATATATATATATATATATATATATATATATATATATATATGTCGTACCTAGTAGCCAGAACTCACTTCTCAGCCTACTATTCAAGGCCCGATTTGCCTAATAAGCCAAGTTTTCCTGAAATAATATATTTACTATAATTTTTTTCTTATGAAATGATAAAGCAACCCTTTTCTCTATGTATGAGGTCAATTTTTTTTTATTGGAGTTAAAATTAACGTAGATATATGACCGAACCTAACCAACCCTACCTAACCTAACCTAACCTATATTTATAGGTAAGGTTAGGATAGGTAGCCAAAAAAAGCTAGGTTAGGTTAGGTTAGGTAGGTTAGGTAGACGAAAAAACATTAATTCATGAAAACTTGGCTTATTAGGCAAATCGGGCCTTGAATAGTAGGCTGAGAAGTGCGTTCTGGCTATTAGGTACGACATATATATATATATATATATATATATATATATATATATATATATATATATATATATATATATATATATATATATATATATATATATCGTACCTAGTAGCCAGAACGCACTTCTCTGCCTACTATGCAAGGCCCGATTTGCCTAATAGGCTAAGTTTTCATGAATTAATGGTTTTTCAACTACCTAACCTACCTAACCTAACCTAACCTAACTTTTTCGGCTACCTAACCTAACCTAACCTATAAAGATAGGTTAGGTTAGGTTAGGTAGGGTTGGTTAAGTTCGGTCATATATCTACATTAATTTTAACTCAAATAAAAAAAAATTGACCTCATACATACTGAAATGGGTAGCTTTATCATGTCATAAGAAAAAAAATAGAAAAAATATATTAATTCTGGAAAACTTGGCTTATTAGGCAAATCTCGCCTTGCATAGTAGGCCAAGAAGTGCGTTCTGGCTACTAGGTACGACATATATATATATATATATATATATATATATATATATATATATATATATATATATATATATATATATATGCGAACAAGCCTGAATGGTCCCCAGGACAATATGCAACTGAAAACTCACACCCCAGAAGTGACTCGAACCCATACTCCCAGAAGCAACGCAACTGGTATGTACAAGACGCCTTAATCCACTTGACCATCACGACCGGACAAAATGAGGTGATAGCCGAGGCTATTTGAACCACCCCACCGCCGGCACTCGGATAGTTATCTTGGGAATAGCATTTTACCAAATCACTCGGATAGTTATCCGAGTGCCGGCGGTGGGGTGGTTCAAATAGCCTCGGCTATCACCTCATTTTGTCCGGTCGTGATGGTCAAGTGGATTAAGGCGTCTTGTACATACCAGTTGCGTTGCTTCCGGGAGTATGGGTTCGAGTCACTTCTGGGGTGTGAGTTTTCAGTTGCATATTGTCCTGGGGACCATTCAGGCTTGTTCGCATTTGTGTTCCTCACGTGTGCCCCAAAGAATGAGGTGATTTGGTAAAATGCTATGCCCAAGATAACTATCCGAGTGCCGGCGGTGGGGTGGTTCAAATAGCCTCGGCTATCACCTCATTTTGTCCGGTCGTGATGGTCAAGTGGATTAAGGCGTCTTGTACATACCAGTTGCGTTGCTTCTGGGAGTATGGGTTCGAGTCACTTCTGGGGTGTGAGTTTTCAGTTGCATATTGTCCTGGGGACCATTCAGGCTTGTTCGCATTTGTGTTCCTCACGTGTGCCCCAAAGAATGAGGTGATTTGGTAAAATGCTATGCCCAAGATAACTATCCGAGTGCCGGCGGTGGGGTGGTTCAAATAGCCTCGGCTATCACCTCATTTTGTCCGGTCGTGATGGTCAAGTGGATTAAGGCGTCTTGTACATACCAGTTGCGTTGCTTCTGGGAGTATGGGTTCGAGTCACTTCTGGGGTGTGAGTTTTCAGTTGCATATTGTCCTGGGGACCATTCAGGCTTGTTCGCATTTGTGTTCCTCACGTGTGCCCCAAAGAATGAGGTGATTTGGTAAAATGCTATTCCCAAGATAACTATCCGAGTGCCGGCGGTGGGGTGGTTCAAATAGCCTCGGCTATCACCTCATTTTGTCCGGTCGTGATGGTCAAGTGGATTAAGGCGTCTTGTACATACCAGTTGCGTTGCTTCTGGGAGTATGGGTTCGAGTCACTTCTGGGGTGTGAGTTTTCAGTTGCATATTGTCCTGGGGACCATTCAGGCTTGTTCGCATTTGTGTTCCTCACGTGTGCCCCAAAGAATGAGGTGATTTGGTAAAATGCTATGCCCAAGATAACTATCCGAGTGCCGGCGGTGGGGTGGTTCAAATAGCCTCGGCTATCACCTCATTTTGTCCGGTCGTGATGGTCAAGTGGATTAAGGCGTCTTGTACATACCAGTTGCGTTGCTTCTGGGAGTATGGGTTCGAGTCACTTCTGGGGTGTGAGTTTTCAGTTGCATATTGTCCTGGGGACCATTCAGGCTTGTTCGCATTTGTGTTCCTCACGTGTGCCCCAAAGAATGAGGTGATTTGGTAAAATGCTATGCCCAAGATAACTATCCGAGTGCCGGCGGTGGGGTGGTTCAAATAGCCTCGGCTATCACCTCATTTTGTCCGGTCGTGATGGTCAAGTGGATTAAGGCGTCTTGTACATACCAGTTGCGTTGCTTCTGGGAGTATGGGTTCGAGTCACTTCTGGGGTGTGAGTTTTCAGTTATATATATATATATATATATATATATATATATATATATATATATATATATATATATATATATATATATATATATATATATATAGGACGTAAGCTCGAATCCTCGTCACGGCACTTGTGGATTTGTTCATTTGAAGCATCACGCTATTGTGACTTCTGTGTGTAAATTAGATACGTTTAGATTTAGGAAAGACCTGGGTAAATACTGGTTCAGTAACAGAGTTGTTGATTTGTGGAACCAAATGCTGGATAATGTGGTGGAAGTGGGGTCCCATGATTGTTTCAAGTGTGGGTTGGACATAAATATGAGTGGGATTGGGTGGTAATAAACAGGAGCTGCCTCATATTGGTCAATAGGCCTTATGCAGTTACCTCTATTCGTATGTTCTTATTTATTTATTTACATTTTATTAATTTATATTAATTTATTTCTTACGGTAATTTATTTATTTCGATAGTGGATTGTATGAATTTAAGGTGGACTGTATCATCCTAAATTCCCAGAAATCGTTTCCTACAAAAGGTAGGCGGTTCCTTATTTATTTAGTCTTTCACTCAAAATTAATCGATTGGTAGACATCCACTACAATGTTAATACTCCATGGGTTAGTAAATACTGGGGAAGCCTTATCTGATAAGAAGGCTTCAGCATTTTGTTATTGGTGTAGAGCAAGTGGATAGCCACCTAGTCACGTGTTCTCCAGTCTTTGGGTAAGGCCACATTAATAACTTCACGTCTCAATTCACCTACCAACTAGATTGCACAGTAATATTTGCTGCACATAAATTGTTCTGTTTACATGTATATTATAAAATTTTGAAATAAAGAGGGGAATTATTGCTCACCCTTGGATTAGGCTTTTATACACGGCTTAACCATAACAGTATAATTACACAAGGAAATAAGAGCTCTACAAATCATTTAGTACGGATATAATGCCTTCCCTGGTACGACGGTGTCTGTGCTCTCTAACTTCGCCACAATAACTTGTTATGCAGAAGTACTCGGGATGACATCACGACAAGTCTCAACTGTCCAGGGTTACAATGGCTCTCCCCCCCCCCCTTCTCCCTCCCGCATTGGCTGTGCTCCAGATGCGTTGTATTAAGAGGTGGAAAAAAGATTTATATTTAATCTATTTTAATACTGATAATTGGGTTGGTTCAAGGGAAATGTTTTTATGATGTTTACAGTCCAGAGACTGATGTATTAAGAATAATTTCCACTATTATTAGCTGGTGAATTTAATGGCGACATGGCAATGATACCCGTTTTCTTCCAGGGAAATTCCACTGCAACTTCGTTTTCTTTAAATGAATTTGTTAGTAAATAGTGCCGTTATTTCGGACATGAAATGCACAATAAAATAGGAGGAAGTAAAAATGAAACAAGAATTAATGTCATTAGACAAGTAGAATACAGATGACAAAGTAAAAATGAGGAGTGAATAAAGATTGCCTTGGTTTAGAACACCATAAATATAGAAAAATTATCAAAATTACACTAGAATAAATGAGGTAGATTACTTTGAGGTACACTGAAACATGTGTACACGATGTGTACACTGTATTGTACACATAGTATACAATACAGGCACAGGCATAATCAAATATATATTAAGTCATTTTCTTTAGGCCTACCTCGACAGGCCTATATGTTCATTCCGACCCCCAGACCATTTTCTTTACAAATTTGGGTAAGGCCAGCCCCAAGACTGTGGCCTCCAATTATGAATTGACAAGCATTCACATATTACAGATATATATATATATATATATATATATATATATATATATATATATATATATATATATATATATATATATATATATATATATATATATATATATATTTACATAGCCTAGCAACACTTGCACATGTGTTAAAAGCAAGAGAGTGAATACATATTAGTAGAGATGACCTCTGGATACACACCTGAACCCTACAGTAATGAGTCACTTTGTAAACCTTTACTCATGAGTCCAAAGCAACAGACATCCTCTGCCTTTGAGTAATCGGTGATAAATATTCATATGTTTTAATCACCTGACGAACTCATTTGCTCTCTGCCTCGGTTAAAAATAGTTACAACTTTTAAATTTTTTCCACAAACTATTTACATATCCTGTTTAACATGCGAGGATGATGGTAGTGAAGAGGTAAAACATTTGGCCCAATTGGATTTGCCCCGTTATGATTAAGTTTGGGTCCAATAGCTGTAGCTCGACCTCCGTAAGTACTTAGGAATTGATCGTATATTTCACCACTCCAATTAATGGTTCCCCAGAGCGATATAAAGTTACTACATTACCATTACATCATGTTGGCCTGAATGATGACTACGACCTCAACATCAACACCACTGTATGACATACTTCGCCTCCGACACATCCCCGTTTGTGGGCTTCGACCCCCTTTTTCCTTCATCATATCTACTATATATTTCTCTCACACACACACACACACACACACACACACACACACACACACACACACACACACACACACACACACACACACACACACACACACACACACACACACACACACACACACACACACACACACACACACACACACACACACACACACGCACACGCACACGCACACACACACACACACACACACACACACACACACACACACACACACACACACACACACACACACACACACACACACATGGGTTCAGGTAGGGAAAATCTTGCCTTACAGGCTTGATAGAATTCTACGATCAGGTGACAAAGATTAAGCAAGAGAGGGCTGGGCGGACTGCATTTTCTTGGATTGTCGGAAAGCCTTTGACACAGTACCGCATAAGAGGCTGGTACATAAGCTGGAGAGACAGGCAGGTGTAGCTGGTAAGGTGCTCCAATGGATAAGGGAGCATCTAAGCAATAGGAAGCAGAGAGTTACGGTGAGGGGTGAGACCTCCGATTGGCGTGAAGTCACCAGTGGAGTCCCACAGGGCTCTGTACTCGGTCCTATCTTGTTTCTGATATATGTAAATGATCTCCCAGAGGGTATCGATTCATTTCTCTCAATGTTTGCAGACGATGCTAAAATTATGAGAAGGATTAAAACAGAAGAGGACTGTTTGAGGCTTCAAGAAGACCTAGACAAGCTGAAGGAATGGTCGAACAAATGGTTGTTAGAGTTTAACCCAACCAAATGTAATGTAATGAAGATAGGTGTAGGGAGCAGGAGGCCAGATACAAGGTATCATCTGGGAGAGGAAATTCTTCAGGAGTCAGAGAAGGAAAAAGACTTGGGGGTTGATATCACGCCAGACCTGTCTCCTGCAGCACATATCAAGCGGATAACATCAGCGGCATATGCCAGGCTGGCCAACATACGAACGGCATTCAGAAACTTGTGTAAAGAATCATTCAGAACTTTGTATACCACATATGTCAGGCCAATCCTGGAGTATGCAGCCCCAGCATGGAGTCCATATCTAGTCAAGGATAAGACTAAACTGGAAAAGGTTCAAAGGTTTGCCATCAGACTAGTACCCGAGCTGAGAGGTATGAGCTACGAGGAGAGACTACGGGAATTAAACCTCACTTCGCTGGAAGACAGAAGAGTTAGGGGGGACAGGATCACCACATTCAAGATTCTGAAGGGAATTGATAGGGTAGATAAAGACAGTCTATTTAACACAAGGGGACACAAGTGGAAACTGAGTGCCCAAATGAGCCACAGAGATATTAGAAAGAACTTTTTTAGTGTCAGAGTGGTGGACAAATGGAATGCATTAGGAAGAGATGTGGTGGAGGCTGACTCCATACACAGTTTCAAGTGTAGATATGATAGAGCCCGATAGGCTCAGGAATCTGTACACCTGTTGATTGACGGTTGAGAGGCGGGACCAAAGAGCCAGAGCTAAACCCCCGCAAACACAACTAGATGAGTACAACTAGGTGAGTACACACACACACACACACACACACACACACACACACACACACACACACACACACACATTAATGCATTAGGAGGTGATGTGGTGGAGGCTGACTCCATACACAGTTTCAAGTGTAGATATGATAGAGCCCAATAGGCTCAGGAATCTGTACACCTGTTGATTGACGGTTGAGAGGCGGGACCAAAGAGCCAGAGCTCAACCCCCGCAAACACAACTAGGTGAGTACACACACACACACACACACACACACACACACACACACACACACACACACACACACACACACACACACACACACACACACACACACACATGTCAAGAAGACCTAGACAAGCTGAAGGAATGGTCGAACTAATGGTTGTTAGAGTTTAACCCAACCAAATGTAATGTAATGAAGATAGGTGTAGGGAGCAGGAGGCCAGATACAAGGTATCATCTGGGAGAGGAACTCCTTCAGGAGTCAGAGAAGGAATAAGACTTGGGGGTTGATATCACGCCAGACCTGTCTCCTGCAGCACATGTCAAGCGGATAACATCAGCGGCATATGCCAGGCTGGCCAACATACGAACGGCATTCAGAAACTTGTGTAAAGAATCATTCAGAACTTTGTATACCACATATGTCAGGCCAATCCTGGAGTATGCAGCCCCAGCATGGAGTCCATATCTAGTCAAGGATAAGACTAAACTGGAAAAGGTTCAAAGGTTTGCCATCAGACTAGTACCCGAGCTGAGAGGTATGAGCTACGAGGAGAGACTACGGGAATTAAACCTCACTTCGCTGGAAGACAGAAGAGTTAGGGGGGACATGATCACCACATTCAAGATTCTGAAGGGAATTGATAGGGTAGATAAAGACAGTCTATTTAACACAAGGGGAACACGCACAAGGGGACACAAGTGGAAACTGAGTGCCCAAATGAGCCACAGAGATATTAGAAAGAACTTTTTTAGTTTCAGAGTGGTTGACAAATGGAATGCATTAGGGGGTGATGTGGTGGAGGCTGGCTCCATACACAGTTTCAAGTGTAGATATAATAGAGCCCGATAGGCTCAGGAATCTGTACACCTGTTGATTGACGGTTGAGAGGCGGGACCAAAGAGCCAGAGCTCAACCCCCTGAAATACAACTAGGTGAGTACAACTAGGTGAGTACACACACACACACACACTGAAGCTCATATCATAAGAACATAAGAACATAAGAACAAAGTTAACTGCAGAAGGCCTATTGGCCCATACGAGGCAGCTCCTATTCTATAACCACCCAATCCCACTCATATACTTGTCCAACCCGTGCTTGAAACAATCGAGGGACCCCACCTCCACAATGTTACGCGGCAATTGGTTCCACAAATCAACAACCCTGTTACTGAACCAGTATTTACCCAAGTCTTTCCTAAATCTAAACTTATCCAATTTATATCCATTGTTTCGTGTTCTGTCCTGTGTTGATACTTTTAATACCCTATTAATATCCCCCCGGTTATGTCCATTCATCCACTTGTAAACCTCTATCATGTCACCCCTAACTCTTCGCCTTTCCAGTGAATGCAACTTAAGCTTTGTTAATCTTTCTTCATATGAAAGATTTCTAATTTGGGGAATTAACTTAGTCATCCTACGCTGGACACGTTCAAGTGAATTTATATCCATTCTATAATATGGCGACCAAAACTGAACTGCATAATCTAAATGGGGCCTAACTAGAGCAAGATATAGCTTGAGAACCACACCAGGTGTCTTGTTACTAACGCTGCGATTAATAAATCCAAGTGTCCGATTTGCCTTATTACGAACATTTATGCATTGATCCTTTTGTTTTAAATTCTTACTAATCATAACTCCCAGATCCCTTTCGCAATCCGACTTCGCAATCACAACACCATCTAGCTCGTATCTTGTAACTCTATCATCATTACCTAACCTCAGAATTTATATCCATTCTATAATATGGCGACCAAAACTGAACTGCATAATCTAAATGGGGCCTAACTAGAGCAAGATATAGCTTGAGAACCGCACCAGGTGTCTTGTTACTAACGCTGCGATTAATAAATCCAAGTGTCCGATTTGCCTTATTACGAACATTTATGCATTGATCCTTTTGTTTTAAATTCTTACTAATCATAACTCCCAGATCCCTTTCGCAATCCGACTTCGCAATCACAACACCATCTAGCTCGTATCTTGTAACTCTATCATCATTACCTAACCTCAGAACTTTACATTTATCAGCATTAAACTGCATCTGCCAATCCTTTGACCATTTCAAAACCCTATCTAGATCAACTTGAAGTGATAGTGAGTCCTCCTCCGAATTAATTTCCCTACCGATTTTCGTATCATCGGCAAATTTGCAAATGTTGCTACTCAAACCTGAATCTAAATCATTTATATATATTATAAACAACAGAGGGCCCAGGACAGAGCCTTGAGGCACTCCACTTACAACATTTTCCCACTCTGACTTGATTCCATTTATACTAACTCTCTTTTTCCTTTGGTATAGCCATGCCCTAATCCAGCTTAATATAGCACCCCCAATACCATGAGACTCTATTTTTTTAATCAGTCTTTCATGTGGCACTGTATCAAAAGCTTTGCTAAAGTCAAGGTATACAACATCGCAATCCTTACCACTATCAACTGCCTCAACAATGCTAGAATAAAAAGATAACAAATTTGTTAAACATGAACGGCCATTTATAAAACCATGTTGCGACTCAATTAGTAATTTATGTTTTTCAAGATGAAGACGAATTTTATTTGCTATTATAGATTCGAGTAACTTTCCCACAATAGACGTTAGGCTAATTGGTCGATAGTTAGACGCAAGTGATCTATCTCCTTTCTTAAAAGATAGATGCTCAGAGGAATTGATAGGGTAGATAAAGACAGACTGTTTACCACAAGGGGCACACGCACTAGGGGACACAGGTGGAAATTGAGTGCCCATATGAGCCACAGAGACGGTAGAAAGAATTTTTGTCAGTGTCAGAGCAGCAGACAAATGGAATGCATTAGTAAGTGATGTGGTGGAGGCTGACTCCATACACAGCTTCAAGTGTAGGTATGATAGAGCCCAATAGGCTCGAGAATCTGTACACCAGTTGGTTGACAGTTGAGAGGCGGGACCAAAGAGATCAACCCGTGCAAGCAAAAATAGGTGAGTACTTGCACGGAGTGAACACACACACACACACACACACACACACACACACACACACACACACACACACACACACACACACGCACACACTTTGTTCAGGCGCATGAAACAAGATTGGTGCCAGAACTAAGAGGACTTAGCCACGAACATAGCCGCGAATTCGTCTTCATCTTGAAAAACATAAATTAATAAATGAGTCGCAACATGGTTTTACAAATGGCCGTTCATGTTTAACAAATTTGCTAACATTTTATTCCAGCATAGTTGAGGCAGTTGATAGTGGTAAGGATTGTGATGTTGTGTACCTTGACTTTAGCAAAGCTTTTGATACAGTGCCACATGAAAGATTAATTAAAAAAAAATAGAAGCTCATGGTATTGGGGGTGCTATATTAAGTTGGATTAGGGCATGGCTATTCCAAAGGAAACAGAGAGTTAGTATAAATGGGGATAAGTCAGAGTGGGAAAATGTTGTTAGTGGAGTGCCTCAGGGCTCTGTCCTGGGACCTCTGTTGTTTATAATATATATCAATGATTTAGATTCAGGTTTGAGTAGCAACATTTGCAAATTTGCCGATGATACAAAAATCGGCAGGGAAATTAACATGGAAGAAGACTCACTATCACTTCAAATTGATCTAGATAGGGTTTTGAAATGGTCAAAGGATTGGCAGATGTAGTTTAATGCTGATAAATGTAAAGTTTTGAGGCTAGGTAATGATGATAGAGTTACAAGATACGAGCTAGATGGTGTTGAGATTGCGAAGTCGAATTGCGAAAGGGATCTGGGAGTTATGATAAGTAGGAATTTAAAAATTTGGAAGTTGTAGTGAAGGACCTGGTGACTCTAGTGGGAGCCCTGAGGACAGAGTTGGACTCTCTGCGGGAGGAGGTGCGTCAGCTTAAAAAACAACGAGAAGTAACGAAGGAGGAGACCAGCAGTAAAGGGACCTCGTCTTGGAGAGTTGCGAAAGACAGGGGCCTTAAGAAGACTTTGATAAAGCCGCCTTCAAACGCCATAGCAACTTCAAATTCATTTGACGTTTTGGAGGACGAGTGCTGTGGAGAGACTGTGGATCGCGCAAAAGGGAAAGCAACGAAGAGAAAGGAAGCGCAGGCCCCTCAGAAAGTAAAGGAAGTACCTAAGCAAACATTAGTTGTGGGAGATTCCCAGATAAGGTATTTGGATAGAACGTTTTGTGCTAGAGATAGGGGGAACAGGTTAAGGGTTTGCTATCCCGGAGCTGGCATTGGTGATATTATAAACAACATGAATGATATTATGGCTGGTAATGGGAACAATCCCATTATTTGCATTAGCGTGGGAGGAAATGATGTTGGTCGAGTCAGGAGTGAGGAACTGATTCAGAGGTATAAAACAGCCATAGAGTTAGTTAGGAGCAAGGGAGGAATCCCGATCATATGTGGCATTCTTCCAAGAAAGGGAGTGGGAAATGAATGGATATCGAGGGCACTTGGTGTCAATTGCCGGCTGGAAAGATATTGCAAATCAAATGCAATATCTTTCATAGACAACTGGGAACACTTCTATGGAAGAAATGAAATGTATGCTCGTGATGGGGTGCATCTATCGAGAGCTGGGGTTGTTGCTGTTGCGAACTCGCTAGAAGAAGTGGTTAGAGGTGTTTGTTTGGGTTTAAACTGTTAGTAGATAGAGGTATGGGAATTGATTTGGAGGAAGGAGGTAATAAAAGTATGTGTTTGTGGGAGAAAGGAATTGGCAAAACGATCAGGGAAAGAGAAGGTCCGCAAAATAACAATTCACTTAGGGTATATTACACTAACAGTAGAAGTCTAAGAAATAAAATTAACGAATTAAATGCTCTTGTCTGCACAGAAAAAATAGATATTATTGCACTTACCGAAACGTGGATGAATGTAGAAAATAGAGAACTATTAGCTGAATATCAAATATATGGATTTAAACTATTTCACACAGATAGATATATTAGACGAGGAGGTGGAGTAGCCATATATGTTAGGGACAATTTGAAATGTAGTCTCAAAGAGGGAATCAAAACAGAGCCACACACAGAAACTATTTGGATTGAATTAAACGAAATAGCTAATAATATTATAATAGGAGTAATATATAGGCCACCAAATTTAGACAGAATGGAAGCAAAGCATCTATGGGATGAAATATCTAGAGCATCTAGATCTAACAGTATTTATGTCATGGGTGACTTTAATTTTAGCGGAATAAACTGGTTGAACAAAACAGGGAATAGTGAAGCAGAAGATTTTCTAGAATTAATTGACGATTGCTTTCTTACGCAACACATTAAGGAACCAACACGGGAAAATAATATTTTAGATTTAGTGTTAACTAACAGGGAAACGCAAATTAATGACATCGAAATAGGGAGTGAGCTAGGGAGCAGTGATCACAAAGAAATCAGATTTAGCATAGAATGGAATAGACCAGTAGGAGAAAATTCTGTTAAAGTGCCAGATTTTCGAAAAGCTGATTTTAATAGCCTAAGAAAATTTTTGGGTCAAATTGATTGGAAAGGCTTGGGTATGGGGTGTGGGCCGGTCTTGGAGCGAGACATGAACCCAGCGATAGGTGACTTAAATGGGGATTTCGATGTGGATTCAATATATAACTTATTTAAGAATATTCTAAACAAAGCACAGGAACGTAGTATACCATACAAATTGAATAGATCGTATACAAATGACCCAAAGTGGATAACAAAGAATTTGAAGAACCTTATAGGTAAAAAGAGAGCTTGGTACAAAAGGATTAAAAATGGGGAGGTCACTTTAGAACAGGAATTCGTACAACTGGTTAGAAATGTTAAAAAAGAGATAAGGAAAGCAAAAAGAAACTATGAAGTTCGCATAGCAGGGCAAGCAAAGACAAATCCTAAAGGGTTTTTTCAGTTACATCGTACTAAGACTAGGGAAAGGATAGGTCCATTAAAAACTGAGACAGGTCAAATAACAGATAGTGATGAAGAGATGAGTAGTATTTTTAATAAATATTTTGTATCTGTATTTACTAAAGAGGAACTTAACAATATGCCTTCAGCCGAACAAGTCTATGTGGGTGGGGACGAGGACAGGTTGACGAGTTTAGCAGTTACCAGGGAGGATGTTCTTAAACAAATAGTAAAACTCAAACCAAACAAATCCCCAGGGCCGGATGAAGTGTTTGCTAGGGTGCTTAAAGAATGCAAAGAGGAACTTTGTGACCCACTGTCAACCATATTTAATAAATCAATAGAGTCAGGCAGAGTGCCAGAGTTTTGGAAAGTTGCTAATGTGATACCAGTTTTTAAGAAAGGAGATAGATCACTTGCGTCTAACTATCGACCAATTAGCCTAACGTCTATTGTGGGAAAGTTACTCGAATCTATAATAGCAAATAAAATTCGTCTTCATCTTGAAAAACATAAATTAATAATTGAGTCGCAACATGGTTTTATAAATGGCCGTTCATGTTTAACAAATTTGTTATCTTTTTATTCTAGCATTGTTGAGGCAGTTGATAGTGGTAAGGATTGCGATGTTGTATACCTTGACTTTAGCAAAGCTTTTGATACAGTGCCACATGAAAGACTGATTAAAAAAATAGAGTCTCATGGTATTGGGGGTGCTATATTAAGCTGGATTAGGGCATGGCTATACCAAAGGAAACAGAGAGTTAGTATAAATGGAATCAAGTCAGAGTGGGAAAATGTTGTAAGTGGAGTGCCTCAAGGCTCTGTCCTGGGCCCTCTGTTGTTTATAATATATATAAATGATTTAGATTCAGGTTTGAGTAGCAACATTTGCAAATTTGCCGATGATACGAAAATCGGTAGGGAAATTAATTCGGAGGAGGACTCACTATCACTTCAAGTTGATCTAGATAGGGTTTTGAAATGGTCAAAGGATTGGCAGATGCAGTTTAATGCTGATAAATGTAAAGTTCTGAGGTTAGGTAATGATGATAGAGTTACAAGATACGAGCTAGATGGTGTTGTGATTGCGAAGTCGGATTGCGAAAGGGATCTGGGAGTTATGATTAGTAAGAATTTAAAACAAAAGGATCAATGCATAAATGTTCGTAATAAGGCAAATCGGACACTTGGATTTATTAATCGCAGCGTTAGTAACAAGACACCTGGTGTGGTTCTCAAGCTATATCTTGCTCTAGTTAGGCCCCATTTAGATTATGCAGTTCAGTTTTGGTCGCCATATTATAGAATGGATATAAATTCACTTGAACGTGTCCAGCGTAGGATGACTAAGTTAATTCCCCAAATTAGAAATCTTTCATATGAAGAAAGATTAACAAAGCTTAAGTTGCATTCACTGGAAAGGCGAAGAGTTAGGGGTGACATGATAGAGGTTTACAAGTGGATGAATGGACATAACCGGGGGGATATTAATAGGGTATTAAAAGTATCAACACAGGACAGAACACGAAACAATGGATATAAATTGGATAAGTTTAGATTTAGGAAAGACTTGGGTAAATACTGGTTCAGTAACAGGGTTGTTGATTTGTGGAACCAATTGCCGCGTAACATTGTGGAGGTGGGGTCCCTCGATTGTTTCAAGCACGGGTTGGACAAGTATATGAGTGGGATTGGGTGGTTATAGAATAGGAGCTGCCTCGTATGGGCCAATAGGCCTTCTGCAGTTACCTTTGTTCTTATGTTCTTATGTTAAAACAAAAGGATCAATGCATGAATGTTCGTAATAAGGCAAATAGGACACTGGGATTTATTAATCGAAGCGTTAGTAACAAGACACCTGGTGTGGTTCTTCAGCTATATCTTGCTCTGGTTAGGCCCCATTTAGATTATGCAGTTCAGTTTTGGTCGCCGTATTATAGAATGGATAAAAATTCACTTGAACGTGTCCAGCGTAGGATGACTAAATTAATTCCCCAAATTAGAAATCTCTCATATGAAAAAAGATTAACAAAGCTTAAATTGCATTCACTGGAAAGGCAAAGAGTTAGGGGTGACATGATAGAGGTTTACAAGTGGATGAATGGACATAACAAAGGATCTATTAATAGGGTATTAAAAGTATCAACACAAGACAGAACACGAAACAATGGGTATAAATTGGATAAGTTTAGATTTAGGAAAAACTTGGGTAAATACTGGTTCGGTAACAGGGTTGTTGATTTGTGGAACCAATTACCGCGTAACGTGGTGGAGGTGGGGTCCCTCGATTGTTTCAAGCGTAGGTTGGAAAAGTATATGAGTAGGATTGGGTGGTTATAGATAGGAGCTGCCTCGTATGGGCCAATAGGCCTTCTGCAGTTACCTTTGTTCTTATGTTCTTAACAAAAGCTAATGGAACTAGACCTCACAGCCCTTGAGGATAGACAGAAAAGAGGGGATATGATCACCTCATATATCATATCTCAACACCTCATATGGTGTTGAGAATGCAAAGTCGGATTGCGAAAGAGATCTGGAAGTTCTGATTAGTAAGAATTTAAACCAAAAAATCAATGCATAAATGTTCGTAATAAGGCAAATAGGACACTGGGATTTATTAATCAAAGCGTTAGTAACAAGACACCTGGTGTTGTTTTCATGTCACCCCAACTCTTCGCCTTTCCAGTGAATGCAACTTAAGCTTTGTTAATCTTTCTTCATATGAAAGATTTCTAATTTGGGGAATTAACTTAGTCATCCTACGCTGGACACGTTCAAGTGAATTTATATCCATTCTATAATATGGCGACCAAAACTGAACTGCATAATCTAAATGGGGCCTAACTAGAGCAAGATATAGCTTGAGAACCACACCAGGTGTCTTGTTACTAACGCTGCGATTAATAAACCAAGTGTCCAATTTGCCTTATTACGAACATTTATGCATTGATCCTTTTGTTTTAAATTCTTACTAATCATAACTCCCAGATCCCTTTCGCAATCCGACTTCGCAATCTCAACAGCATCTAGCTCGTATCTTGTAACTCTATCATCATTACCTAACCTCAGAACTTTACATTTATCAGCATTAAACTGCATCTGCCAATCCTTTGACCATTTTAAAACCCTATCTAGATCAACTTGAAGTGATAGTGAGTCCTCCTCCGAATTAATTTCCCTACCGATTTTCATATCATCGGCAAATTTGCAAATGTTGCTACTCAAACCTGAATCTAAATCATTTATATATATTATAAACAACAGAGGGCCCAGGACAGAGCCTTGAGGCACTCCACTTACAACATTTTCCCACTGGTCGGAAAATCCCATGGCTAATTGGTCGATAGTTAGACGCAAGTGATCTATCTCCTTTCTTAAAAACTGGTATCACATTAGCAACTTTCCAAAACTCTGGCACTCTGCCTGACTCTGTTGATTTATTGAATATGGTTGACAGTGGGTCACAAAGCTCCTCTTTGCATTCTTTAAGCACCCTGGCAAACACTTCATCCGGCCCTGGGGATTTGTTTGGTTTGAGTTTTACTATTTGTTTAAGAACATCCTCCCTGGTAACTGCTAAACTCGTCAACCTGTCCTCGTCCCCACCCACATAGACTTGTTCGGGTGAAGGCATATTGTTAAGTTCCTCTTTAGTAAATACAGATACAAAATATTTATTATAAATACTACTCATCTCTTCATCACTATCTGTTATTTGACCTGTCTCAGTTTTTAATGGACCTATCCTTTCCCTAGTTTTAGTACGATATAACTGAAAAAACCCTTTAGGATTTGTCTTTGCTTGCCCTGCTATGCGAACTTCATAGGTTTCTTTTTGCTTTCCTTATCTCTTTTTTAACATTTCTAACCAGTTGTACGAATTCCTGTTCTAAAGTGACCTCCCCATTTTTAATCCTTTTGTACCAAGCTCTCTTTTTACCTATAAGGTTCTTCAAATTCTTTGTTATCCACTTTGGGTCATTAGTATTCGATCTATTCAATTTGTATGGTATACTACGTTCCTGTGCTTTGTTTAGAATATTCTTAAATTAGTTATATATTGAATCCACATCGAAATCCCCATTTAAGTCACCTATCGCTGGGTTCATGTCTCGCTCCAAAACCGGCCCACACCCCATACCCAAGACTTTCCAATCAATTTGACCCAAAAAAATTCTTAGGCTATTAAAATCAGCTTTTCGAAAATCTGGCACTTTAACAGAATTTTCTCCTACTGGTCTATTCCATTCTATGCTAAATCTGATTTCTTTGTGATCACTGTTCCCTAGCTCACTCCCTATTTCGATTTCATTAATTTGTGTTTCCCTGTTAGTTAACACTAAATCTAAAATATTATTTTCCCGTGTTGGTTCCTTAATGTGTTGCGTAAGAAAGCAATCGTCAATTAGTTCTAGAAAATCTTCTGCTTCACTATTCCCTGTTTTGTTCAACCAGTTTATTCCGCTAAAATTAAAGTCACCCATGACGTAAATACTGTTAGATCTAGATGCTCTAGATATTTCATCCCATAGGTGCTTTGCTTCCATTCTGTCTAAATTTGGTGGCCTATATATAACTCCTATTATAATATTATTAGCTTTTTCGTTTAATTCTATCCAAATAGTTTCTGTGTGTGGTTCAGTTTTGATTCCCGCTTTGAGACTACATTTCAAATTGTCCCTAACATATATGGCTACTCCACCTCCTCGTCTAATATATCTATCTGTGTGAAATAGTTTAAATCCATTTATTTGATATTCAGCAATATCTGCAGCGATATTTGCAATATCTTTCCAGCCGGCAATTGACACCAAGTCCCTTCGACAACCATTCATTCCCAACGCTCTTTCTTGGAAGAATGCCACATATGATCGGGATTCCTCCCTTGCTCCTAACTAATTATATGGCTTTGTTAAATTTCTTTATCAGTTCCTCACTCCTAACTCGTCCAACATCATTACCCCCCGCACTAATACAAATAATGGGTTTGTTCCCATTTCCGTCATAATATCTTTCATGTTGTCAACAATATCTCCAATTCCAGCTCCCGGATAGCAGACCCTTAACTTGTTCCCCCTATCTCTGGCACAAAACGTCCTGTCTAAATACCTCACCTGGGAATCTCTCACAACCAAAATACGTTTAGGTTCCTCCTTAACTTTCTGAGCACTCTGAGGGGCCCGCGCTCTGCCGCTCCTCACTGATTTCCGTTCCGAGTGAACTGCAGGCTCACCACAGCACTCGTCTTCCAACACGGCAAATGAATTTGCTGTCCTTAGGGCGTCTGTAGGCGACCTTGTCAAGGTCTTCTTAAGTCTCCTGACCCTAACGACTTTCCACGACGAGACCCAACCTCCACCACGTTACGCGGCAATTGGTTCCATAAATCAAAAACCCTGTTACCGAACCAGTATTAACCCACGTCTTTCCTAAATCTAAACTTATCCAATTTATACCCATTGTTTCGTGTTCTGTCTTGTGTTGATACTTTTAATACCCTATTAATATCCCCTTTGTTATGTCCATTCATCCACTTGTAAACCTCGATCATGTCACCCCTAACTCTTCGCCTTTTCAGTGATTGCAACTTAAGCTTTGTTAATCTTTCTTCATATGAAAGATTTCTAATTTGGGGAATTAACTTAGTCATCCTACGTTGGACACGTTCAAGTGAATTTATATCCATTCTATAGTACGGCGACCAAAACTGAACATAAGAACAAAGGTAACTGCAGAAGGCCTATTGGCCCATACGAGGCAGCTCCTATTCTATAACCACCCAATCCCACTCATATACTTGTCCACCCGCGCTTGAAACAATCGAGGGACACCACCTCCACCACGTTACGCGGCAATTGGTTCCACAAATCAACAACCCTGTTACTGAACCTGTATTTACCCAAGTCTTTCCTAAATCTAAACTTATCCAATTTGTACCCATTGTTTCGTGTTCTGTCTTGTGTTGATATTTTTAATACCCTATTAATATCCCCCTGTTATGTCCATTCATCCACTTGTAAACCTATATCATGTCACCCCTAACTCTTCGCCTTTCCAGTGATTGCAACTTAAGCTTTGTTAATCTTTCTTCATATGAAAGATTTCTAATTTGGGGAATTAACTTAGTCATCCTACGTTGGACACGTTCAAGTGAATTTATATCCATTCTATAATACGGCGACCAAAACTGAACTGCATAATCTAAATGGGGCCTAACTAGAGCAAGATATAGCTTAAGAACCACACCAGGTGTCTTGTTACTAACGCTTCGATTAATAAATCCCAGTGTCCTATTCGCCTTATTACGAACATTCATGCATTGATCCTTTTGTTTTAAATTCTTACTAATCATAACTCCCAGATCCCTTTCGCAATCCGACTTCGCAATCTCAACACCATCTAGCTCGTTTCTTGTAACTCTATCATCATTACCTAGCCTCAGAACTTTACATTTATCAGCATTAAACTGCATTTGCCAATCCTTTGACCATTTCAAAACCCTATCTAGATCAACTTGAAGTGATAGTGAGTCCTCCTCCGAATTAATTTCCCTACCGATTTTCGTATCATCGGCAAATTTGCAAATGTTGCTACTCAAACCTGAATCTAAATCATTTATATATATTATAAACAACAGAGGGCCCAGGACAGAGCCCTGAGGTACTCCACTAACAACATTATCCCACTCTGACTTAACCCCATTTATACTAACTCTCTGTTTCCTTTGGAATAGCCATGCCCTAATCAAAGTTAATATAGCACCACCAATACCATGAGCTTCTATTTTTTTAATTAGTCTTTCATGTGGCACTGTATCAAAAGCTTTGCTAAAGTCCCCTGACTTTAGCAAAGCTTTTGATACATGGAGCATGGAATAGCCATGCCCTAATCAAAGTTAATATAGCACCACCATTACCATGAGCTTCTATTTTTTTAATTAGTCTTTCATGTGGCACTGTATCAAAAGCTTTGCTAAAGTCCCCTGACTTTAGCAAAGCTTTTGATACAGTGCCACATGAAAGACTAATTAAAAAAATAGAAGCTCATGGTATTGGTGGTGCTATATTAACTTTGATTAGGGCATGGCTATTCCAAAGGAAACAGAGAGTTAGTATAAATGGGGTTAAGTCAGAGTGGGATAATGTTGTTAGTGGAGTACCTCAGGGCTCTGTCCTGGGCCCTCTGTTGTTTATAATATATATAAATGATTTAGATTCAGGTTTGAGTAGCAACATTTGCAAATTTGCCGATGATACGAAAATCGGTAGGGAAATTAATTCGGAGGAGGACTCACTATCACTTCAAGTTGATCTAGATAGGGTTTTGAAATGGTACACAACATCACAATCCTTACCACTATCAACTGCCTCAACTATGCTGGAATAAAAAGTTAGCAAATTTGTTAAACATGAACGGCCATTTGTAAAACCATGTTGCGACTCATATATTAATTTATGTTTTTCAAGATGGAGACGAATTGTATTTGCAATTATTGATTCAAGTAACTTTCCCACAATAGACGTTAGGCTAATTGGCCGATAATTTGACGCAAGTGATCTATCTCCTTTCTTAAAAATTGGTACCACATTAGCTATCTTCCATGACTCTGGCACTCTGCCTGACTCTATTGATTTATTAAATATGGTAGACAGTGGCTCGGAAAGCTCCTCTTTGCATTCTTTAAGCACCCTGGCAAACACTTCATCCGGCCCTGGGGATTTGTTTGGTTTTAGTTTTACTAATTGTTTAATTACATCCTCCCTGGTAACTGCTAAACTAGTCAACCTGTCCTCATCCCCACCCACATAGACTTGTTCGGCTGAAGGCATATTGTTAAGTTCTTCTTTAGTAAATACAGATATAAAATATTTGTTAAAAATACTACTCATCTCCTTGTCATTATCCGTTATTTGACCTGTCTCAGATTTTATTGGACCTATCCGTTCATAAGAACATAAGAACAAAGGTAACTGCAGAAGGCCTATTGGCCCATACGAGGCAGCTCCTATTCTATAACCACCCAATCCCACTCATATACTTGTCCAACCCGTGCTTGAAACAATCGAGGGACCCCACCTCCACAATGTTACGCGGCAATTGGTTCCACAAATCAACAACCCTGTTACTGAACCAGTATTTACCCAAGTCTTTCCTAAATCTAAACTTATCCAATTTATATCCATTGTTTCGTGTTCTGTCCTGTGTTGATACTTTTAATACCCTATTAATATCCCCCGGTTATGTCCATTCATCCACTTGTAAACCTCTATCATGTCACCCCTAACTCTTCGCCTTTCCAGTGAATGCAACTTAAGCTTTGTTAATCTTTCTTCATATGAAAGATTTCTAATTTGGGGAATTAACTTAGTCATCCTACGCTGGACACGTTCAAGTGAATTTATATCCATTCTATAATATGGCGACCAAAACTGAACTGCATAATCTAAATGGGGCCTAACTAGAGCAAGATATAGCTTGAGAACCACACCAGGTGTCTTGTTACTAACGCTGCGATTAATAAATCAAAGTGTCCGATTTGCCTTATTACGAACATTTATGCATTGATCCTTTTGTTTTAAATTCTTACTAATCATAACTCCCAGATCCCTTTCGCAATCCGACTTCGCAATCACAACACCATCTAGCTCGTATCTTGTAACTCTATCATCATTACCTAACCTCAGAACTTTACATTTATCAGCATTAAACTGCATCTGCCAATCCTTTGACCATTTCAAAACCCTATCTAGATCAACTTGAAGTGATAGTGAGTCCTCCTCCGAATTAATTTCCCTACCGATTTTCGTATCATCGGCAAATTTGCAAATGTTGCTACTCAAACCTGAATCTAAATCATTTATATATATTATAAACAACAGAGGTCCCAGGACAGAGCCTTGAGGCACTCCACTTACAACATTTTCCCACTCTGACTTGATTCCATTTATACTAACTCTCTGTTTCCTTTGGTATAGCCATGCCCTAATCCAGCTTAATATAGCACCCCCAATACCATGAGACTCTATTTTTTTAATCAGTCTTTCATGTGGCACTGTATCAAAAGCTTTGCTAAAGTCAAGGTATACAACATCGCAATCCTTACCACTATCAACTGCCTCAACAATGCTAGAATAAAAAGATAACAAATTTGTTAAACATGAACGGCCATTTATAAAACCATGTTGCGACTCAATTATTAATTTATGTTTTTCAAGATGAAGACGAATTTTATTTGCTATTATAGATTCGAGTAACTTTCCCACAATAGACGTTAGGCTAATTGGTCGATAGTTAGACGCAAGTGATCTATCTCCTTTCTTAAAAACTGGTATCACATTAGCAACTTTCCAAAACTCTGGCACTCTGCCTGACTCTATTGATTTATTAAATATGGTTGACAGTGGGTCACAAAGCTCCTCTTTGCATTCTTTAAGCACCCTAGCAAACACTTCATCCGGCCCTGGGGATTTGTTTGGTTTGAGTTTTACTATTTGTTTAAGAACATCCTCCCTGGTAACTGCTAAACTCGTCAACCTGTCCTCGTCCCCACCCACATAGACTTGTTCGGCTGAAGGCATATTGTTAAGTTCCTCTTTAGTAAATACAGATACAAAATATTTATTAAAAATACTACTCATCTCTTCATCACTATCTGTTATTTGACCTGTCTCAGTTTTTAATGGACCTATCCTTTCCCTAGTCTTAGTACGATATAACTGAAAAAACCCTTTAGGATTTGTCTTTGCTTGCCCTGCTATGCGAACTTCATAGTTTCTTTTTGCTTTCCTTATCTCTTTTTTAACATTTCTAACCAGTTGTACGAATTCCTGTTCTAAAGTGACCTCCCCATTTTTAATCCTTTTGTACCAAGCTCTCTTTTTACCTATAAGGTTCTTCAAATTCTTTGTTATCCACTTTGGGTCATTAGTATACGATCTATTCAATTTGTATGGTATACTACGTTCCTGTGCTTTGTTTAGAATATTCTTAAATAAGTTATATATTGAATCCACATCGAAATCCCCATTTAAGTCACCTATCGCTGGGTTCATGTCTCGCTCCAAGACCGGCCCACACCCCATACCCAAGCCTTTCCAATCAATTTGACCCAAAAAATTTCTTAGGCTATTAAAATCAGCTTTTCGAAAATCTGGCACTTTAACAGAATTTTCTCCTACTGGTCTATTCCATTCTATGCTAAATCTGATTTCTTTGTGATCACTGCTCCCTAGCTCACTCCCTATTTCGATGTCATTAATTTGCATTTCCCTGTTAGT
Organism: Procambarus clarkii; assembly: GCF_040958095.1. Lineage (NCBI taxonomy): Eukaryota > Metazoa > Arthropoda > Malacostraca > Decapoda > Cambaridae > Procambarus > Procambarus clarkii. The sequence goes on along the minus strand of NC_091167.1, from coordinate 6,421,412 downwards.
TAACACTAAATCTAAAATATTATTTTCCCGTGTTGGTTCCTTAATGTGTTGCGTAAGAAAGCAATCGTCAATTAATTCTAGAAAATCTTCTGCTTCACTATTCCCTGTTTTGTTCAACCAGTTTATTCCGCTAAAATTAAAGTCACCCATGACATAAATACTGTTAGATCTAGATGCTCTAGATATTTCATCCCATAGATGCTTTGCTTCCATTCTGTCTAAATTTGGTGGCCTATATATTACTCCTATTATAATATTATTAGCTTTTTCGTTTAATTCAATCCAAATAGTTTCTGTGTGTGGCTCTGTTTTGATTCCCTCTTTGAGACTACATTTCAAATTGTCCCTAACATATATGGCTACTCCACCTCCTCGTCTAATATATCTATCTGTGTGAAATAGTTTAAATCCATATATTTGATATTCAGCTAATAGTTCTCTATTTTCTACATTCATCCACGTTTCGGTAAGTGCAATAATATCTATTTTTTCTGTGCAGACAAGAGCATTTAATTCGTTAATTTTATTTCTTAGACTTCTACTGTTAGTGTAATATACCCTAAGTGAATTGTTATTTTGCGGACCTTCTCTTTCCCTGATCGTTTTGCCAATTGCTTTCTCCCACAAACACATACTTTTATTACCTCCTTCCTCCAAATCAATTCCCATACCTCTATCTACTAACAGTTTAAACCCAAACAAACACCTCTAACCACTTCTTCTAGCGAGTTCGCAACAGCAACAACCCCAGCTCTCGATAGATGCACCCCATCACGAGCATACATTTCATTTCTTCCATAGAAGTGTTCCCAGTTGTCTATGAAAGATATTACATTTGATTTGCAATATCTTTCCAGCCGGCAATTGACACCAAGTGCCCTCGATATCCATTCATTTCCCACTCCCTTTCTTGGAAGAATGCCACATATGATCGGGATTCCTCCCTTGCTCCTAACTAACTCTATGGCTGTTTTATACCTCTGAATCAGTTCCTCACTCCTGACTCGACCAACATCATTTCCTCCCACGCTAATGCAAATAATGGGATTGTTCCCATTACCAGCCATAATATCATTCATGTTGTTTATAATATCACCAATGCCAGCTCCGGGATAGCAAACCCTTAACCTGTTCCCCCTATCTCTAGCACAAAACGTTCTATCCAAATACCTTATCTGGGAATCTCCCACAACTAATGTTTGCTTAGGTACTTCCTTTACTTTCTGAGGGGCCTGCGCTTCCTTTCTCTTCGTTGCTTTCCCTTTTGCGCGATCCACAGTCTCTCCACAGCACTCGTCCTCCAAAACGTCAAATGAATTTGAAGTTGCTATGGCGTTTGAAGGCGGCTTTATCAAAGTCTTCTTAAGGCCCCTGTCTTTCGCAACTCTCCAAGACGAGGTCCCTTTACTGCTGGTCTCCTCCTTCGTTACTTCTCGTTGTTTTTTAAGCTGACGCACCTCCTCCCGCAGAGAGTCCAACTCTGTCCTCAGGGCTCCCACTAGAGTCACCAGGTCCTTCACTACAACTTCCATATTGCTATGATAATATAACAACACTCAGGAGCTCCGGTTAACACAACCTCTCACTGTGACTTCACCTGACCGACAAAAGTCTTAGTTCGATATAACTGAAAAAAGTCTTAGTTCCCTAGTCTTAGTTCGATATAACTGAAAAAACCCTTTAGGATTTGACTTTGCTTGCTCTGCTATGCGAACTTCATAGTTTCTTTTTGCTTTCCTAATCTTTTTTTTAACATTTCTAATCAGTTGTATGAATTCCTGTTCTAACCTGACTTCCCCATTCTTAATCCTTTTGTACCAAGCTCTCTTTTTACCTATAAGGTTCTTTAAATTATTTGTTATCCACTTTGGGTCATTAGTATTCGACCTATTCAATTTGTATGGTATACTACGTTCCTGTGCTTTGTTTAGAATATTCTTAAATAAGTTATATATTAAATCCACATCGAAATCCCCTTTTACGTCACCTATCGCTGGGTTCATGTCTCGCTCCAAAACCGGCCCACACCCCATACCCAAAAGTTTCCAATCTATTTGACCCAAAAAAATTCTTAGGCTATTAAAATCAGCTTTTCGAAAATCTGGCACTTTAACAGAATTTTCTCCTACAGGTCTATTCCATTCTATGCTAAATCTGATTACTTTGTGATCACTGTTCCCTAGCTCACTCCCTATTTCGATGTCATTAATTTGTGTTTCCCTGTTAGTTAACACTAAATCAAAAATATTATTTTCCCGCGTTGGTTAAGAACATAAGAACATAAGAACAAAGGCAACTGCAGAAGGCCTATTGGCCCATACGAGGCAGCTCCTATTTATAACCACCCAATCCCACTCATATACTTGTCCAACCCATGCTTGAAACAATCGAGGGACCCCACCTCCACAATGTTACGCGGCAATTGGTTCCACAAATCAACAACCCTGTTACTGAACCAGTATTTACCCAAGTCTTTCCTAAATCTAAACTTATCCAATATATACCCATTGTTTCGTGTTCTGTCGGTCAGGTGAAGTCACAGTGAGAGGTTGTGTTAACCGGAGCTCCTGAGTGTTGTTATATTATCATAGCAATATGGAAGTTGTAGTGAAGGACCTGGTGACTCTAGTGGGAGCCCTGAGGACAGAGTTGGACTCTCTGCGGGAGGAGGTGCGTCAGCTTAAAAAACAACGAGAAGTAACGAAGGAGGAGACCAGCAGTAAAGGGACCTCGTCTTGGAGAGTTGCGAAAGATAGGGGCCTTAAGAAGACTTTGATTAAGCCGCCTTCAAACGCCATAGCAACTTCAAATTCATTTGACGTTTTGGAGGACGAGTGCTGTGGAGAGACTGTGGATCGCGCAAAAGGGAAAGCAACGAAGAGAAAGGAAGCGCAGGCCCCTCAGAAAGTAAAGGAAGTACCTAAGCAAACATTAGTTGTGGGAGATTCCCAGATAAGGTATTTGGATAGAACGTTTTGTGCTAGAGATAGGGGGAACAGGTTAAGGGTTTGCTATCCCGGAGCTGGCATTGGTGATATTATAAACAACATGAATGATATTATGGCTGGTAATGGGAACAATCCCATTATTTGCATTAGCTTGGGAGGAAATGATGTTGGTCGAGTCAGGAGTGAGGAACTGATTCAGAGGTATAAAACAGCCATAGAGTTAGTTAGGAGCAAGGGAGGAATCCCGATCATATGTGGCATTCTTCCAAGAAAGGGAGTGGGAAATGAATGGATATCGAGGGCACTTGGTGTCAATTGCCGGCTGGAAAGATATTGCAAATCAAATGCAATATCTTTCATAGACAACTGGGAACACTTCTATGGAAGAAATGAAATGTATGCTCGTGATGGGGTGCATCTATCGAGAGCTGGGGTTGTTGCTGTTGCGAACTCGCTAGAAGAAGTGGTTAGAGGTGTTTGTTTGGGTTTAAACTGTTAGTAGATAGAGGTATGGGAATTGATTTGGAGGAAGGAGGTAATAAAAGTATGTGTTTGTGGGAGAAAGGAATTGGCAAAACGATCAGGGAAAGAGAAGGTCCGCAAAATAACAATTCACTTAGGGTATATTACACTAACAGTAGAAGTCTAAGAAATAAAATTAACGAATTAAATGCTCTTGTCTGCACAGAAAAAATAGATATTATTGCACTTACCGAAACGTGGATGAATGTAGAAAATAGAGAACTATTAGCTGAATATCAAATATATGGATTTAAACTATTTCACACAGATAGATATATTAGACGAGGAGGTGGAGTAGCCATATATGTTAGGGACAATTTGAAATGTAGTCTCAAAGAGGGAATCAAAACAGAGCCACACACAGAAACTATTTGGATTGAATTAAACGAAAAAGCTAATAATATTATAATAGGAGTAATATATAGGCCACCAAATTTAGACAGAATGGAAGCAAAGCATCTATGGGATGAAATATCTAGAGCATCTAGATCTAACAGTATTTATGTCATGGGTGACTTTAATTTTAGCGGAATAAACTGGTTGAACAAAACAGGGAATAGTGAAGCAGAAGATTTTCTAGAATTAATTGACGATTGCTTTCTTACGCAACACATTAAGGAACCAACACGGGAAAATAATATTTTAGATTTAGTGTTAACTAACAGGGAAACGCAAATTAATGACATCGAAATAGGGAGTGAGCTAGGGAGCAGTGATCACAAAGAAATCAGATTTAGCATAGAATGGAATAGACCAGTAGGAGAAAATTCTGTTAAAGTGCCAGATTTTCGAAAAGCTGATTTTAATAGCCTAAGAAATTTTTTGGGTCAAATTGATTGGAAAGGCTTGGGTATGGGGTGTGGGCCGGTCTTGGAGCGAGACATGAACCCAGCGATAGGTGACTTAAATGGGGATTTCGATGTGGATTCAATATATAACTTATTTAAGAATATTCTAAACAAAGCACAGGAACGTAGTATACCATACAAATTGAATAGATCGTATACTAATGACCCAAAGTGGATAACAAAGAATTTGAAGAACCTTATAGGTAAAAAGAGAGCTTGGTACAAAAGGATTAAAAATGGGGAGGTCACTTTAGAACAGGAATTCGTACAACTGGTTAGAAATGTTAAAAAAGAGATAAGGAAAGCAAAAAGAAACTATGAAGTTCGCATAGCAGGGCAAGCAAAGACAAATCCTAAAGGGTTTTTTCAGTTATATCGTACTAAGACTAGGGAAAGGATAGGTCCATTAAAAACTGAGACAAGTCAAATAACAGATAGTGATGAAGAGATGAGTAGTATTTTTAATAAATATTTTGTATCTGTATTTACTAAAGAGGAACTTAACAATATGCCTTCAGCCGAACAAGTCTATGTGAGTGGGGACGAGGACAGGTTGACGAGTTTAGCAGTTACCAGGGAGGATGTTCTTAAACAAATAGTAAAACTCAAACCAAACAAATCCCCAGGGCCGGATGAAGTGTTTGCTAGGGTGCTTAAAGAATGCAAAGAGGAGCTTTGTGACCCACTGTCAACCATATTTAATAAATCAATAGAGTCAGGCAGAGTGCCAGAGTTTTGGAAAGTTGCTAATGTGATACCAGTTTTTAAGAAAGGAGATAGATCACTTGCGTCTAACTATCGACCAATTAGCCTAACGTCTATTGTGGGAAAGTTACTCTAATCTATAATAGCAAATAAAATTCGTCTTCATCTTGAAAAACATAAATTAATAATTGAGTCGCAACATTGTTTTATAAATGGCCGTTCATGTTTAACAAATTTGTTATCTTTTTATTCTAGCATTGTTGAGGCAGTTGATAGTGGTAAGGATTGCGATGTTGTATACCTTGACTTTAGCAAAGCTTTTGATACAGTGCCACATGAAAGACTGATTAAAAAAATAGAGTCTCATGGTATTGGGGGTGCTATATTAAGCTGGATTAGGGCATGGCTATACCAAAGGAAACAGAGAGTTAGTATAAATGGAATCAAGTCAGAGTGGGAAAATGTTGTAAGTGGAGTGCCTCAAGGCTCTGTCCTGGGACCTCTGTTGTTTATAATATATATAAATGATTTAGATTCAGGTTTGAGTAGCAACATTTGCAAATTTGCCGATGATACGAAAATCGGTAGGGAAATTAATTCGGAGGAGGACTCACTATCACTTCAAGTTGATCTAGATAGGGTTTTGAAATGGTCAAAGGATTGGCAGATGCAGTTTAATGCTGATAAATGTAAAGTTCTGAGGTTAGGTAATGATGATAGAGTTACAAGATACGAGCTAGATGGTGTTGTGATTGCGAAAGGGATCTGGGAGTTATGATTAGTAAGAATTTAAAACAAAAGGATCAATGCATACATGTTCGTAATAAGGCAAATCGGACACTTGGATTTATTAATCGCAGCGTTAGTAACAAGACACCTGGTGTGGTTCTCAAGCTATATCTTGCTCTAGTTAGGCCCCATTTAGATTATGCAGTTCAGTTTTGGTCGCCATATTATAGAATGGATATAAATTCACTTGAACGTGTCCAGCGTAGGATGACTAAGTTAATTCCCCAAATTAGAAATCTTTCATATGAAGAAAGATTAACAAAGCTTAAGTTGCATTCACTGGAAAGGCGAAGAGTTATGGGTGACATGATAGAGGTTTACAAGTGGATGAATGGACATAACCGGGGGGATATTAATAGGGTATTAAAAGTATCAACACAGGACAGAACACGAAACAATGGATATAAATTGGATAAGTTTAGATTTAGGAAAGACTTGGGTAAATACTGGTTCAGTAACAGGGTTGTTGATTTGTGGAACCAATTGCCGCGTAACATTGTGGAGGTGGGGTCCCTCGATTGTTTCAAGCACGGGTTGGACAAGTATATGAGTGGGATTGGGTGGTTATAGAATAGGAGCTGCCTCGTATGGGCCAATATGCCTTCTGCAGTTACCTTTGTTCTTATGTTCTTATGTTCTTATGTTCTGTCTTGTGTTGATACTTTTAATACCCTATTAATATCCCCTTTGTTATGTCCATTCACCCACTTGTAAACCTCTATCATGTCACCCCTAACTCTTCGCCTTTCCAGTGAATGCAACTTAAGCTTTGTTAATCTTTCTTCATATGAAAGATTTCTAATTTGGGGAATTAACTTAGTCATCCTACGCTGGACACGTTCAAGTGAATTTATATCCATTCTATAATATGGCGACCAAAACTGAACTGCATATTCTAAATGGGGCCTAACTAGAGCAAGATATAGCTTGAGAACCACATCAGGTGTCTTGTTACTAACGCTGTGATTAATAAATCCAAGTGTCCGATTTGCTTTATTACGAACATTTATGCATTGATCCTTTTGTTTTAAATTCTTACTAATCATAACTCCCAGATCCCTTTCGCAATTCGACTTCGCAATCTCAACACCATCTAGCTCGTATCTTGTAACCCTATCATCATTACCTAACCTCAGAACTTTACATTTATCAGCATTAAACTGCATCTGCCAATCCTTCGACCATTTCAAAACCCTATCTAGATCAACTTGAAGTGATAGTGAGTCCTCCTCCGAATTAATTTCCCTACCGATTTTCGTATCATCGGCAAATTTGCAAATGTTGCTACTCAAACCTGAATCTAAATCATTTATATATATTACAAACAACAGAGGTCCCAGGACAGAGCCCTGGGGCACCCCACTTACAACATTTTCCCACTCTGACTTGACTCCACTTATACTAACTCTCTGTTTCCTTTGGTATAGCCATGCCCTAATCCAGCTTAATATAGCACCCCCAATACCATGAGACACTAACTTTTTAATCAGTCTTTCATGTGGCACTGTATCAAAAGCTTTGCTAAAGTCAAAGTACACAACATCGCAATCCTTACCACTATCAACTGCCTCAACAATGCTAGAATAAAAAGATAACAAATTTGTTAAACATGAACGGCCATTTATAAAACCATGTTGCGACTCAATTAATAATTTATGTTTTTCAAGATGAAGACGAATTTTATTTGCTATTATAGATTCGAGTAACTTTCCCACAATAGACGTTAGGCTAATTGGTCGATAGTTAGACGCAAGTGATCTATCTCCTTTCTTAAAAACTGGTATCACATTAGCAACTTTCCAAAACTCTGGCACTCTGCCTGACTCTATTGATTTATTAAATATGGTTGACAGTGGGTCACAAAGCTCCTTTTTGCATTCTTTAAGCACCCTGGCAAACACTTCATCCGGCCCTGGGGATTTGTTTGGTTTGAGTTTTACTATTTGTTTAAGAACATCCTCCCTGGTAACTGCTAAACTCGTCAACCTGTCCTCGTCCCCACCCACATAGACTTGTTCGGCTGAAGGCATATTGTTAAGTTCCTCTTTCGTAAATACAGATACAAAATATTTATTATAAATACTACTCATCTCTTCATCACTATCTGTTATTTGACCTGTCTCAGTTTTTAATGGACCTATCCTTTCCCTAGTCTTAGTACGATATAACTGAAAAAACCCTTTAGGATTTGTCTTTGCTTGCCCTGCTATGCTAACTTCATAGTTTCTTTTTGCTTTCCTTATCTCTTTTTTAACATTTCTAACCAGTTGTACGAATTCCTGTTCTAAAGTGACCTCCCTATTTTTAATCCTTTTGTACCAAGCTCTCTTTTTACCTATAAGGTTCTTCAAATTCTTTGTTATCCACTTTGGGTCATTGGTATTAGATCTATTCAATTTGTATGGTATACTACGTTCCTGTGCTTTGTTTAGAATATTCTTAAATAAGTTATATATTGAATCCACATCGAAATCCCCATTTACGTCACCTATCGCTGGGTTCATGTCTCGCTCCAAGACCGGCCCCCACCCCATACCCAAGACTTTCCAATCAATTTGACCCAAAAAATTTCTAAGGCTATTAAAATCAGCTTTTCGAAAATCTGGCACTTTAACAGAATTTTCTCCTACAGGTCTATTCCATTCTATGCTAAATCTGATTTCTTTGTGATCACTGTTCCCTAGCTCACTCCCTATTTCGATGTCATTAATTTGTGTTTCCCTGTTAGTTAACACTAAATCTAAAATATTATTTTCCCGTGTTGGTTCCTTAATGTGTTGCGTAAGAAAGCAATCGTCAATTAATTCTAGAAAATCTTCTGCTTCACTATTCCCTGTTTTGTTCACCCAGTTTATTCCACTAAAATTAAAGTCACCCATGACATAAATACTGTTAGATCTAGATGCTCTAGATATTTCATTCCATAGATGCTTTGCTTCCATTTTGTCTAAATTTGGTGGCCTATATATAACTCGTATTATAATATTATTTGCTTTTTCGTTTAATTCTATCCAAATAGTTTCTGTGTGTGGCTCAGTTTTGATTCCCTCTTTGAGACTACATTTCAAATTGTCCCTAACATATATGGCTAGACCCCCTCCTCGTCTAATTTATCTATCTGTGTGAAATAGTTTAAATCTATTTATCTGATATTCAGCTAATAGTTCTCTATTTTCTACGTTCATCCACGTTTCGGTAAGTGCAATAATATCTATTTTTTCTGTGCAGACAAGAGCATTTAATTCATTAATTTTATTTCTTAGACTTCTACTGTTAGTGTAATATATCCTAAGTGAATTGTTATTTTGAGGCCCTTTTCTTTCCCTGATCATTTTGCCAATGCTTTTCTCCCACGAACACATACTTTTATTACCTCCTTCCTCCAAATCAATTCCCATACCACTATCTACTAACAGTTTAAACCCAAACAAATACCTCTAACCACTGGTTCCAACGAGTTCGCAACAGCAACAACGCCAGCCCTCGATAGATGCACCCCATCACGAGCATACATTTCATTTCTTCCATAGAAGTGTTCCCAGTTGTCTATGAAAGATATTGCATTTGATTTGCAATATCTTTCCAGCCGGCAATTGACACCAAGTGCCCTCGACATCCATTCATTTCCCACTCCCTTTCTTGGAAGAATGCCACATATGATCGGGATTCCTCCCTTGCTCCTAACTAATTCAATGGCTGTCCTAAATCTCAGTATTAGTTCCTCACTCCTAACTCGCCCAACATCCTTACCCCCTGCACTAATACAAATAATGGGTTTGTTCCCATTTCCCGTCATAATATCATTCATGTTTTCAACAATATCACCAATTCCAGCTCCCGGATAGCAAACCCTTAATCTGTTCCCCCTATCTCTGGCACAAAACGTTCTGTCTAAATACCTCACCTGGGAATCTCCCACAACCAAAATTCGCTTCGGTACCGCCCTAACTTTCTGAGCAGCCTGAGGGGCCTGCGCTCCGCCGTTCCTCGCTGATTTCCTCGCTGCAGGCGCACTACAGCACTCGTCCTCCAACACAGCAAATGAATTTGCCGTCCTTAGGGCGTCTGTAGGCGGCCTTGTCAAGGTCTTCTTAAGACCCCTGTCTTTCACTACTCTCCACGATGAGGTCTCGTCAACACTGGTCTCCTCCTTCGTTTCCTCTCGAAGTCTCAGCCGTCGTACCTCCTCCCGCAGGGAATCCATCTCTGCTCTCAGAGCTCCAACCAAACTCACCAAATCATGAACTAATCCTTCCATTATTGCAATAATCTAAATCTAAATAATCTAAAAGAACTGCATAATCTAAATGGGGCCTAACCAGAGCAAGATATAGCTTAAGAATCACACTAGGTGTCTTGTTACTAACGCTTCGATTAATAAATCCCAGTGTCCTATTTGCCTTACTACGAACATTCATGCATTGATCCTTTGGTTTTAAATTCTTACTAATCATAACTCTCAGATCCCTTTTCGTAATCCGACTTTGCAATCTCAACATCATCTAGTTCGTATCTTGTAACTCTATCATCACTACCTAGCCTCAGAACTTTACATTTATCATCATGAAACTGCATCTGCCAATCTTTTGACCATTTCAAAACCCTATTTAGATCAATTTGTAGTGATAGTATTCACCTAGTTGTTTGCGGGGGTTGAGCTCTGCTCTTTCGGCCTGCCTCTCAACTGTCAATCAACTGTTTACCAATTACTTTTTTTCCCCACACCACACACCTCACACACCCCAGGAAGCAGCCCGTGACAGCTAACTAACTCCCAGGTACCTATTTACTGCTAGGGAGGGAGTAACGACTACCTGTCGGCTCCCTGTCTCCCTGTCGGCCGAGCGGACAGCACGCTGGACTTGTGATCCTGTGGTCCCGGGTTCGATCCCGGGCGCCGGCGAGAAACAATGGGCAGAGTTTCTTTCACCTTATGCCCCTGTTACCTAGCAGTAAAATAGGTACCTGGGTGTTAGTCACCTGTCACGGGCTGCTTCCTGCGGGTGGAGGCCTGGTCGAGGACCGGGCCGCGGGGACACTGAAAAAAAAAATGCCCCAAAAGTCATCTCAAGATAACCTCAAGATAGGTAACAGGGGCATTCAGGGGGAAAGAAACTTTGCCCAGTTGTTTCTGCTTGGTGCGGGAATCGAACCCATGCCACAGAATTACGAGACCTGTGCGCTATCAACCAGGCTACCAGGCCCCTACTATAGTGAGTCTTCTTCCGTGTTAATTTCCATACCGATTTTTGTATCATCCGCAAATTTGCAAATGTTGCTACTCAAACCTGAATCTAAATCATTTATATATATTATAAACAACAGAGGTCCCAGGACAGAGCCTTGAGGCACTCCACTTACAACATTTTCCACTCTGACTTGACTCCATTTATACTAACTCTCTGTTTCCTTTGGTATAGCCATACTCTAATCCAATTTAATATAGCACCCCCAATACCATGAGCCTCTATCTTTTTAATTAGTGTTTCATGTGGCACTGTATCAAAAGCTTTGCTAAAGTCAAGGTACACAACTTCACAATCCTTACCACTATCAACTGCCTCAACTATGCTAGAATAAAAAGTTGGCAAATTTGTTAAACATGAACAACCATTTGTAAAACCATGTTGCAACTTGTTTATGTTTTTCAAGATATAGACGAATGGTATTAGCAATTATCGATTCAAATAACTTTCCCACAATAGACGTTAGGCTAATTGGCCGATAGTTTGATAAAAGTGATCTATCACTTTTCCTAAAAATTGGTACCACATTAGCAACCTTCCATGACTCTGGCACTCTTCCTAACTCTAATGATTTATTAAATATGGTTCACAGTGGCTCGCAAAGCTCCTCTTTGCATTCTTTAAGCACCCTGGCAAACACTTCATCCAGTCCTGAGATTTGTTTGGTTTGAGTTTTACTATTTGTTTAATAACATCCTCCCTGCTAACTGTTGACTAGGACAGGTTGACTAGTCAACCTGTCCTCGTCTCCACCCACATAGACTTGTTCGGCTGAAGGCATATTGTTAAGTTCCTCTTTAGTACCGTGGAACAATATGTAGACCTCAGCGCTCTGAAGAGAGAATACATCGACCCGAAATTCGATTTCAAGAAAGGACAAGTGATCTTCCTGGAAAAAGATGAGGACCCGATAGGAACACCGATACCACTACTGTCATTTGGGAAGCACATGCGAATTCCTCGCTGCCAAGGCACCACCAAGCAACAGTGAACTTACCTCTCACCACCTCAATAAGGAAGACGCCTCCTCTAAGCCAGACAGACCACCTCAAGTGAACGAGAACGACATCACACCGTCTCACCACTAGCCTCTTGCCGCTTAAGAGGAACTCAAGCTACAGGCTTTGACCGAAAAACATCTCCAATCCACGGTGGATAGGCCACCGAACTTTCAAGCCTCCTCTCTCCACATCCAGATCCTCTTCCAAGAATTTCATCGCCCCATCCTTCTTCCTCCCACATCCTCTCCAAGCTCTATTGGACATCAAAGCTCAAAGCCTCTTTAGTTAATACAGAGACAAAATATTTATTATAATACTACTCATCTCTTCGTTATTATCCGTTATCTGACCTGTCTCGGTTTTTAGTGGACCTATTCTTTCCCTAATCTTTGTTCGATATAACTGAAAAAAACTTTAGGATTTGCCTTTGCTTGGCCTGCTATACGAACCTCATTGTTTCTTTTTGTTCTCCTTATTTCTTTTTTTAACATTTCTAACCAGTTGTGCGAATTCTTGTTCTAAACTGACTTCCCCATTCTTAATCCTAAGAAATTACAAATATATAAATATATTTACATAGCCTAGCAACACTTGCACATGTGTTAAAAGCAAGAGAGTGAATACATATTAGCAGAGATGACCTCTGGATACACACCTGAACCCAACAGTAATGAGTCACTTTGTAAACCTTTACTCATGAGTCCAAAGCAACAGACATCCTCTGCCTTTGAGTAATCGGTGATAAATATTCATATGTTTTAATCACCTGACGAACTCATTTGCTCTCTGCCTCGGTTAAAAATAGTTACAACTTTTAAATTTTTTCCACAAACTATTTACATATCCTGTTTAACATGCGAGGATGATGGTAGTGAAGAGGTAAAACATTTGGCCCAATTGGATTTGCCCCGTTATGATTAAGTTTGGGTCCAATAGCTGTAGCTCGACCTCCGTAAGTACTTAGGAATTGATCGTATATTTCACCACTCCAATTAATGGTTCCCCAGAGCGATATAAAGTTACTACATTACCATTACATCATGTTGGCCTGAATGATGACTACGACCTCAACATCAACACCACTGTATGACATACTTCGCCTCCGACACATCCCCGTTTGTGGGCTTCGACCCCCTTTTTCCTTCATCATATCTACTATATATTTCTCTCACACACACACACACACACACACACACACACACACACACACACACACACACACACACACACACACACACACACACACACACACACACACACACACACACACACACACACACACACACACACACACACACACACACACACACACACACACACACACACACACACACACACACACACACACACACACACACACACACACACACTGGAAACAGGAGACTTACCAGAAAGTTGGAAGACAGCTAACGTGGTCCCAATATACAAAAAGGGTGACAGGCAAGAGGCACTGAATTACAGGCCAGTTTCCTTAACTTGTATACCATGCAAGGTGCTGGAGAAGATCGTGAGGAAAAGGCTCGTAGAGCATCTGGAGGGAAATAACTTTGTAACGCACCACCAACATGGGTTCAGAGATGGTAAATCGTGCCTCACAGGTTTAATAGAATTTTATGACCAGGCAACGAAAATTAGGCAGGAAAGAGAAGGGTGGGCCGACTGCATTTTCCTGGATTGCCAAAAAGCCTTTGACACAGTACCCCATAAAAGGCTGTTAAAAAGTTGGAGCAACAGGCAGGAGTAAAAGGGAAGGTGCTCCAGTGGATAAGGGAGTACTTAAGCAACAGGAAACAGCGAGTAACGGTGAGGGGGGAGACATCAGAGTGGCGAGATGTCACCAGCGGAGTCCCACAGGGCTCAGTACTTGGACCCATCCTGTTTCTAATATATGTGAACGATCTTCCAGAGGGTATAGACTCATTCCTCTCGATGTTTGCTGATGATGCAAAAATTATGAGAAGAATCAAGACGGATGAAGATAGACAGAGACTACAGGATGACCTGGATAAACTGGAGGAATGGTCTAGAAAATGGCTGCTGAAGTTCAACTCTGGAAAGTGTAAGGTGATGAAATTAGGCGAAGGGAGCAGGAGGCTGAACACAAGGTATCATCTGGGAGGGGAAATCCTGCAAGAATCAAATAGAGAGAAGGATCTGGGGGTTGATATCACACCGAACCTGTCTCCAGAGGCCCACATCAAAAGAATATCATCAGCGGCATATGCTAGACTGGCCAACATAAGAACTGCCTTCAGAAACTTGTGTAAGGAATCTTTCAGAGCCCTGTATACCACTTATGTAAGACCAATCCTGGAGTATGCAGCTCCAGCCTGGAGTCCATACCTAGTTAAACACAAGACAAAGTTAGAGAAGATTCAGCGGTATGCCACCAGGCTCGTCCCGGAACTGAGAGGATTGAGCTACGAGGAAAGGCTAAAGGAGCTGAACCTCACATCCCTGGAAAACAGAAGAGTAAGGGGAGACATGATAACCACCTACAAAATTCTCAGGGGAATTGACAGGGTGGACAAAGACAAACTCTTCAGCACGGGTGGGACACGAACAAGGGGACACAGGTGGAAACTTAGTACCCAGATGAGCCACAGAGACGTTAGAAAGAATTTTTTCAGTGTCAGAGTAGTTAATAAATGGAATGCATTAGGAAGTGATGTGGTGGAGGCTGACTCCATACACAGTTTCAAATGTAGATATGATAGAGCCCAGTAGGCTCAGGAATCTGTACACCAGTTGATTGACAGTTGAGAGGCGGGACTAAAGAGCCAAAGCTCAACCCCCGCAAGCATAATTAGGTGAGTACAATTAGGTGAGTACACACACACACACACACACACACACACACACACACACACACACACACACACACACACACACACACACACACGCACGCACGCACGCACGCACGCACGCACGCACGCACACACACACACACACACACACACACACACACACACACACACACACACACACACACACAGGAACAGAGAGAAAGATCTAGGAGTTGATATCACACCAAACCTGTCTCCTGAAGCCCACATAAAAAGAATAACGTCTGCGGCATATGCGAGGCTGGCTAACATCAGAACAGCGTTCAGGAACCTGTGTAAGGAATCATTCAGAATCTTGTACACCACATATGTAAGACCAATCCTGGAGTATGCGGCCCCAGCATGGAGCCGGTACCTTGTCAAGCAAAAGACGAAGCTGGAAAAAGTCCAAAGGTATGCCACTAAACTAGTCCCAGAACTAAGAGGCATGAGTTACGAGGAAAGGCTGCGGGAAAGGCACCTTACGACACTGGAAGACAGAAGAGTAAGGGGAGACATGATCACACCCTACAAAATCCTCAGAGGAATCGACCGGGTAAACAAGGATAAACTATTCAACACTGGTGGGATGCGAACAAGGGAACACAGGTGGAAACTGAGTACCCACATGAGCCACAGAGACGTTAGAAGGAACTTTTTCAGTGTCAGAGTAGTTAACGGATGGAATGCATTAGGCAGTGATGTGGTGGAGGCTGACTCCATACACAGTTTTAAATGTAGATATGATAGAGCCCAGTAGGCTCAGGAATCTGTACACCAGTTGATTGTTGAAAGCACAAATAGGTGAGTACACACACACACACAACAAAGGCTGTTGGGCCTGACAGAATCTCACCATGGATACTAAAGGAAGGTGCAGAAGCACTAAGTGTGCCACTCTCTATGGTGTATAACAGGTCACTGGAAACAGCAGACTTACCAGAAAGTTGGAAGACAGCTAACGAGGTCCCAATATACGAAAAGGGTGACAGGCAAGAGGCACTGAATTACAGGCCAGTTTCCTTAACTTGTATACCATGCAAGGTGATGGAGAAGATCGTGAGGAAAAGGCTCGTAGAGCATCTAGACGGAAATAACTTTGTAATGCACCACCAACATTGGTTCAGAGATGGTAAATCGTACCTCACAGGTTTAATAGAATTTTATGACCAGGCAACGAAAATTAGGCAGGAAAGAGAAGGGTGGGCCGACTGCATTTTCCTGGATTGCCAAAAAAGCCTTTGACACAGTACCCCATAAAAGGCTGTTAAAAAAGTTGGAGCAACAGGCAGGAGTAAAAGGGAAGGTGCTCCAGTGGATAAGGGAGTACTTAAGTAACAGGAAACAGCAAGTAACGGTGATGGGGGAAGACATCAGAGTGGCAAGATGTCACCAGCGGAGTCCCACAGGGCTCAATACTTGGTGTCGGAAAATCCGACACCATTTAATAATATCAATGCAATTGCTGATAATATTGCTGCACATTATACACAAGTTAACCCATAGAAAATGTAGCTTGTAGTGGAATTTTCCGCCAATAGAAACTGGGATATCATTGACACATACTATTATAAAATCACCAGCTATTCTGCTGGGAATTATTCTTAAATACATTAGTAATTGGACTTTTGCCATCATAAAACATCTCATTTAAATTAACTTAATTATCAGAATTAAAATAGAGTAAATGTGACCCTTCTATCACTTACTGACATCTGGACAAAGTAGGCCAGTAGCGTCAGTAGTGAGGGAGTGGTCAGCCATTGTTGTTAGACCTGAGGCGCAGGGAGCAAATTCGGCTCCTGTTAATTTCTCTTGGACGAAGTGTTATGGAAACCAAAGGTCTTCCATCAACACGCTGTCAACAAATACAAGGAAAGTGTTCTACCGAAACCCGTTTATCTAATCATTTTTGCCCATTAATGTCAGTAGATAGGGCGAACCGGTTAGAATGCGGACAGCCTCTTAAAAAAAGGTAATTAAGCCTTGGTCTTTATGATTCATTATACAGTGTTTTCTCTGATATAGCTGTCATATATTAGGATTCTGGCTTTTAGCTAGCGCCCTTTTGACAGGTCAAGAAGAGGAAGCAAACTTTGTGTATCAGTTACTGGGTGATGGAAGCTGCCTCACATGAGGAAATTTGGTGTCTACATCCTAGTTATATCTGGTGGACTAAGCCTGCAGTATAATAAGATAAGGAACCTCTTCAATGTATAATAATATGTGTAGTTAATACTGTAGTTTGATTTGCTGCATATATAAATCCAATATAAACCACCCCTCTAGTGTGTAGTGGATCGATTTGTGAGATTATTGCAGAAATACAGCCCACTTAACATTATACAAATTGCTATTGAAATATATAAATTAACGTAAATATAAATTTTATATAAATTAAATAAATATAAATCTCACAGGTCGGTTCCCACATTATATGGTCCTTCGAACCTAGATTATGTAACAAACTAGGCTTGTTGTAAGAATTATCCAGAATGTTTTATCTACAAGGGAGAATGGGAAGCTGGACCCGCGTGGTGACCCGGGACCTGACCTCAGGGAATTCGCGGTGAAAATGGCTGACGTCGTTGTTCATAGTTTCGTATAATGAACCATTCTATATTATTCACTTATTTAGAGAAATTAGCCTTTATTCATTTTGTATTAAAATTGTATTGTATGATATTACTGGGTACAATATCAAGAGTATTCTAATTATTATTAGAATGAGTTTAAGTCACCATCAGTGACGTTACTAACCATGACTAGACCTCGGCGCGGAAGAATTTGAGTGACCTGGCGGTCACAGGTCACAAGAGGTTTCCATGTCCTCTATTTCTCAAAGGTCAAATAGCCATTTTATATTTGGGAATAGCCCTTCCTTAAGATGCTTGTGTAATTTAACTTCAGTAAAATATTTCAACCAATCTGGATCAATTTAGTACAAACAGAGGTTAATTGTTAAACTTAAGCCTTGTTAGTAACTTGGTAAAACTTAGACTATGCAGAAAGATACAATGTTCTAGTCTGGGGAAGACCAGATGAGGAGAGAGCAGTGTGGGATCGAGATCAACTGGGGGAGGTCAACCATCTCACCCCTCCCCCCAAGACCAGCACTCCACCCCAAGCTGGTCAACATAGAGGTATAGTTGCTATGGTTATTTATAGGGATAGTCAATTCATTGCCAAGTAGGGAGTGTTAAATTGATAGGAAGTAAACATCTTTAGATCTTGTTTTAGTTTTTCTTTTAATAAATTAATTAGCTAGTAATTTGTCTTTTTATTAATTTCCATGTGTTTGTTATATGTATGTGAATTGGTCCTTGTCACGTGGTCCCCACGAGGCCGAGTTGAATTGGGCGCCGATTCTAACATCGAATCTGAATTCATCATTCCCATTGATTTTTAATTCCACGAGTAAGACCCAAGGGTATATGTTACTAGTGGGGATCAAGCCCCAAGGTTGATTAATTAGCATGATCGATCCAGACCTCGATCATTGCTCAGTGTTACTGGTCTGGTGGTGGCAGCAGAGGCGACTCTAGGGTTTTGCTAGAAGCCTGTTTCACGTCATACGGGAGTAGAATCTCAAGTCGGTATCGTCTTGAGACCACGTGGCGTGGGGTTGGCTAAAAGTAAAAGTTTTGGGGTCCCTTGGTAGAGAACAAAAGTAAAGAATACGGGTAGAGGGAGAGAAAAGGCAGGAAAGATCATACGAGAACCCCTCCCCGTGTTACAATTATATGGTCCATCGAACCTAGATTATATGATCATTCGAACCTAGATGGTCTAGAGAGCTAGATTGTTATCAAATTAAATAAACTAGTGTAATAAAGTAGTGAACAACAAAGCCAGTCAAAGACGGCGGCGTTGCCTCGAGCTAGCCCATGACCCCCTCAGATCAGTCCAGCTTCAGTCAGCGGTTTCAGGGTCACCCACAGATATTTGGTGGCGTGTTATTCCGTGAAATGGCAGCGCTTATATTGAAGCCAGCCAAATTAGTGGCTGTGTCCTTGCGAGATTGTTCACGGATTTTGTGGTGTTAATTTTGCGAGAGATTATCCACGAATTTTGTGGAGTTAATTTCGCGAGGTCACTAATAATATTTAATACTTCTTGATAATATTAGAAGTTTCATAGAGGCAATTAAGAGGCTATTATCAATAATTGTGTATATTATTTCTCCAAAATAGAGAATTATTTAATATATATTGCACTAGTGTTCACAATATAATATTTACCAATTGCCAACCCACAACAGGGTAGGATATTAACATTGACTAGTGTTTATAGATAACCTAGTCCCCTATTACCATTGACTAGTTGAACTATTTATTGTTCATCCTAGTCCCATTATTACCATAGTCTAGTTGTACTATATTAAACAACCTAGCACCATTAATGAATGGTGCAGACCCTATTTTGGGTATAATTGTTATCAACTCGAGTTGAGTTGTATATATAATAATTTACTGATAATCATTACACCTTTGAGTGATTAATTAGTGTCTATACCATCCTAGGGTGATATAGAAGAGCTAACCTAAAGGTACTTCCAGTGACATTGGTTTAGCACTCAAATCATTAGTGTGTATGATTGTATATATATATAATGTGTATTAATTTTAAGTGCTAACCTCTAGTAGAGGTAGGATTACAGCCTAGTGATAGCAGAATTTGACCCTAGGCTACCATCAGTGCTTGTTCAGTATTATGAGCAGCCCAAGTACAAGCCCCACAAGGCTTCATCAACTAGCCAATATGGATAATGCAGGGAGAATGAAAAGAACCCTTGTAGGTCTTAAAGGCCACTTAACAAGACAGATCAAGAAATGTGAAGATTTGTCACAACAATCTCCAGTTGATTATGCTGACCTGGAAAGCTATTATCAAGCAGGTGCAGGTAAATTTGAGCAAATCAAATGCCAAATAGCAACATATGTGGCTGAACTTGCCAACACCAATTTATCAGAAACAGAAATAGAGGACATTATGGTTGATCTTGCGAATTATGAAGATCACACTCAGGCCACGTTACAGCCTTATGTCAAATTAATTGCCCAGAACAAGGCAACGGCAACAACAATAACAACAGTTGCATCTAATACGAGTCAAGCAGAAGCTCGACTCCCTCCAATTAATTTACCCACTTTCTCAGGAAAAGATGAGGAAGATTGGGACGAATTTTGGAACAAATTCGTTGATCTTGTGGACTCAAAACAATCTTTACCAAAGAGTAGTAAATTCTCTTATTTGCAAGGCCAGTTATCAGGTGAGGCTAAAACAGTAGTATCCCATCTGAGATTAACTAATGACGGCTATGATCTGGCAGTACAACTCCTCAAGAATAATTATGCTGATCCAGAAGTAAGAACATCACATTTAGTTCATGAGCTGTTGCATTTACCCCCACCGGAGGCTTCAGCTGATTCACTCCAAGTCTTCAAGCTGGAGGTAGAATCAATGATCAAGGCCCTCAGCCTGACAGCAGATACAAACGGGGCTGAGTGGGTCTTGAAAATAATTGTCCAGGAGAAAATACCTAGGGACGTATTGAGACAAATGAGTGCTCATTACAATAAAAGTATCTTATCTATGAATGAAATATCTGAGGGTTTAAAGTCAGTAGTTCATCAATTACGAACACATGACAAATTAAAACCACCAAGTAAACCCTCAGAAACCAATAATAGTAAACCACAGAGTACCAAAGGTACTCCAAATCAATCTAGACAATATAATTCATCACGAAAGTGGAACAGTGGCAGTGTGGACGTATATACAGTGGGACCCTCCAAGCCTATAGTTACTTTGTCACCCAAGAACCGGACACCAAAGGGTACTGGAAGCTATGGAACATGTTTGTTTTGCAATGAGAAACATTCAATGTACCACTGCCCTAATTTTCCTGATAGTGACGCCCGTGTTGAGCGACTCAAAGATTTGCAACATTGCACGAGGTGCCTCAGGAAACATAACATCAACGACTGTGAGACCCAATTACACACCTGTAATAGGTGTAACAAAGGTCAGCACCATGCAGCATTGTGCAGAGACATCAAAACAACGTCTCCAAACCGCAAGGTGAAAGATAACATTCCCACCACAGTACAGTACTGCAAGGTGCAACAAACAACGAGTGACCAATCGGCAAAGTCTAAAGGTAATACAACTTTGCCTACTGCCCAAATTGCCATCCAGAATAATAGGGCCAAGGTCCATACCCGTGGGTTGTTTGACCAAGGGTCCCAGAGAACATTTGTCACTAAAAAGTTGGCAGATGAACTACAACTAAAGCCTGTAGCCCAGACGACAATCAACCTCTCAGGGTTTATAACAGATGCAGGACCTCAAGTCTACCAGGTGGTACAACCATCAGTACGTTTAGGCAGATACGTCTGTCAAGTACAAGCCATTGTGGTGGACAAAATACCAGTAGACCTACAAGTTCAAGGTCTGAGAGCAACAGCCAAATTCCTGAGAAATAGAGGAATAAAATTGGCAGATAATATTAAGTCTGATCACCTCACCGACTTCGGTATCCTTGTAGGGACAGACTATTGCCATCGATTCATCGGTAGCCCTACTAAATATCAGGGCATAACCATGCTAAATTCTGCAGGAGGCAAATTACTCTCAGGCCCAGTATCAAGCCCGAGGAGACCTATGCCTGCAGATAAACAATACCAGTAGAAATCTAAATTTGTCAGCTGATTATATTTCTCCAGTAGCATTATACTAAGGAGATTACAGCTGACTATACCAACAGAGGTTGATGTTAATATCATCATTTAAAGCTGAAGATAAGTTCATGAGGCCTCAGTGGCAAATCAATGAACAGTAGCCTAAACAGCTACAAGTCACTGCGACCAATGTCACTGAACCCACTGCAGTCTCAGAACCATACTTGACTTTAATGATGGGCTATTAAATCCTCTGAATCAACTAACTAAATTAAACCCCAATAAATCTGACGACTGATTGATACATTTATTATTTAATCAAGATGAATTCTATGGGCCTCAGTGTATATATATCAGTGTCCAGTTACCTGAACAAGCTTCAAGTTATATCTAATGTCACTGATCTCACTGCAGTCCCTGAATCATACTTGACTGTAGTACTTGATCACATTCAGTCTTCTGGGTTAAATAATATGTAATTAGGCTTGAATTTTAGCCCTTTCAAGAGTTAACAGGGAAATGTAATCGCATTAGACTTCTAATCCCTGTAACTTGAGTACGGGACATCCGTCCTGTACGAACAGACGCACAAATGTGTGATTACTAACAACTAACAACAAATTAATCTAATAACTCGAAGGAGGAGTATCGGTGTTCGTCTGATCTAAATAGGACTTCGACCCGTGAGCAGCCCTCGGGGAATTATGTCGGAAAATCCGACACCATTTAATAATATCAATGCAATTGCAGATAATATTGCTGCATTGTATACACAAGTTAACCAATAGAAAATGTAGCTTGTAGTGGAATTTTCCATCAATAGAAAATGGGATATCATTGCCACATACTATTATAAATTCACCAGCTATTCTGCTGGGAATTATTCTTAAATACATTAGTCTTTGGACTTTTACCATCATAAAACATCTCATTTAAATTAACTTAATTATCAGAATTAAAATAGAGTAAATGTGACCCTTCTATCACTTACTGACATCTGGACAAAGTAGGCCAGTAGCGTCATTAATGAGGAAAGTGGTCAGCCATTGTTGTTAGACCTGAGGCGCAGGGAGCAAATTCGGCTCCTGTTAATTTCTCTTGGACGAAGTGTTATGGAAACCAAAGGTCTTCCATCATCAACACGCTGTCAACAAATACAAGGAAAGTGTTCTACCGAAACCCGTTTATCTAATAATTTTTAGCCATTAATGTCAGTAGATAGGGCGAACCGGTTAGAATGCGGACAGCCTCTTAAAAAAAGGTAATTAAGCCTTGGTCTTTATGATTCATTATACAGTGTTTTCTCTGATATAGCTGTCATATATTAGGATTCTGGCTTTTAGCTAGCGCCCTTTTGACAGGTCAAGAAGAGGAAGCAAACTTTGTGTATCAGTTACTGGGTGATGGAAGCTGCCTCACATGAGGAAATTTGGTGTCTACATCCTAGTTATATCTGGTGGACTAAGCCTGCTGTATAATAAGATAAGGAACCTCTTCAATGTATACTAATATGTGTAGTTATTACTGTAGTTTGATTGGCTGCATATATATAAATCCAATATAAACCCCCCCAGTGTGTATAGTGGATCGATTTGTGAGATTATTGCAGAAATACAGTCCACTTAACATCATACAAATTGCTATCGAAATATATAAATTAACGTAAATATAAATTCTATATAAATTCATATAAATTAAATAAATATAAATCTCACAGGTCGGTTCCCACACTTGGACCCATCCTGTTTCTAATATATGTGAACGATCTTCCAGAGGGTATAGACTCATTCATCTCAATGTTTGCTGATGATGCAAAAATTATGAGAAGAATCAAGACGGATGAAGACTACAGGATGACCTGGATAAACTGGAGGAATGGTCTAAAATTGGCTGCTAAAGTTCAACTCAGGAAAGTGTAAGGTGATGAAATTAGGCGAAGGGAGCAGGAGGCTGAACACAAGTTTTTTTTTTTTTTTTTTAGATATATATATATACAAGATTAGATATATACAAGAGTTGTTACATTCTTGTACAGCCACTAGTACGCGTAGCGTTTCGGGCAGGTCCCTGGAATACGATCCCCTGCCGCGAAGAATCGTTTTTTCATCCAAGAACACATTTGACTGTTGCGTTAAACAGAGGCTACAGTTAAGGAATTGCGCCCAGTAAATCCTCCCCGGCCAGGATACGAACCCATGACATAGCGCTCGCGGAACGCCAGGCGAGTGTCTTACCACTACACCACGGAGAGGTATCATCTAGGAGGGGAATTCCTGCAAGAGTCAAATAGAGAGAAGGATCTGGGGGTTGATATCACACCGAACCTGTCCCCAGAGGCCCACATCAAAAGAATATCATCAGCGGCATATGCTAGACTGGCCAACATAAGAACTGTCTTTAGAAACTTGTGTAAGGAATCTTTCAGAACCCTGTATACAACTTATGTAAGACCAATCCTGGTGTATGCAGCTGGAGTCCATACCTAGTTAAACACAAGACAAAGTTAGAGAAGATTCAGCGGTATGCCACCAGGCTCGTCCCGGAACTGAGAGGATTGAGCTACGAAGAAAGGCTAAAGGAGCTGAACCCTGGAAAACAGAAGAGTAAGGGGAGACATGATAACCACCTACAAAATTCTCAGGGGAATTGACAGGGTGGACAAAGACAAACTCTTCAGCACGGGTGGGACACGAACAAAGGGACACAGGTGGAAACTTAGTACCCAGATGAGACACAGAGACATTAGAAAGAATTTTTTCAGTGTCAGGGTAGTTAATAAATGGAATGCACTAGGAAGTGATGTGGTGGAGGCTAATTCCATACACAGTTTCAAATGTAGATATGATAGAGCCCAGTAGGCTCAGGAATCTGTACACCAGTTGATTGACAGTTGAGAGGCGGGACCAAAGAGACAAAGCTCAACCCCCGCAAGCACAATTAGGTGAGTACAATTTGTTGAGTACACACACACACACACACACACACACACACACACACACACACACACACACACACACACACACACACACACACACACACACACACACACACACACACACACACACACAAACATACACACATACACAAAACAGGTTGAACCTGTTGATTGATGGTTGAGAGGCGGGACCAAAGAGCCAGAGCTCAACCCCTGCAAGCACAATTAGGTGAGTACACACGCAACACATTATTATGACGCATTATGCCAGCAAAATTCTGGCATAATACACATTATGAGGCAAAATTAATGAGAAGAGTTGTAACAGACGAGGATTGTAGGATCCTACGAGAGGACTTAAACAGGTTGCAGAGATGGTCAGGGAAATGGCTACTGGAGTTTAACACCAGTAAATGTAAAGTTATGGAAATGGGATCAGTTGATAGGCGACCATAGGGACAGTACACAATGAAGGGGAACAGCCTACCTGTAACGATTCGAGAAAGAGACCTTATAGCGGATGTGACACCTAATCTAATTCCTGAGGCACATATAAATAGGACATCGATAGCAGCGTACTCTACACTGGCGAAAATTAGAACTTCATTCAGAAACCTAAATGAGGAAGCTTTTAGGGCGCTTTACACTGCCTACGTGAGACCCGTCTTAGAGTATGCCGCGCCATCATGGAGCCCCCACCTGAAGAAACACATAAAGAAACTGGAGAAGGTTCAGAGGTTTGCGACGAGGCTTGTCCCAGAGCTACGAGGGATGGGATATGAAGAGCGGCTGAAGGAACTGAACCTTACGACACTAGAGAAAAGAAGGGAGAGAGGAGATATGATAGGGACATATAAAATACTCAGGGGAATTGACAAAGTGGAAATAGATGAAAAGTTCACACGTAATAATAACAGAACGAGGGGACATGGGTGGAAACTGGAAACTCAGATGAGTCACAGAGATGTTAGGAAGTTTTCTTTTAGCGTGAGAGTAGTAGAAAAATGGAATGCACTTGGGGAACAGGTTGTGGAAGCAAATACTATTCATTGTCATTGGAGTCATTGCTGTAAACAACCGATAGCTAGAAAGGCGGGATCCAAGAGTCAATGCTCGATCCTGCAAGCACATATAGGTGAGTACACACACACACACACACACACACACACACACACACACACACACACACACACACACACACACACACACACACACACACACACACACACACACACACACACGCACGCACGCACGCACACGCACGCACGCACGCACACGCACGCACACACTTTATACAAGCGTATGTAACAAGATTGGTGCCAGAACTAAGAGGACTTAGCCACGAACATAAGCTAATGGAGCTAGACCTCACAACCCTCGAGGATAGATCAAACAGAGGGGATATGATCACAACTTACAAAATTCTGAGGGGAATAGATAAAGTGGACAAGGACAGACTCTTCAGACTGAGAGAAAGCTGGACAAGAGGACACAGGTGGAAGCCGGAGGTGCAAGTGAGCCAAAGGGACGCAAGAACGTACTCGTGCCCGTTACAGGTAGTTAACAAGTGGGATGCTCTAACAGTGGAAGTTGTGGAAGCCTCCTCCATCCACAACTTTAAGGCAAGAGTTGACAGAGTATATGAAAGTCAGAGTAGATAAGTTGTAACGCCACAGGTACAAGACTAGTAGCCGGGCATGAAGAGCTAGACCTCACTCCCCCCGTAGACACTGATAGGCAAGTACTGATAGGTAGCCCAGGTCTCTATCTCTCACTCTCCCTCCCTCCCTCCCTCCCTCCCTCCCTCCCTCCTGGTTTTCTTTCCATCACACTGTCTCTCTCACTCAGCTAAACATACTCCAGTTATGTTGCATCAACACTACTGACTTTGATGATATAAACAATCAAAACCAAATTTCAGGCTTCAATGGAAGTGAAGGGAACCATCAGGATAAAGCGTCAAGCCATTACGGTTATAACACTGGGAAGGGGTCAGGATAAGCATCTGGGATGGGACGGGGGAAAGGAATGGTACCCACCACTTGGAAGGTCGGGAACTCGAACTCGAACCTGCATGAAGCGAGACCATCGCTTTACCGTCCAGCCCAAGTGGTTGGGCAAAGGTTTTAAAGGAATCTGTGATTGTTGCAATAGGAGCCAGTCCTACCTAAAGTGGGGAATGGGGTCGATCCTAAATCATCCTATGAGTGTGGCCAAGTGTCAGAAACCACCAGAGAATGTCCCGTGAGACTAGCCACAAGCATCTGGACCCGGAGACAGACAGGGAAACTGACTGAGACAGACAGACAGACGGACAGACACAGACATTCTCTCCTATGGATATAGATAATTTATCAAATATGTTATCGTTCTGTGCAGTGCCTAATGAGGCCACGTGCAGGGATCATTATGACCACCTGCACATTGTACACGGTATTGATCACCGGCACACTCGCCGCTCTCCATACAAGTAATGACTTAGTTTATATTCATACACTGCTCATAAACTATATTCATACACTGCTCATAAACTATATTCATACACTGCTCATAAACTATATTCATACACTGCTCATAAACTATATTCATACACTGCTCATAAACTATATTCATACACAACCAAATACACAAGTCCACTCTATATTACCACACTGAGGTGCTGCAAGATTACAGCTTTTGGGTCTCTTGATGTTTTAATAACCATAGAACCCATAACCAGAGCTGTATTAAGCTGCATCCAAAAGAAACTAGAAGCTTAACTACCAGATGCTATTTTTTTTTTAGGAAAACAGATGAATTAGAATCTAAGTCATAAGAAATCAGAGCTTTAAGTCCCTCCATGATCTCTCATTGGTCACTGTGTACAGTGATCTCTCATTGGTCACTGTGTACAGTGATCTCTCATTGGTCACTGTGTACAGTGATCTCCCATTGGTCACTGTGTACAGTGATCTCCCATTGGTCACTGTGTACAGTGATCTCCCATTCGTCACTGTGTACAGTGATCTCCCATTGGTCACTGTGTACAGTGATCTCTCATTGGTCACTGTGTACAGTGATCTCCCATTGGTCACTGTGTACAGTGATCTCCCATTGGTCACTGTGTATAATGACCTCCCATTGGTCGGTGCATATAGTGATCTCCCATTGGTCGCTGCATATAGTGATCTCCCATTGGTCGGTGCACACAGAGATCTCCCATTGGCGGGTTGGTGTGCGGGCAAGGCATCCTGGTAGGGAAGGTGTAGTCTCAGCTCACTTGCTCACCGGACTTGGTCAGAGTCGGACGTGTTCTCTCTATTTCCGCGTAGGAAAATATTTAGGTAAGTGAAATACTATGTTATTAACATAGGAATAGTACCTAATAGGCCAAGTTGCCTAACAAGTTGAGTTTCCCGAAATTATATATTTTTTCTTATGAAATGATAAATGTTTCCATTATATTATTTATGTTTTTAATCTTTCTTTTGAGTTCAAACTAACATGGACATTTAACTTAGCGTTAATTATCCTACTTTACCTAACCTAACCTACTTGGCGGACTACTTGGCTAAGTAAGCAACGCCACGATTTACCTAACAAACAGACGGATTTTCGTTATTTTCAAATATTTCTTTCCAAATTGGTTCTTTCCTAACAAAAAATTTATATTTTATTATTAACATTACTGACTTAGTTGTGTTAGGTTAGCTTAGTTTAGGTTAGGTTAGGTTAGCGTTGGTGGGCTTAGGTTAGTCTTGCTTAGGTTAGGGCAAGTTAATTTAAGTCATCATATTCAAATCAAGTACGACATTATATGTAGAAATTACTGGAGAAAAGCCTTGTTCCCAGATATTTGTAAAGCTTATAGTGAGGCTCATGTCCAGGACTTAATGCCTATAGCTTACTGAGGGTTTAAGGCAGGACTTGATGCATATAGATCAAGAGGGCTCTGGACACGGCCTGATACCTGCAGATCGCATAACATTTAACACCTTTCGTGTGCGTCTAAATGGCGTGATCTGCCACACATGGCAATGAAGTGAATGTTACTATGTTAGAGACGAGATTACAGTAGTGTAGTGTAAAGATTAGATCATATTAGATTACGGATTACAGCAGATTAGATTAAAGATTAGAACAGATTAGATTAAAAATTAGAGCTAATTAGATGAACAATTAGAGCGGATTATATTTGTTCTAAATGTAATATCTCTCTCTCTCTCTGTTTTTTAACTAAGGGCTCATTAGTCATGATGCTGATGTTCCTAATGACACTGTGAGTTAAGAGATATAATCCTTCATCAGCTTAATTGTCGCCTGACCTGAGAAACTTTACTCTCTCTCTCCCACAGTGCCGTGCTCTCCCCCAGGATGGTGTGGTGGGTGGTGGTGGCGGTGGTGGCGGCGACCATGGGGTCCTCCTCGGGGAAGGTCTACACCAAGTGCGAGCTGGCTGCCCTCTTAGAGAACACATACCATCTTTCCAGAGACGTCGTCAAGAACCGTACGAACCCATACTTTAATTGTTCACATTTGTTAATATAAAGTGTTTACAAACATTAAACATATTTGATCTAATATATATATATATATATATATATATATATATATATATATATATATATATATATATATATATATATATATATATATATATATATATATATATATATATATATATATATAATAATAATTAAGAGGAAATAAAGGGAAGTTTGTTTCCTAGAGGCTGTAGATTTCTTTGAACTACTCCAACGCCGGGCAGTTCAAAGCCTCTGAGGTACAGCCTCTGTACCCACTAGGTGGTACAGCCTCTGTACCCAATAGGTGGTACAGCCTCTGTACCCACTAGGTGGTACAGCCTCTGTACCCAATAGGTGGTACAGCCTCTGTACCCACTATGTGGTACAGCCTCTGTACCCACAATGTGGTACAGCCTCTGTACCCACTATGTGGTACAGCCTCTGTACCCACTATGTGGTACAGCCTCTGTACCCACTAGGTGGTACAGCCTCTGTACCCAATAGGTGGTACAGCCTCTGTACCCACTAGGTGGTACAGCCTCTGCACCCACTATGTGGTACAGCCTCTGTACCCACTAGGTGGTACAGCCTCTGTACCCACTAGGTGGTACAGCCTCTGTACCCAATATGTGGTACAGCCTCTGTACCCACTAGGTGGTACAGCCTCTGTACCCACTAGGTGGTACAGCCTCTGTACCCACTAGGTGGTACAGCCTCTGTACCCACTATGTGGTACAGCCTCTGTACCCACTATGTGGTACAGCCTCTGTACCCACTATGTGGTACAGCCTCTGTACCCACTAGGTGGTACAGCCTCTGTACCCACTAGGTGGTACAGCCTCTGTACCCACTAGGTGGTACAGCCTCTGTACCCACTATGTGGTACAGCCTCTGTACCCACTAGGTGGTACAGCCTCTGTACCCACTATGTGGTACAGCCTCTGCACCCACTAGGTGGTACAGCCTCTGTACCCACTATGTGGTACAGCCTCTGTACCCACTATGTGGTACAGCCTCTGTACCCACTAGGTGGTACAGCCTCTGAACCCACCAGGTGGTACAGCCTCTGTACCCACTAGGTGGTACAGCCTCTGTACCCACTAGGTGGTACAGCCTCTGTACCCACTAGGTGGTACAGCCTCTGTACCCACCAGGTGGTACAGCCTCTGTACCCACTAGGTGGTACAGCCTCTGAACCCACCAGGTGGTACAGCCTCTGTACCCACTAGGTGGTACAGCCTCTGTACCCACTAGGTGGTACAGCCTCTGTACCCACCAGGTGGTACAGCCTCTGTACCCACTAGGTGGTACAGCCTCTGTACCCACTAGGTGGTACAGCCTCTGTACCCACTAGGTGGTACAGCCTCTGTACCCACCAGGTGGTACAGCCTCTGTACCCACTAGGTGGTACAGCCTCTGTACCCACCAGGTGGTACAGCCTCTGTACCCACTAGGTGGTACAGCCTCTGTACCCACCAGGTGGTACAGCCTCTGTACCCACCAGGTGGTACAGCCTCTGTACCCACTAGGTGGTACAGCCTCTGTACCCACCAGGTGGTACAGCCTCTGTACCCACTAGGTGGTACAGCCTCTGTACCCACCAGGTGGTACAGCCTCTGTACCCACTAGGTGGTACAGATGAGTATGAGGATTATGTGTTTTATTGTTTATATGTTTTTTAATAATTTTAATGAGTTTTATTTTCTTTAATAAATGGTTTTGATTTTTTGTCTAATACTTACATTTCTCTCCTTCCACTGACCATTATTTCAACCACTACTACCACCACTACCATCATCATCCCCCTACCAACACCACTACCATCATCACACAACACAATCTCGCTTCCATCATAACTATTCTGCCTCGACACACCACCACCACTAATGACCTCCACCACACCGTCACTACGCCTCTACACAACCACACCTACACCACAACAGTTGTGTGTATCGCGGAGTTTGAGTCATCGTTCAACACCCAAGCCATCAACAGGAACAACTGGGATGGTAGCACAGACTACGGACTCCTCCAGATTAACGACAGGTACTGGTGCTCCGACCCCTACAACGGCCAGAACCTCTGCAAGCTGCCATGTACAAGTGAGTGGGAGAGCTTCAATGTACACACGCGCGCGCACACACACACACACACACACACACACACACACACACACACACACACACACACACACACACACACACACACACACACA
Organism: Procambarus clarkii; assembly: GCF_040958095.1. NCBI lineage: Eukaryota > Metazoa > Arthropoda > Malacostraca > Decapoda > Cambaridae > Procambarus > Procambarus clarkii. Next base: position 6,390,190 of record NC_091167.1, on the reverse strand, counting down.
CACACAAATGCCGTGTTTCCCCAGGAGTACTCAATAATAAGGAAATATAGGGAAGGTAGGGGAGGAGGCGGAGTGGCCCTACTCATGACAAAGGAATGGAGTTTTAAGGAGATGGCTATCCCGGGCTGTGAGGAGTTCAGAGACTACATAGCAGGCACCATGACAATGGGAGGACCAAGAATAGTAGTAGCAGTAATATACAACCCTCCACCAAATGACAGAAGACCCAGGCAAGAGTATGAAAACAACAACATGACAGTTAATACTATAATTGAGAGGGCAGCCTCTGCTGCCTGTAGAAACAGATCCCACCTGCTCATCATGGGGGACTTCAATCACGGAAGGATTGACTGGGAGAACAAGGAACCGCATGGAGGCGAGGATACGTAGAGAGCTAAACTATTGGAGGTGGTGACTAGAAACGTTTTAACCCAGCATGTCAGAGAACTCACAAAGATGAGAGAAAATGACGAACCAGCGACACTCGACCTAGTCTTCACTCTGAACGACTCCGACATAAGAGAAATCGGTTTTGAGGACCCAGTAGGAATGTGCGACCACAGTGTACTGGTGTTTGAGTACCTGATTGAAGAAGGGTTATTGAACTCGAGGAGGGATACTGAAAACAAAAGGTTAGCATACCGAAAGGGAAACTATGAGGAGATAAGAAAATTCCAAACAGATATAGCATGGGAAACAGAGCTCAGGGGAAAGACGGCCCAAGACATGATGGACTACATTACGCAGAATTGCAAGGACACAGCAAACAAGTTTGTCCTAATCCAAAAGGAAAACAGTGAAATGAAGATGAGAAACCCCTGGTTTAATCGGAGGTGTAGGCTAGCTAAGCAGCAAAGTAAAAGGGCATGGAGAAACTATAGGAATAACAGGACACTTGAGAGCAGAGAAAGATATCAGAATGCCAGGGATGAATAAGTCAGGATGAGAAGAGAGGCAGAAAGGCAATACGAAAATGACATCGCAAGCAAGGCAAAGACTCAGCCTAAATAAAGAAAAGCAACAGTAAAGGAACAGGTTATGAAATTAAGGATAGGGGCAGAAGGATTCACTACAAACGACAAGGAAGTGTGTGAGGAACTGAATAAGAAATTCCAGGAGGTCTTCACCTTAGAGCAAGGAGAAATCCCAGAGATAAGAGAGGGAATAGCTAACCAGGAACCACTGGAAGAGTTTGAGATTACCAGCGGGGAAGTAAGGATGTGTTTACTAGAGTTGGATGTGACAAAGGCTATAGATCCAGATGGAATCTCCCCATGGATACTAAAGGAAGGAGCAGAAGAACTGTGCCTACCACTCTCCATAGTGTACAACAAATCACTGGCAACAGGGGGGAACTTCCAGAAATTTGGAAAGCAGCTAACGTAGTCCCGATATACAAGAAAGGGGACAGACAGGAGCCACTGAACTACAGGACAGTGTCTCTAACCTGCATACCATGCAAGCTGATGGAGAAGATTGAGCGAAGAAAGCTAGTGGAACATCTGGAGCGAAAGAACTTTGTAACACAGCATCAACATGGGTTCAGGGATGGCAGGTCCTGCCTCTCAGGGTTACTTGAATTCTACGACCAGGCAACAAAAATCAGGCAAGAAAGAGAAGGGTGGGCAGACTGCATATTTTTGGATTGTCAGGAAGCCTTTGATACAGTACCACACAAGAGGCTAGTGAAAAAGCTGGAGATGCAGGCCGGTGTGAATGGGAAGATACTCCATTGGATAGAGGAGTACCTAAGCAACAGGAGACAACGAGTCAGTGTGAGGGGTGAGGTCTCAGATTGGCGAGACGTTACAAGTGGAGTCCCGCAGGGGTCAGTCCTTGGACCTATACTGTTTCTGATATATGTAAATGATCTCCCAGAGGATATAAAATCGTTTCTCTCAATGTTTGCTGATGATGCAAAAATTACGAGGAGGATTGAAACAAAGGATGATAGTAGGAGGCTACAAGATGACCTAGACAGACTGAGTGAATGGTCCAACAAATGGCTGTTGAAGTTCAACCCGAGTAAATGCAAAGTAATGAAACTAGGCAGTGGAAAAAGGAAGCCAGACACAGGATACAGAATAGGAGATGAAGTACTTAATGAAACGGACAGAGAGAAAGATCTAGGAGTTGATATCACACCAAACCTGTCTCCTGAAGCCCACATTAAAAGAATAACGTCTGCGGCATATGCGAGGCTGGCTAACATCAGAACAGCGTTCAGGAACCTGTGTAAGGAATCATTCAGAATCTTGTACACCACATATGTAAGACCAATCCTGCAGTATGCGGCCCCAGCATGGAGCCCGTACCTTGTCAAGCACAAGACGAAGATGGAAAAAGTCCAAAGGTATGCCATTAGACTAGTCCCAGAACTAAGACGCATGAGTTACGAGGAAAGGCTGCGGGAAATGTCCCTTACGACCCTGGAGGACAGAAGAGTAAGGAGAGACATGATCACAACCTACAAAATCCTCAGGGGAATCGACCGGCTAAACAAGGATAAACTATTCAACACTGGTGGTACGCGAACAAGGGAACACAGGTGGAAATTGAGTACCCACATGACCCACAGGGACATTAGAAGGAACTTTTTCAGTCCCAGAGTATCTTGAGGTTATCTTGAGATGATTTCGGGGCTTTTAGTGTCCCCGCGGCCCAGTCCTCGACCAGGCCTCCACCCCCAGGAAGCAGCCCGTGATAGCTGACTAACTCCCAGGTACCTATTTACTGCTAGGTAACAGGGGCATTCAGGGTGAAAGAAACTTTGCCCATTTGTTTATGCCTCGTGCGGGAATCGAACCCGCGCCACAGAATTACGAGTCCTGCGCGCTATCCACCAGGCCCTTAACGGATAAGAGTAGTTAACGGATGGAATGAGTTAGGCAGTAATGTGGTGGAGGCTGACTCCATACACAGTTTCAAATGTAGATATGATAGAGCCCAGTAGGCTCAGGAATCTGTACACCAGTTGATTGACGGTTGAGAGGCGGGACCAAAGAGCCAAAGCTCAACCCCCGCAAGCACAAATAGGTGAATACACACACACATACACACACACACACACACACACAGGGGGCCTCGTAGGGGCCTCGTAGCCTGGTGGATAGCGCGCAGGACTCGTAATTCTGTGGCGCGGGTTCGATTCCCGCACGAGGCAGAAACAAATGGGCAAAGTTTGTTTCACCCTAAGTGCCCCTGTTACCTAGCAGTAAATAGGTACCTGGGAGTTAGTCAGCTGTCACGGGCTGCTTCCTGGGGTGTGTGTGTGTGTGGTGTGGAAAAAAAAAAAAAAAAAAAAAAAAGGTAGTTAGTAAACAGTTGATTGACAGTTGAGAGGCGGGCCGAAAGAGCAAAGCTCAACCCCCGCAAAAACACAACTAGTAAACACACACACACACACACACACACACACACACACACACACACACACACACACACACACACACACACACACACACACACACACACATACATGCGCGCGCACACACAGCAACCTGAAAAGAGAGCTGACAGCAGCAAAGGAGGAGATTAGAGCCCTCAAAGAGAATGGTATCGTTGCTGAGACTCAGAAAATCATCCAGGGAGAAGTTGGTAATAGTATTTTGGAAGAGAATGCCACAATAAAAGCAACATTTGCAGAAATGCTAAAAAAAATAACTCTGAAGTAATGTCCACAATGATGGAGGTGGCCATGAAAGCAGCCACCTCACAGGAAGCGGCATGCTCCACTAGCCAGCTACTGGAAAGGAACAGATCAATGGTTGCTGTGGGTATTAAAGAGCAGGAAGGCTCCAATAGGACAGAGTGGAATGATAAGGACAAAGTGGCAGTGAATGAAATACTGAAGGCACTAGACATGAAAGGGGCTGAGCATAACATTGAGAAGGTTTTCAGGCTAGGCTGGTACAACAAAGACCGAGACTGTGTGATAAAGATAGTGTTTGCAAACGAGAACACAAAGGAGAAGGTTCTATCAAGGAAGAGCTACCTGCAGAAGGTGGGAGAATTCAAAAATGTATTCCTCCAGAGAGACATGATGAGGGAGGAGAGAGCCATGGCGGCAGAAGCAAGGAAGAGGGTCTGGGCGAAAGGGGAAACCAGGAAGTCACAGCTCCCAACACAACATTCTCAGAGGCGAGGGGGGAACCCACAACCAGCTGCCCAGTAACACCCGCGGGGAGGACAACCCCGCCATTCTCCTCTGCATAGAAAACCCCCTACCCCAAACCCTCCCTGCCCCCACTCAAATGTTCAGCCAAATCTCCCTCCCCCCACACCCAATCCCCAATCTTCTACCCCTCCCCCCACACCCAATCCCCACCCTTCTACCCCTCCCCTCCTCCCGCCAAGTCCCCCCTCCCTCCCTTTCCTTCCTGTCCTCCCTCTCCTTTCACCTCATACCCTCACTGTCCCTCCCCCCTTCACTGGATCCCCCGCCCCTCATCCAAGTATCCTCTGAGACCCTGTTATCCACCTCACAGATCCTCACACTCATGGAACAGCTTCCCCCACCAGCAGAACACTCACCAAGGAGGCAATTTGAGAAGGGACAGAAGAAAGTGAGCCTCAAGGTAATGTACAATAACATAGATGGAATTACAAATAAAGCAAATGAGCTTGGAGAATGGGTACTAGAGGAAAACCCAGACATAATAGCCCTCACAGAAACAAAGCTAACAAAAACGATAACAAACGCAGTGTTCCCACAGGACTATTATGTTATGAGGAAAGAGGGGGAAGGAAGAGGTGGTGGTAGTGTAGCTCTGCTGGTAAGAAAAGGCTGGGATTTTGAGATGGTTATTCAGGGCTGTGAAGGTTTCAGTGACTACATAGCAGGTACCATAACAACTGGAGGGCAAAAAATTATAGTAGTAGTCATATGTAATCCACCACCAAATGACAGAAGACCCAGACAGGAATATGATAGAAACAACATTGCCACCATTAAAATAATAGAGAGAGCAGTTTCTGTTGCTAGCAGGAATGGATCTGGACTAATAATTATGGGATGACTTCAACCATGGGAAGATAGATTGGGTGAACAGAGACCCGCATGGAGGACCAGAAACATGGAGAGCTAAGCTGCTGGACGTGGCAACAAGAAACTTTCTAAGCCAGCACATCAAGGAACCAACAAGAATGAGAGGAGAAGATGAACCAGCAATACTTGATTTGATATTTACCCTAAATGAGTGGGATATAATGGAAGTTAAGATGGAAGCACCCTTGGGAATGAGTGATCACAGTGTATTGAACTTTGAGTACCTGGTAAAGCTAGGAATTATCTTCCCCAAAAAAGAACTAGGAAACAAAAGGCTGGCATACCGAGAAGGGAATAATGAAGAGATGAGAAGTTTCCTAAGGGAAATACCTTGGGAAGCAGACCTCAGAGATAAGTCTGTACAAACTCCAGACTCCAGACTTTCTCTCCAGACCTGTCGCATTATCTGGAGAGAAAGATATGATGGACTATGTTACCCAAAAGTGTCAGGAGGCAGTATACAGGTTCATCCCGGCCCAAAGGGAAAAATCCGAGGAGTAACAGAAGAATCCATGGTATAATAGGGCATGTATGGAAGCAAAGAAACTGAACAAAAGGGCGTGGAGGAACTTCCGGAATAACAGAACACCAGAAAGCAGAGAGAGATACCAGAGAACCAGGAATGAGTATGTCAGGGTGAGAAGAGAAGCAGAGAAAAGTTATGAAAATGATATAGCAAACAAAGCCAACACCGAACCAAAGCTACTCCACAGTCACATCAGAAGGAAAACAACAGTGAAAGAACAGGTTTTGAAACTTAGAACAGGCGAGGACAGGTATACAGAGAATGACAAAGAGGTGTGTGAAGAACTCAACAAGAAGTTCCAGGTGGTCTTCACAATAGAACAAGGTGAGGTCACTGTACTAGGAGAAAGGAAGGTAAACCAGGCGGCCTTGGAAGAGTTTGAAATTACGAGAAAGGAGGTCAAGAGACACCTGCTGGATCTGGATGTTAGAAAGGCTGTTGGTCCAGACGGGATCTCGCCATGGGTACTGAAAGAGTGTGCAGAGGCACTTTGCTTGCCACTCTCCATAGTGTATAGTAAATCACTGGATACTGGAGACCTACCAGAAATATGGAAGATGGCGAATGTGGTCCCAATATACAAAAAGGGCGACAGGCAAGAGGCACTGAACTACAGGCTAGTGTCCTTCACTTGTATACCATGCAAGGTGATGGAGAAGATTGTGAGAAAAAACCTGGTAACACATCTGGAGAGAAGGGACTTCGTGACAACTCGCCAACATGGATACAGGGAGGGTAAATCTTGCCTGACTGGCTTAAAAGAATTCTACGACCAGGTGACAAAGATTAAGCAAGAAAGAGAAGGCTGGGCGGACTGCATTTTTATGAATTGTCGGAAAGCCTTTGACACAGTACAGCATAAGAGGCTGGTACATAAGCTGGAGAGACAGGCAGGTGTAGCTGGGAAGGTGCTCCAGTGGATAAGGGAGTACCTGAGCAATAGGAAGCAGAGAGTTATGGTGAGGGGTGAGACCTCAGATTGGCGTGAAGTCACCAGTGGAGTCCCACAGGGCTCTGTACTCGGTCCTATCTTGTTTCTGATATATGTAAATGATCTCCCGGAGGGTATAGATTCATTTCTCTCAATGTTTGCAGACGATGTCAAAATTATGAGAAGGATTAAGACAGAGGAGGACTGCTTGAGGCTTCAAGAAGACCTAGACAAGCTGATGGAATGGTCAAACAAATGGTTGTTAGAGTTTAACCCAAGCAAATATAATGTTATGAAGATAGGTGTAGGGAGCAGGAGGCCAGATACAAGGTACCATCTGGGAGATGAAATACTTCAAGATTCAGAGAAAGAAAAAGTCTTGGGGGGTTGATATCACACTGGACCTGTCTCCTGCAGCCCATATCCAGAGGATAACATCAGCGACATATGCCAGGCTGGCCAACATAAGAACGGCATTCAGAAACTTGTGTAAGGAATCATTCAAAACTTTGTATACCACATATGTTAGGTCAATCCTGGAGTATGCAGCCCCAGCATGGAGTCCATATCTAGTCAAGGATAAGACCAAACTGGAAAAGGTTCAAAGGTTTGCCACCAGACTAGTACCCGAGCTGAGAAGTATGAGCTACGAGGAAAGACTACGGGAATTAAACCTCACTTCGCTGAACGACAGAAGAGTTAGGGGGGACATGATCACCACATTCAAGATTCTCAAAGGAATTGATAGGGTAGATAAAGATAGTCTATTTAACACAAGGGGCACACGCATTAGGGGACACAGGTGGAAACTGAGTGCCCAAATGAGCCACAGAGATATTAGAAAGAACTTTTTTAGTGTCAGAGTGGTTGACAAATGGAATGCATTAGGGAGTGATGTGGTGGAGGCTGACTCCATACACAGTTTCAAGTGTAGATATGATAGAGCCCAACAGGCTCAGGAACCTGTACACCTGTTGATTGACGGTTGAGAGGCGGGACCAAAGAGCTAAAGTTCAACCCCCGCAAGCACAACTAGGTGAGTACAACGAGATGAGTACACACACACACACACACACACACAGAAGATTCAGCGGTATGCCACCAGGCTCGTCCCGGAACTGAGAGGTATGAGCTACGAGGAAAGGCTAAAGGAGCTGAACCTCACGTCCCTGGAAAACAGAAGAGTAAGGGGAGACATGATAACCACCTATAAAATTCTCAGGGGAATTGACAGGGTGGACAAAGACAAACTCTTCAGCACGGGTGGGACACGAACAAGGGGACACAGGTGGAAACTTAGTACCCAGATGAGCCACAGAGACGTTAGAAAGAATTTTTTCTGTGTCCGATTAGTTAATAAATGGAATGCACTAGGCAGTGATGTGGTGGAGGCTGACTCCATACACAGTTTCAAGTGTAGATATGATAGAGTCCAGTAGGCTCAGGAATCTGTACACCAGTTGACTGACAGTTGAAAGGCGGGACCAAAGAGACAAAGCTCAACCCCCGCAAGCACAATTAGGTGAGTACACACACACAAACACACACACACACTTCAATCTTTCCTGGGTGCAATCTTTCCAGGGAGGGGGTACCAAGTGAAAAGAATAGAAAGAACACGGAGACAAGGAGAGGAAGTAGCACTCTCAATAAAGCGGAAATGGAAATTAGAAAACCTGGAAAATCGGGCTACCAATGAAAACACAAGCTCCATACATGGGACTGACAGCAAATCGAAGAAGATTGTGATCTTCATAACCTACAATCCCCCACCAAACAGTAGAAGGCCTAGGCAGGAGTATGATGACAACAACAAGGCATGTATAGATGAACTGCAGAAGGCAGCAACACTAGCCCACAGAATGAGAGCGAAACTACTGGTCATGGGAAGACACGATGGAAATCATGGAGAGATCAATTGGGAATCATAGAATCTCCTTGGCGGGAAGTTAAAGTGGGGGAACAAAGTTAGTGGACGTTATGGACAGGAATTTCCTAGCACAGCATGAGAAGGAAGACACAAGGGAAAAGAAGAGGGGAATACACTGAGCCTATTAGTCCTGATTTTCACCCAGAACGTAGAAGACATCGAGAATGTGTAACATGAAATACATCTATGAGCCAGTGACCATTGTGTCCGAGTCTTTGACTACATGATGGACCTTATAATCGTGAACACGGGGCAAGAGGTCTGGGAATGGAAAGTAGACTATAGGAAAGGGAATTACATTAGGGTAAGAGAATATCTGGGAAAAATGAAGTGGAAGAAAGAACTTAGAGGAAAAACAGTCCAAGATATGATGGACCTGGTCATGTGGGTATGCAAGGAGGCCGAAGACTGTTTTATACCCCGTCGTGTCAAGACGCCCCACAGCATCCGGCGGCGTACAACCTTCCAGAAATTACCAAACACCACCTGGCCTTCAATACTTTGTCTAGGGGGATAATGGAAAGTCCAAGAAAAATTCACCAGTTTACTGGGGGCGAAATTATAGGCATGACACTGTATTATATACATACATATTCACCTCTAGAAAAAAAAGTAACGATAGCACTAGTCAAATCGCTAGCCGTCACTAGGACCCCAGCACCTAGTACCAGTGGTACACTAGTTCCTTGCTGGCTACAAGGTCCTGAACACGGTCGGCAGGGGGGGGGGGGGGTAATAGATAATCACTAAGTCAAGTATCAATAAGGACACCTATAATCCTAATAAGGTCCTCGGGACGGGTATGGTGCCCCCCCCCCCCCCCTTGCAAAGTCAACAACTGTTTGACACAAAGATAAAGTCATCTACCACTGTTCCAAAAAGATCCAAACGTGAAACACACTGATAATACTGATCCATCACCTTAGTAATCCACTCGGCGTACATAAATACTGATACAAGGTCCTCAGACCGTTAAATATACAAAATAGCGAGAGAGCTCAGACGGCGTGTGTCCTCCCCTCCAACACCCAGAGACCAGTGACGCTGCCTCGGCGCCTTCCCGGGGGGCGGGGGGGGAGCTACATGGTACCAACTCCGCAAATTATAACCACCAATATTGAGTAGAAAAAAAAATTACAGCCTAAAGTATAACATCATAGAATTATGAACATACATAGATGTGCACTACTCAAGAATACAGTACCCGCCTTATAATATAATACACACAAATATATACACAACATAAAGAATCTAAGAATACATACACAAAGAATTACCAACTTTCCCAGGTTGGCTATACTAAACTCCCGCAGGCAAGAAGGGGGAGGTAATAAGAGTAGCCTCGCCAGCCGGCCTGACTCACTCAACATCCTATCTATATATATAATAATAACAACTTAGTATAACATAGTATGGTATAATATGACATGAATAACATAATAACATACCCATTAATATGAGGACATAGTACAAGGTATAGCAAAATAAATTCATCATGACTGTACATTGACCTTAAGAAATGACCACAGCATAAACCAGTCATGACTGGTATATGCCGGACAATGACAATACCAATAGTTAAAGAAAAAAGTAGGAGGGAATATAATAATCAATGATTTATAGACAGTATAAGGAAACAAAAATGACAAGCAGGAGGGAATGGAGGAAGTAGAGACGACAAAGGACAGAGAACAACAGGATCAGATGCAACAGAGCTAGGAACGATTACATTAACGTAAGAAAGAAATATGTGAACGATATTGCGATCAAAGAGAAGAAGCAACCTAAATTACTACATAGCCATATAAGAAGGAAAATGTCGGTGAACAACCAAGTGACAAGACTATGGAAATCAGAGGGGGCATATTCGGAGAGTGACAAGGAAATCTGAATGCCAGTTTCTGTGGAGTGTTCACAACCGAACCTGAGCAGCTCCCATTGTTAGAAGATATGACCCATGACAAGAGACTAACGGATATACAGGTGACAGCAGAGGAGGTAATGAAACAGTTGACAACACTGGATGATACTAAAGCAGTTGGACCAGACAAAGTACCAGACCGTCACTTATGACGGAAGAGTTGCCCAGTTGCTGGAAGAAGGCAAATGTGGTACCAATTTTCAAGAAATGAAATAAGTAGGAGGCACTTAACGACAGATCAGTATCACTGACAAGCATCCCCAGTAAAGTACTTGGGAGAATAATCAAGCTAAGACTGGTTATACACCTAGAGAACATTAGGTATGTAAACAAACACCAACATGGGTTCAGAGAAAGGAAATCATGTCTAACAAACATTTTGGAATTCTATGATAAAGCAACAAGAATAAGGCAGGGCAGAGAAGGACGAGCCGACCGCATATTTCTGGACTGCCAAAAAGTCTTTGACATAGTACCGAACAGGAGACTGCTATTCAAACTTGAGAGGCAGGTGGGAGTAAGCGGAAAAGTCCTGGCTTGGGTAAAGAATTATTCAACCGGAAGGAACCAGAGAGTAACACTCAGCAGCAAGAAATCAGACTGGCGAATTATAACGAGTGGAGTACCTCAAGGATCGGTGCTGGGATCAGTTCTATTTTTAATATACGTGAATGGCATGCCTACAGGAGTAGAATAATATATGTCGATGTTCGCAGATGACGCGAAATTAATGAGAGTAGTTGTGACAGATGAGGATTGTAGGATAATCCAAGAGGACTTGAACAAGCTGCAGAGATGGTCAGAGAAATGGCTACTGAAGTTCAACATGAGCAAGTGTAAAGTTATGGGAATTGGACTAGGTGATAATACCAGAGGGTCACTACACATTGAAGGGAAACAACCTTCTTGAGACGATTCGAGAAAAAGACCTGGGAGTGGACATAACACCAAATTTAACTCCTGAGGCACATATAAATCGGATAACAACAGCAGCGTTCTCATCACTAACAAATATTAGAACGTCATTCAGAAACCTATGTAAGGAGGTATTCTCAGTGCTTTACATTGCCTACGTGAGACCAGTCTTAGGGTATGCAGCCCAATCATTGAACACCCATCTAACAAAACACATTAAGAAACTGGAAAAAATTAAAACAAATTGTGACGAAGTTAGTCCAATAGTTGCATGAGATGGAATATGAAGAGCGACTGAAGGAATTGAACCTGATGATGTTAGAAAAAAGGAGAGAGTGGGGAGATATGATAGCACTATACTAAATACTTAGGTGGATTGACAGAGTGGAAATAGACGAAATGTTCACAAGCAATACCAATAGAACAAGGGGACATGGGGGAAGCTGGGAACTCAGACGAGTCTTAGAGATGTTAGTAAATTTTCTTTTAGCGTGAGAGTAGTGGGGAAATGGAATGAACTAAAGGAGCACATTTTGGAAACAAATACTATTCATAGGTTTAAAACAAGGTATGATATATACGGACAGGAGTCATTGCTTTAAACAACTGAAGACTAGAAAGGCATGATCTAAGAGCTAATGCTTGATCCTGCAGGCACAAACTGGTAAGTAAAAATATGTGAGCACACACACACGAGAACATTTGTGTGGTCTTCATGCACCCGAAGAATGAAGCTTGAAGAAGGTTACACAGTAGCTAGCTTAGCTATATATATATATATATATATATATATATATATATATATATATATATATATATATATATATATATATATATATATATATATATATAGTGTGTGTGAAGTGTGTTTCATGTTGGGCTTTATACCAGTCAACCTCTGGAGGGTTATTAACACAGCCACAATTAATTAAAGGCCAACCAGCAAGTGTATATTGAAAATATATATACACCAAGAATTGTGGTATACCTCTCAGTATACCTACTGTATAAGTATCCCTGTTCTTGCCAGTTTCGTTAATCTAGAGTGTGAACTGATATTATTTCATAATCTAATAACCAAAATACGTTTGAATTATGACCTTAGATTGCTGGTTAACCTGAAAGGACTATTTCAGGTCTCCTGGACAACAACGTTGGCGATGATCTAAAATGTGCACAAATTATCATCCAAGAGAGAGAGAGTTGGAATGGCAAGGGGACCGGATACTCAGCCTGGTTAGTAGGAGATACTTCTCTAGATTACAATCTCAGAGTGTTTTTGTCTGCTATTGCTCATGCTGTTTCGTTGAATATTATATTAGTAAGTGTTTATTAATGTTACATAATCGATGTCTAATACTGTTTTTTTTAACA